>NC_064408.1:27210000-27548750 GCF_023375975.1 Astyanax mexicanus
TCTACTGGAGCCTTCCTGTCTGAACAGAAATTGCGGGCAGATTTTAATCTGAATGGCTGAAATATGTTTTTTAATGGTAAACCGAGCCCAGACCGGATGTTCGTAGCACATTGGTTGGAGGTTTGTGGAGTTTGGAGGAGAGCTCAGATTCTGTCCAGTTAAAAAAATCCTAACCCACAGATTTCACACATTGAAAATTACACTCTCTCAGCAGAGAGAGTTGCCTTGGCTGGAGTGACAGCGACTACTGCTTAATTGCTTTTGTTCATCTGTCACAATGTTTGGTAGGAACAGAACAAAACTCCCCCAAACTGTCAAGCGACAGAACTGTCGTCCAGGTCCACCAACACAAACAGTGTGGAGCTTTAAAAGAAAAAAGCTTCTTTGTTCTCTTTTGTTTAATGCTCTCCAGTGGCAAGAACACAAGCAGTCAGCAATGTTACACAAGGCATCCTCTGCGTGGGTTTCTGCCTTGTGTGTTTGTAGGAGGGGTGCAGCACTTTCCAGAAACAGCAATTATCTGTGTATAATCCAAAGATGTGGCTTGTGACTGATGAGACAGATGGCCATTTGCATGTTCCAAACCGACGGGCTGCCATTTCTAATGACACACACAGACAGACACGCTCGCAAGTGGAGTTCACGCAGGATGTTTCTTGATTGACCATTGGTCTCGGCACCAGTGCTATGGCCAGCTCGAGAGAGGCTGGTTGCTATGCACATTTTTACCTAGCTAATGAGGAGCAAGCCACTTATCAGCACAAACTAAAAGGAACAATATTGAAAATAATCAGAGATTGCGCAATAGTACATTTTCTTTTTTAAAGCTGATCTTGAGCCAAAGCTTATTTATGTCATTTCTCTAGGAAAAAATAAAGCTTTAAATTAATGCTTTAAATTAATTTTAAAATAAATCTCTTCACCAAAATGAATAGTTTGAAACTAATGAATATGCCTTATCGCTGTCCCCACATGCAGTCAATCAGCCAAGACATGTTTAGCTCCTGACATTTGCACCTTTTCTTAATAATGTGAGATGATGTGAGGCTAATGGTGCTAGCAAACTGCAATTAAACTGTCAATTACATCCCAGTAGATACACTGCCTAGATAGATAGTGCCTCTCAGCCTAGTCAAAACATATCCAGATCACAGACACATCGATGTTGGTACTGGTATGATTTACGTATTCTCAAAGCTTAATTCTGGGTCATTTGGAGTAACCAGATCAATATTTGTAATTATTTTACTAACTACAAACTAAAAAAACTGGAGGTACTATATAAGTACTTTTTTTGTACTCAAAGGTAAACTTTTAATAATTGTACCCTCAAAGATATAATATTGGTCTTCACAGGATCAGATGTGTTCCCTCTGAAGTAAAGTCTTTCCTAACACCAGGAAGTACAGAATTGTACCATTTAATCAGCCAAAAGGTGCATTCGGTATTCTGTATCACTTTACTAATAAACAAAATATATTTAACTATACATTTTATACAAATGTTGAATTTTGAAACATATTCAGTTGATCATGAGGTTTATAATCTTTATAAGCTTTACTGGCACAAAAAAGACTTTCACTAAATGGTTGTACCTCAATATATAGTACAGCACCAGTAACAAGCTTTGTACTCTTTTAAGTACAAATTAAAAATTGATATTGCTGTAATAAGTGACATTATGCAAATGATATTTAGCACATACTTCTAAATTGGGTGTAAATAAGTTGTATCCATCCTGTTTTACTGAATAGTTATATAAATGTTTACAGGGTTTTAAAAAGCCAGTAAATTATGATTTTTATTTGTATTTACAAATATGTTATTAGTGTAAGTTTGTTAGCCACAACAGAATAGCGTCTGTTCTTGTAAATCTAATAAAACCCACATAAAAAATCATGAAACGTGTTTTGGCTGATTGATATGTGTGTAATAAAATCTATGTTCATTATGTGTAATTAAAAAAGAATAATAAAAGCTTAGTAATTAAAGAAAAAAATAGTCATGAAAAAATGTCATTACACTATTCTAAAAGAGGGCAATCATGAAAATACTATCATGAAAAGATACAATCATGAAAATACTAAATCATATACAATATAAATTATATTGTTTGAAATATGAATTGGAGTTCTTATACACCTAGCATGCTGTCTGTTTATAAATATAGGCCAAAACAGATTTCTGATAACAGCACAAATAGACAAGGATCAAGGTGTTTGTGGGAAATGCCCTCCTCAATGTGGAAATCTGCACAGTTCAGTAGCCAGAATATGCAGTACATACATTTGTAAATATATATATATATATATATATATATATATATATATATATATATATATATATATATATATATATATATAAATATATATATATATATATATATATATATATATATATTGCGCCAAGAGTCTCCAAAAATGTGAAGATTACATTTGAACAATTGGTACTTTTGGCAGTGTTGGTGCACTGTCTAATAACAAGTCCAAAGTCAGTGCAGTGTTTTCCTGGAAATTCTTACAGAACTTCATGCTTCCTTCTGCTGACCATTTTTATGGCGATGTGGATTTCATTTTCCAGCAGGACTTGGCACACTGCTCACGCTGCCAAAAGTAACAATTGGTCTTATATAATAATCTCATTTTCTGAGACACTAATTTTTGGGTTTTCATTGACTGTAATCCATAATCATCAACAATAAAAGAAACGCTTAAAACAAATGAATAAATATGTGTGTAATATAGAGGTGTGCCAAAAAATCGATTCACATAAGAATCTTGATTCTCATTTACTACGATTCAGAATCGATTTAAAATGTCCCAAAATCGATTCTGAGGGGCGGGTTTTAGACTGATTTTGGGCTGGGTATTTTTGTTGGACCTGGCAACCCTGGGGATAGCGCTTGTCCTTTCAAGATCTTCCAGACACACACAGAGCGTAGGTGTTTGAGAATCACCGGTAAGATGGCAGAACAAGCACTATATTACCTTAGATTAACGTGTAGTTTCAATGTTTTATGGCAGAATGCTTCATAACAAGCATAAAAAAGATCGCTAGTAGTTAGTTTCAGTAACTGTTAGCTAGCTAACTAGCTAACTTTCCAGTTCCACCTTAAATAACGCTACAGGTGGCAGCGGGCTGCAGCATTTAAGGCGGAACGGAAAAATAACAATAAGCTAATCAGAGCTAATTTCAGCTCCTCATCACAGAGGAATTAAGGAATGGACCATATGAATTAATTTCTCCACCTCCTGCCCCCTTTCTGAAGAAATACAACGACCTTAAATTAACTAGTTAATCAGCAGCTGCTCCTGAACTTTAGCGCTCCACTGCTATCATCACATCAGCCCAGCAGCGTCACCTACACACCACCGCTAGTAGCCTGGTAATAAAGCAGTGTTATTTATTATTTATTTATTGTTCATTAACGTCATTGTGATATCCCAGTGATTCCTCTGTCACTGAGGACCCACATTCCTGCACATTTTATTGTTTTTGTAACACATTACCTGCTCCAGGACCAGTGTATATTATGGAGGGTTTTTTTTCAATAAGATTCATAAGCCAGAAGCAGAAATTTTTATAATTCAAATCGTTTTGAATCAAAAATCGATTTTGAATCGAATCGTGGCCCCCAAAATCGGAATCGAATCGAATCGTGAGATAGTAAACGATTCCCACCCCTAGTGTAATACATCTATATATTATATGAGTTTCACATTTTGAATGGAATTACTGAAATAAAGTAACTTTTCAATAATATATATATTTTTTTAAATGTCAAGCAGACTTAAGCATATTGGCCTTCCATTGTCTCTTGAAAGGGCTTTGAGAAGAAAGACTGTGGCAGGCATACCAGGTCTTGTTTGTTGCATAATAAATCAGTGTTTATCCCTCCATAACAGCAGTGGAGCCTCTGAGGAGTGTCATGCCGCCTCCTCGCTTGGTTAGTTCCTCACAAAGTTTGTCTGAGAAGCTCAGGCTACGCACATCCATGGTCCCCTAACAGCGACGCAAGCCCCAGAGGGCAAGCCAAATTAGATGAGCTGTCGGAAACTTGAGCCCCGTCAGGGACCGGTGGCATGGCCTGCCCCTGAGGGAGCGCAGAAGAAGGTTCATAGTAACCCATGTGGGAGGAAGTGTGATTTTAGCTTCCCCGCTAGCTCATTAGATGTGCCGAAGCTAAAGGGAATTCGTGGAATTTCTATGGAAATGACTGCATGTTTGTTAGTTGTATTGTTATGACATCAGGTTAAGGATGACACTCAGGTAGAGCCCTGTAATTTGAGGGAATTGCAGACTATTTTGAACATAATTTCAGTTTTATGGTTAAAATATATGTTTTTAAATATGTAATAGTAAAAAATAAGTTGGATGTCATTACAAATACTTTAATTAAAATAGTTTCAAACTTAGGGTTGGGTGATATGTCCCTAAAATAATATTACAATTTTTCATGATATTTTCACGATAATGATACTCTTGGTCATATATGAAAACACAGAATAAAAATATATATATATTTCAAGAATACATTACTGCAAAAAAATGAAAAGGAAATGTTATTATTGTATACAATATAATATGGCATACCACTAACTGAGATATTAATTCGATTTGTAACAGAAGTCAATGATCCAGAATGTCATGATACTAATAATGCACTCCAAATATCTCCATATATCCAGTATTAATGTAAAATAAATTATACTGGACAGATATAATCTGTCTCTAGTAGATATATAAGAGGAAATGAGAACAGTGGGAATTTTTCTTTAGCTAAAAACAGCAAAAAAAATAGTACCCTGATGTGATAATTATGGGTGGGTGATATGGCACAATATTTTAGGGTATAATATTGTTCATTAAATATTCGAAAATGTTGGCGATATTATTGCGTACAGTACAATATGACACTCCCCTGTTAGAACTATTATGTGTGCAAAATGATGCACGTACAAAAACATCTCTATCAGAACTACTGGAAAAAAGAGAATGTCATAAACCAGTTCTTGAAATGGGCTTAAAGTCCTATAGGCCAGTCTGTTTACTCGGCAGCCTTCGGTGCAACTCCACCAGGCAGTTACTTCAGGTCACACAAGACTATGCTTCTATCTGTGTAAATGTGGATAGACCAAAATAATCAAAACTTAAGGTCCAATTACAATTTCAACAACCTATTCTATATCACTGATTAACTATGATAAAAGCTCATGAGTAGTTTGCTGCATTTGGCTCAGTAATGCACACAAATCTTCATGTTTTATAATAATGTATCATTCATTTAATATATGTTTTTGAAACAGCAATTTGACCTTTATTTTTTAAATATTTTGGTCTCCCTATTCATACATATCAGAGCTCCATATTGTGTCATAGAGAATAACTGACTGGCGATGTTGCAAAGATGGCCGCAGTGTACAGACTTGCTTATAGGGAGGGACTTTGTCTTTCTGCCACAGTTTCATTAATCCTTCTCTGCTGGTAACCAGCAAGCTGATTGGCTTTTTTGTTGAAGGGTGGGGCTTGGATATGTAAAAAATTATATTTCCACCACATTGCAAAAAAAGAATTAGGACATATATGAAAAAACTATTTGTCAGGGGGTTAAGCAATTTGTTCTTAGTAAAACGTTTAAAACAAGCAAACTCAAAATCATTGAAATAAGTCTTGAATAAAAAACAATCCCTGATATTATTCCTTAAATTTGGACACAAGAATCAGCATAACTTGACTAGTGATTGATTGTGCTTATTTTGAGTTCAGTTTACTAAGTTAGGCTAATTAAGGTTGTTGTGCCTAAAATAAGCTAAATCATTTTACACTTACACTGCTTGGTAGAACAAAAAATCTTATAAGAGAAAAAGAAAAAATAAGATTTATTATATATTGCCTTGAAATTTGAATATTTCCCTTCTTAAGATTACGTTTTTATGCAGTGCAGTCGCCGGTCTCCTCATTTATGATATCTGCCATTACATACCAGTAGCAGTTCAAGCATTGTCATCAAACTAATTTCAAAGCCAAGCAACCAAGATAATCAATTTGTAGGATTGTTAAGGTGGTTTACAAATAGCAAATGTACACAATTATCCATTTAATTCAGTTGTATTCAATCAGCCAAGGTATGTTTGGTGTGCAAATTTAGTTTCTTTAGTTTTTAGTGTTTTAGTGCTGTAAACCTAACATAGCCAGCCGACACTAGACATCAATAGTCAGACAAAACTTTTTAGTTAAAACACACCCACACATTTTTTAAACCTCATCCTTTATTCCTAAATTAATGCTGGTATGTCTAAAAATGTATATCATAGTATTTTTCAAAACTCTGAAGTATTCATGGTATATTATGGTATATATACACTACCGTTCAAAAGTTTGGGGTCACTCAAACAATTTTGTGTTTTCCATGAAAAGTCACACTTATTCACCACCATACGTTGTGAAATGAATAGAAAATAGAGTCAAGACATTGACAAGGTTAGAAATAATGATTTGTATTTGAAATAACATTGTTTTTACATCAAACTTTGCTTTCATCAAAGAATCCTCCATTTGCAGCAATTACAGCATTGCACACCTTTGACATTCTAGCTGTTAATTTGTTGAGGTAAGCTGGAGAAATTGCACCCCACGCTTCTAGAAGCAGCTCCCACAAGTTGGATTGGTTGGATGGGCACTTCTGGCGTACCATACGGTCAAGCTGCTCCCACAACAGCTCAATGGGGTTCAGATCTGGTGACTGCGCTGGCCACTCCATTACCAATAGAATACCAGCTGCCTGCTTCTGCTGTAAATAGTTCTTGCACAATTTGGAGGTGTGTTTAGGGTCATTGTCCTGTTGTAGGACGAAATTGGCTCCGATCAGGCGCTGTCCACTGGGTATGGCATGGCGTTGCAAAATGGAATGATAGCCTTCCTTATTCAGAATCCCTTTTACCCTGTACAAATCTCCCACCTTACCAGCACCAAAGCAACCCCAGACCATCACATTACCTCCACCATGCTTAACAGATGGCGTCAGACATTCTTCCAGCATCTTTTCATTTGTTCTGCGTCTCACAAACGTTCTTCTTTGTGATCCAAACACCTCAAACTTGGATTCATCCGTCCACAACACTTTTTTCCAGTCTTCCTCTGTCCAATGTCTGTGTTCTTTTGCCCGTCTTAATCTTTTTCTTTTATTAGCCAGTCTCAGATATGGCTTTTTCTTTGCCACTCTGCCCTGAAGCCCAAAATCCCGCAGCCGCCTCTTCACTGTAGATGTTGACACTGGTGTTTTGCGGGTACTATTTAATGAAGATGCCAGTTGGGGACCTGTGAGGCGTCTGTTTCTCAAACTAGAGACTCTAATGTACTTATCATCTTGCTTAGTTGTGCAACACGGCCTCCCACTTCTTTTTCTACTCTGGTTAGAGCCTGTTAGTGCTGTCCTCTGAAGGGAATAGTACACACCGTTGTAGGAAATCTTCAATTTCTTAGCAATTTCTCGCATGGAATAGCCTTCATTTCTAAGAACAAGAATAGACTGTCGAGTTTCAGATGAAAGTTCTCTTTTTCTGGCCATTTTGAGCGTTTAATTGACCCCACAAATGTGATGCTCCAGAAACTCAATCTGCTCAAAGGAAGGTCAGTTTTGTAGCTTCTGTAATGAGCTAGACTGTTTTCAGGTGTGTGAACATGATTGCACAAGGGTTTTCTAATCATCAATTAGCCTTCTGAGCCAATGAGCAAACACATTGTACCATTAGAACACTGGAGTGATAGTTGCTGGAAATGGGCCTCTATACACCTATGTAGATATTGCACCAAAACCAGACATTTGCAGCTAGAATAGTCATTTACCACATTAGCAATGTACAGAGTGTATTTGTTTAAAGTTAGGACTAGTTTAAAGTTATCTTCATTGAAAAGTACAGTGCTTTTCCTTCAAAAATAAGGACGTTTCAATGTGACCCCAAACTTTTGAACGGTAGTGTATATATATATATATATATATATATATATATATATATATATATATATATATATATATATATATATATATATATATTATATATATTTTTGCATGACTGGGCTTTAATTAGGGGTGGGCAATATTTATTGACACAGAAATATCATGATATTAAAAATCCATATCGTGACAATAGGAATGTTCTGTCTTAAAAGTAGCCTATTATTTACTGTGAAGCTTTAGGTGTATTTATTGTATAATTGTTTTAGTTTGCAGTTTATATGCATGCACTAAATATTCTGCAATATTATTTGCTGCATTATATTATTTTATGCTATATTATTTATTTTGCCACATTAAGATTATGCTGTTATACTCTTATACTACATTCCTGAAATTAATAATTTTTTTTGTTGTTTTTCTATATCGCTAAGTATATCATTATAGCAAAAATACCCTGAAATATCGTGATATTATTTTAGAGCCATATCGCCCACCCCTAGCTTTAATATAGGTTTGTGAGTTACTGTACTGTTAGGAGTACATATAATATAAACACAAATGCTTTACATTAAGGCTTTGATTATTATTGGGTTTGCTTTGTTCCACAAAATTAAACAATATATGAAGAAATCAGACTTTATTATCAGAAAAACTGCTGAAGAATGTAAATAATGAACCTTAAAAATAGATATGGCAACAACTTTAACACGGCTTCCTTTACAAAACAAAAAACACTAGACACTAGACGTCAGTAGTCAAACCAACATTTTTGGTAAAAACACCCACACATTTTTTCAATCTAAAAAATTCATATTCAGGTATTTGTTAAAGTTACTGTACATAGAATTTAAAACTGTATGATTGGCTGTGAAATACACACAAAAAAAGTCAAAGCCATCCATTAATCCACATCATCAAGCTGATTTTATTTTTAGGAAAACCTAGATGTTGTTTTATTAAGGTTAGGAGATTTTTGTGAGGTATTTAGCTTCATAAGCCTTGCAGATTCAGTAGTAAACAAATTGAATAAAATTGTAATTATTACAAAATGCCTTGGCTAAATCAGCTATACTTGGGTTTCATTAATCACTTTAAGTACTGTACTGCTGCGCACTAAATCAGTGTAATGTTGACTCTGTGGTAGTCATTAACTTCTGCGTTCATGTCAGATTCATTTCCATAAAATACAAGTAATGAGCTTTCACCCCAAATGTCATCTTCATTTCAGCTCTCACTCTTTGAATGTGAGCACCAGATGGGTTAGCCAGAGATGACATACTGTTGTGCCAGCAAGCAGCCTTCTAAAGAGCCAGTCATGTGACAGATTTCTCCATGGATCATTCCTGTCTTTGCTCATGTCCGATACAGCCATCCTCACTTTGTGTTCTGACCTCTAGGAGGGGTGCAGTCAGCCACAGGAAGAGGATATCATGGACATCCCTCTGGATGACCCAGCAGCCAACAAGGCTGCTACTAAGATTCAGGCAGGCTTTCGGGGCCACATGACCAGGAAGAAGATGAAGGATGACAAGCCCAGAGAAGAGGTGAGCATGAGATGTTGCAGACGGCTTGGCTAAACAATGTTGAATTTTCATTTGTACCATTTTAAAAGATTTTTAAACAGACCCATAATAAAAAATATTGAGATATTAAGTGATAGGCAAACATAAAATACTGCATAAGTCTGAATAGAACACAAATGATACATGGTTTTCAAAAAATTTATCAAAAAAAAAAAAAAAATTGTGACCTGCAAAAGTATTCAGCCTCTAAAACCTACTCTAAAACCTCCATCACAAATCCATCAACTGCCTTCACAAGTCACTTAATTAGTTTACAGAGTCCAGCTGTGTGTAATTTCTTCTTTATAATGTGCCACATTATAAAAAGTCTGTGTGAAACAGTGCTTTAGAATAAAGATGGGCGATATTAGAAGTTCTGAACGTTGGTTTTGATTGATTTTCAATTATTTATAATGCAGACACATGCAAACTATTGGGCAACCACAAACAGTGATACAGTGAGCAAACATGCCCGAATCAGTGGGCATCCTTTACTGTGGTGCACGAGGAGCAGAAATTATAAATGCCATTGCCTAAATCCACACGCCTTCAATTAAAAGCACCACACATTGTTCAATCGCCGTGTCACACACAATTTTCCAACTATATGAAGGTGTGGACATGGCCCCTAGGCAAGACAATAGAAACTTTTAGGGGCAGAAGTCAGGACATTCAGGCACCTTTACCTTGAAATTTTATTTAAAAGTCCAATTCTTTTGCTCTACTTGCTAAAAAATCGGTCTCGGCCTCATAATGAAAGGTTATTGGTGGGTCAGGCTCGAACAGGCTGTGCATGGGCTAGGGTAGGCTCCAGCTGGATTTTTTGGGCCCAATCTAAACTCTGCCATGCTTTAATCTTTACAGTTAAATAAACAATTTCCTCAAGACAGTGAAAATTCCTTGATCATTCTTTGTAATCTAGGTAATCAAAATACTCAAGGAATCATGTCACCTTTAAACCAACCAGACCATCACAACCATATCACATTTACAGCTGTATAACAGGCTGAACTTGTATAAGTGAACACAAAACATGTTTGTGGTTAAAACAGAAAATACATGTAAAATTTATTTAAGCCAAAACATTTCTTAGAACTACAATTATGTATAAAATGATTAAAGGTAAAAACAGAAGTCAGCAATTCCTGTTTTGGCATCCAAATTCTCCAGTCTTAATCACAGTTTGTCCCATCATTTCCTGCCAAATCCGATTATTTTTCCATAATCTTAATCCATAGATTAAAGAGTTATAGCCTTTTCCACTCTTTAAAACTGAAAATTCTTACTCCTTTACTTCTTTATTTAATTATGAAAGCCAGCTTAAGAATAATCACATTCATCTTTTGTGTTGGGCACAGATGGAATCTGACCTTTTGCATTTAACCCATTCATACAGTGTAGTGGAGGGTGATATGACCTTAAATCACTATCACAAATATTTTACCTCGATTATGATCAACTAACATTAATTTTAATTCAACTTAATGAACATTTTCTTTGATACAAGCTGCTTGAATTGCTCAGCTAATCTCCTTGGTTTCACCTGTTTCCATGTCACAGATTTTACAGAGTGAAGTTTTTAAAGGGACAGTACATGAGCAGAACAGTGGAGAAAAAAAATTACAGATTTTTCTTTATTGTAACTAATATGTGCAAGATTGATTTGATTAGAAGTAGAGGTGGGCGGAATGGCTCTAAAATAATATCACAATATTTCAGGGTATTTTTGCGATAACGATATACTTGGCGATATAGGAGAACTAAAATAATACATTAATTTCAGGAATATAGTATAAGAGTATAACAGTATAATAATAATGTGGCAAAATAAATAATACAGCATAAAATAATATAATGCAGAAAAAAATATTGCACAATATTTAGTGCGTGCATATAAACTGCAAACTAAAACAATTATACAATAAATACACCTAAAGCTTCACAGTAAATAATAGAGTACTTTTAAAACAGAACATCCCTATTATCACGATATGGATTTTTAATATCATGATATTTCTGTGTCACAATATATTGTATACGATATAATATTGCCCACCCCTAATTAGAAGTTCTGAACTTTGGTTTTGATTGATTTTCAATTATTTTCAATGCAGTGAACAAACACATGCAAACTAGTAAGCAACCACAAACAGTAATACAGTGAGCAAACATGCCCAAATCAGTGGGCATCCTTTACTGTGGAGCAGGAGAAGCAGGGATTTTCAACGGCATTGCTCAAGGGCCCAGTAGTGGCAGGGTATCGAACCCACAACCCTGTTATCTATAACCCAGTGATCTAAGCCACCCCTGAGGCACTATTGTCCCTTTAGACACCTGTGATACATTATAGATACTTCTTGATGCATCACTATCTGAAAGTGGCAACTTTTTTTTTTGACCAAATTGGCCTACAACATATATTTTTAAAGATTTTATTGCCTCACAGTTTTCTTTTTAGATCAGCCAGGATGAAAGATAGCATGAACTACCTCTTATCACGTGAAGCACTAGTTTCATTGTAATGCACACTCATACTGTATCTAATAGGCCTGACTTACAAGACAAAGTAACCTCATTTTGCCTTTGCACGCCCTGAACTCATAAGAACAACAAGAACCTGAATCTTGTGGGAATGTGGTAAATATTTGTTTTCTTCTCTGTATCTCACACCTTTATTGTCGGTGGAAATTTCCATGGCTAATTGGCAAACTGCCTAGCATCTAACTTACTTTCTCAAAACAACATCCTGTCCAGAACTGTTCTAGTTTGTTGTTTTCAAACACCTTTAGCCTTGTGGGAATGAGCTGTCCACTGATAACTGGCTCAAACACACACCTGTGTCCAAAAGTCCTCCAATGTTCATGTTTTTAACGAGAGAAACAACAAGGAACCAGTGGTACCAATTCTGTCCTGGACATTACCACAGGTGACTTTAGGTCAAGAAATGATTAGTATGAGTAGAATCGAATGATGTCCTTCCATATTATGTTACAAATAATTCAAAGATTACCAAAATTATCGATGTTACACATTGTTAAGACTATGGAGAGGAATTAGTGCCAAAGTGAAAAGCAAACACTACTGTGAAAAAGTGTAAATGCAATCCACAAATGCATTGCATTTCCTCACTAACATGCAGAATACGTGACAAAATTAAATGCAAAACCACTATTACATTACATTTCCATGCACTTAAACTCTTTATTACAAAGCATGAATTTACATTTTTAAAATCAAACCAATGAATTTGTGTCAGAATATCACCTAAAATGCAATCAGGTCAACGCATTGTATATTACTGTGTGGCGCTTCAAATGTTCGAAAGAAAATCACAACACACAGGATTGCATTTCGTCTAGGAGCAGCACAGTATTCGGGCCAAAATGAAATGAAATCACTGTCCAATCAGAACCCGCTGCTGAAATTGGGGGCGGGGCTGAGAAACCAGTTAGAGTAAAACTCGGTAAGGGGAAGCGTCATGTTAAAAATGAACCAAATGGATATAGGCCTGTCACGATAATTACATTATCAACTTATCGTACAATAAATGGACATCACTTCGATAATATTTGATAATATTTGTTATCGTCTATTGTTCTTATTTGTTTGTTCACATATATAACAGTAACAAGTATATTAGCCAGCCATGAAATACCAGACCAGTGCTTCAATAACTGTGACTCCATACACACAGTGTTGGCTGAAGTAGGTGAAGGAAAAAAGTATATATTTCCCAAACTATAATTAATAAAATTGTGTTGCCTTTCAAAAAAGTATAATTGCTTTGTTATGCTATAATATTACCATTATATCAGGGCATTTAAATTGTCTTAAAATAACAATATTATCGTTTATCACAATAATTTCTTGGATGATATATCGTCCACAAAAAAATCTTATTGTGACAGGCCCATATGGGTAGCTTGGATAGCTTCCACACACGGCGCGGTCCTTACCAGCGAACCTCAGACAACCGATTGGAGATCGGTACTCTGGACTGGACTGATAGAATTAGAGTGTTTATTTTCTCCTATATTTTGGCTCGAAAGACACCTTCTCTGAGTGCTCGTTCTGACTGATTTCTCAGCTCCATCCCAATTTCAGTAGCGGTTTCTGATTGGACAGTGATTACATTTCATTTTAACACTAATATTACACTGCTCCTAGACGAAATGCAATCCTGTGCATTGTGATTTGCTTTTGAACATTTGCAGGACCACACAGTGGAATACAATGCAGTTGAACTGATTGCATTTCAAGTGCAATTCTAAGACAATTTCAGCATTTGGTTAGAAAAATGTAAGTTCTTGTGTATTGTTTTTTTTTTTCAATAAATAGATCAAGTGCAGTGAAAAGTAAAGTAATAGTGGTTTTGCATTTAATTTTGGCATGCATTCTGCATGTTAGTGAGGAAAATCCATGCATTTTGTGGATTTCTTTTACCTTTTTTTACAGTAGTGTTTGCTTTTCATTTTGGCACAAAGACAAGTGGCAGACTTATTAATTACAAAATTAGCTTTAATGCTTTCACATCTTCCGCTTCAATGTTTTTCTTTTTATTGCAAAAAGTACAGTTCTGGACACACTTTCACACTAATGAGATCATGTTCCCCAAACAGCTGACTCACACCCCCAAACATGTTTTTCATCCTGCAAGGTTGGACCGTCAGCAGAAGCACTCACTCTATTCAGTTCCTGTCTCAGAATAGGCACTAGAAGATGGTTAGAGTGCTTTACACAACTTTCAAAAGCAGTTCAGCCAGACAGTACAGCAGATCTGCTGTTAAAATGCTCAGTGTTGTACTAAAGGATCCTGGAAAAAGGCACATCATGATTTACTATAGTAATGCATACTGCTATACTGGTGTTAACAGTGTTATACTGTATGTCTATCAGCACTATAGATCAAACATATTAGGCCATGTTGCCGGACATGGATTAAATCCTTTTTAGTAAAGATTATTAAATGAGGAGTCAGATATCAAATTTAAAGAAACTATGAATGTGATCCGTTCCTGTAATAAATCTAACCAGAAACAGCAGACAAACAGTTTGAAGCTTAAAAGTGTGTTTCATTCTCTGATGATAGCCTACATTTAGGTGCTCTTGTCAAGTAAAGGGCGTACCAGTATCAGCCAATATACTATGACTCAATATCTGTATCTGAACGAAAAACAGAAAAATAACAATTTATTAAACATCTCAGTGATGTAATCTTGTTCACATAGATCATTTTCTTGGATTGGAATTCCATTGTTTTTTGTTAATACTTTTTTATTAAATCTGTTTCTTTACTAAAGTACAATTTCTTTACTAAAGTACCAATCATTGTTTAACATTAACGACTTTATTAAAGCTATATATTAAAGAAACACATGCAGAATTAAAGTTAAAGTAGAATGTGTTTTATTCTTTAGATTCTTCCCTTGGTCCCTTAATTGTTGTCATGTCTTTAATATTAATAAACAATGTAGGAAATAAATAAAGAAATAAAGAAAAACATTGAATGAGAAGGTGTATCCATTTTTTTACTGTCCCTTTAAAATCATTTTACTGTACTGTATGTGTGTAGTCACGTCATTCTACACAGAGGAGAACAGGGCAAATGTATAAAGAGTTTACATTACTACTGTAGACTGATGACAACAAATAATTCAGTTTTTCAATGGAGAATTGATGACGGTGTTCCTGTCACCGTGATCAGCAGAATGCTTGCACAGAACTTAAATATCCCAACTTTGATTTAATTTCCTTAAAGAAACAATCAGTAATAATTGCCAGATTACCCAGCGATGGTTGGCAACCTTACTGAAGCTCAGTGATTTCCTGTTCAGCAGCCCGTTTCCATGGCTGCAACCCTCTGTTTGCATGCTGTTGTCTATAACTGGCAACCCTGAGTGTGGAAATAGGAATGGATTAATGGTTACTGCACAGTTCTAATAAGAAAATACTGATACATCATGATCATGTTAAGAGTTACTACAGAAAATATAATACTTGATTATCCTTGAAGGATCAATAAAGTATCAATATAGTCTGTCTATCTGTTGACCACTGAAGTGAAATAATTCAGATCTTACTTGTTTTTTTCTTCTTCTATAAGGTTATTCTTGGTAAAAGTCCAGACATATCCAGTCACATTGTTTAGTTTATTCATAAACAAAATCACAGTTAGAAATATTATCATTTTAAAGAACAGACACAACTAGCCACTAGGGTTGTGCCATATCGTATCGTACGCGATAATATCGCCAACATTTTTGAATATCGTGAGCGATATTATACCCTGAAATATCGTGCCATAACACTCACCCCTAATTATCACATCAGGGCTCTACTTTTTTTGCTGTTTTAAGCCAAAGGAAAATTCATGCATTTCTCATTTCCTATTAAATATCTACTAGAGACAGATTTTATCTGTCCAGTATCATTTATTTTACTTTAATCGTGGATATATGGAGATATTTGGAGTTCTGTTACAAATCTGCTAAAATTCTTGTATTTTTTTAATATCTCAGTTAGAGGTGTGCTATATCATATCCTATACAATAATAAAATGTAAGTTTTGTTTTGTTGCAATAGTGTATTTTTTTTTTTTGTCATATCGCCAAGAGTATTGTTATCACAATATTACCATAAAATATTGTGATATTATTTTAGGGCCATATCGCCCACCCCTACTAGCCACCCCAGCTATTTTCTTACAGAAATTATGCAAAATATCAAAATGCAAATTGTAACACTTTAGTATAATTCTAAGTGTTAATTCCATAGCTTAATCAATATAATTTCCAGTGAATGGGTCAGAGCTTCATCTTCACCTTCTAGTTCTTTAAAGCATAGCTTTAGCTCAGATGTCATTAGCTGTTTACAGTCTCAACTGGTTTCCATCATGTCTTCGAACAGCCACCTTCCCCACCTTCTAACACATCTAATCCAGCTTATTAGAGATTTATGAAGAGTGTAATTAGCTTCCTCGGGTGAAGTGGACCCAAACCCTGCAGGGTTGCCTGGAGGCTACTAGTTTAGACTTTCTTGAGGGAATGTGATCTTTCAGTTGTATTTGTGTTTTAACATTGTTCTAATGTTTCTATTATGGCTTGGATTTTAAATTGATATCTCTAAATTAGTCTGTGTGCAGTATGAAAATGAGACCCCTTGACCTACTAGAAAGAATATAAGCAAATGTGGTCAAAATCACACATATACAATAGAGTATGTAGCTACAGTAGGGTGGGGTCTTAGGACTTATTATGTGACCCTAACCAGTTGTACTTTTTATCACTCCTTTGCCACTGTTTCTCTCATACCGCCATACCGTTAGAGGGCGCTGCGGAGCGCTGTGTGGAACAAAACCGTCAAAGAAACACGCAGCCGTCTAGCGCTGTGCTCGCTGCGGAGAAATACGAACACCTCCTGCTTCTGTTTCTCACTGTAGGAGTGTTTTATTCCAGTAAAATGGAGCAGTAACTAAAGCCCTTTTAAATATATTAATAATGTAGCTTAAAAGGATGATTTGAAAGTATTTTTGACTGGAGAAAGAATGGAATGGAATAGTTCATTTCTATTAAACCTGTGTTTTACTAGTGCAATAATAAAGCTTTTGAGAAATATCTTTGAATACTTAAACATTGAGTATTTTATGTCCATTTAAAGTGCTCATGGAACTATTAAAAATATTTTTTATATTTTGTAAAGGAAACAGTGTTAAAGTTGTTGGCATATCTTTTTCTAAGGTCTGTTGTTTACATTCTTCAGCTGTTTTTTTTTTTTTTTTGCTAATGAAGAATACTTTCTTTATATTAGGGGTGGGAATCGTTTACTATCTCACGATTCGATTCGATTCCGATTTTGGGGGCCACGATTCGATTCAAAATCGATTTTTGATTCAAAACGATTTGAATTATAAAAATTTCTGCTTCTGGCTTATGAATCTTATTGAAAAAAAACCCTCCATAATATACACTGGTCCTGGAGCAGGTAATGTGTTACAAAAACAATAAAATGTGCAGGAATGTGGGTCCTCAGTGACAGAGGAATCACTGGGATATCACAATGACGTTAATGAACAATAAATAAATAATAAATAACACTGCTTTATTACCAGGCTACTAGCGGTGGTGTGTAGGTGACGCTGCTGGGCTGATGTGATGATAGCAGTGGAGCGCTAAAGTTCAGGAGCAGCTGCTGATTAACTAGTTAATTTAAGGTCGTTGTATTTCTTCAGAAAGGGGGCAGGAGGTGGAGAAATTAATTCATATGGTCCATTCCTTAATTCCTCTGTGATGAGGAGCTGAAATTAGCTCTGATTAGCTTATTGTTATTTTTCCGTTCCGCCTTAAATGCTGCAGCCCGCTGCCACCTGTAGCGTTATTTAAGGTGGAACTGGAAAGTTAGCTAGTTAGCTAGCTAACAGTTACTGAAACTAACTACTAGCGATCTTTTTTATGCTTGTTATGAAGCATTCTGCCATAAAACATTGAAACTACACGTTAATCTAAGGTAATATAGTGCTTGTTCTGCCATCTTACCGGTGATTCTCAAACACCTACGCTCTGTGTGTGTCTGGAAGATCTTGAAAGGACAAGCGCTATCCCCAGGGTTGCCAGGTCCAACAAAAATACCCAGCCCAAAATCAGTCTAAAACCCGCCCCTCAGAATCGATTTTGGGACATTTTAAATCGATTCTGAATCGTAGTAAATGAGAATCAAGATTCTTATGTGAATCGATTTTTTGGCACACCTCTACTTTATATATTGTTTAGTTTTGTGGGACAAAGTAAACCCAATACTAATCAAAGCCCTAATATAAAGCCATAGTGTTTTATATTATATGTACTCCTAACAGTACATGAACTCACAACCCTATATTAAAGCCCAGTCATGCAAAAAAAAATAAATAAATAAAATAATGAAAATACGTGATATACGTAAAACCGTCAGAAACTTGAAAAATATTGTGATATGCATTATTGGCCATACCGCCCAGTACTAGTTAACATATACACTAAATTGCTTAAAGTATTCGCTCGCCTGCATTGCATTTGGTGATGTAAGGCTTGGATGGAGCGGCTCGTCCAAATAAAAACGCCATTCCATGAAGCTTTCTACGCTCTACTGTTCTTGAGCTGATCTGAAAGTCACATGAAGTTTGGGGATCTGTAGTGATTGACTATGTAGAACGTTGGTGACCTCTTCGCACTATGCTCCTCAGCATTAGATTACCCCACTCTGATATTTCATGGAAGTGATTAGAACCTGAGTTCAGTGATTTGGATGGATGAGCAAATAGTTTTGGCAATATAGTGTATGTATAATAGAGGTGTGCCAAAAAATCGATTCACATAAGAATCTTGATTCTCATTTACTACGATTCAGAATCGATTTAAAATGTCCCAAAATCGATTCTGAGGGGCGGGTTTTGGACTGATTTTGGGCTGGGTATTTTTGTTGGACCTGGCAACCCGCTTGTCCCTTCAAACCGAGGTCTTCCAGACCCACACAGAGCGTAGTAGGTGTTTGAGAATCACCGGTAAGATGGCAGAACAAGCACTATATTACCTTAGATTAACGTGTAGTTTTAATGTTTTATGGCAGAATGCTTCATAACAAGCATAAAAAAGATCGCTAGTAGTTAGTTTCAGTAACTGTTAGCTAGCTAACAAGCTAACTTTCCAGTTCCACCTTAAATAACGCTACAGGTGGCTGCGGGCTGCAGCATTTAAGGCGGAACGGAAAAATAACAATAAGCTAATCAGAGCTCATTTCAGCTCCTCATCACAGAGGAATTAAGGAATGGACCATATGAATTAATTTCTCCACCTCCTGCCCCCTTTCTGAAGAAATACAACGACCTTAAATTAACTAGTTAATCAGCAGCTGCTCCTGAACTTTAGCGCTCCACTGCTATCATCACATCAGCCCAGCAGCGTCACCTACACACCACCGCTAGTAGCCTGGTAATAAAGCAGTGTTATTTATTATTTATTTATTGTTCATTAACGTCATTGTGATATCCCAGTGATTCCTCTGTCACTGAGGACCCACATTCCTGCACATTTTATTGTTTTTGTAACACATTACTTGCTCCAGGACCAGTGTATATTATGGAGGGTTTTTTTTTCAATAAGATTCATAAGCCAGAAGCAGAAATTTTTATAATTCAAATCGTTTTGAATCAAAAATCGATTTTGAATCGAATCGTGGCCCCCAAAATCGGAATCGAATCGAATCGTGAGATAGTAATCGATTCCCACCCCTAATGTATAAACTAAGCAAAATTTATATATATATATATATATATATATATATATATATATATATACACTTCTGCAATGTAACTTCCTCACCGAATAGTTAATCCCAAGTTTAGTTCACTAAAGGCTTTTGGGCAGCCGTGTTTAATCACTGAGAAATGTAACATTTGTCTGTTTTTCACACTTTGGAGCTGCAATCCACATTGTCACCTCATTTACACTTAGTTTCCTTCCGTTCTGAATGCACTTTATGCTTAGCATTGTTCTGGTTTATTGAAGATCTGCAGAAAAGTATGTCCCCAAGCTTTTTTGCTCTATGCCTAAACAAAAAGGTTTTGCTGTGGTTTATCTCTAACTGCTATGTGCACAATGAGCACAAAGCCATCAGGGGAGTAAAAAAAAGGAGTTTGTCCATAGCAGATTTTTGTCAGAGGGGCCATTGGGATTCTATAGGAAGGACTTTAATAAATTACTCTTTGGAGAATTTTCTTCCTGGGATCAGTATCTTCCCCAAAGACCTCACTGTGGCTGGAACGGTATCCTAGCAATGCCGCCTTAATTACTTGTTGCTAGGCGATAATACAGATGGTACCCGGTTAATGTCACGGGAGCAGCATCTTAGCCTTTTTATTTATGCACTGTAAATACTTAAAATGCGCCTTTGCTTTAAAGCACTTTACTGTATATGCTTTTCATGAACTTTTGATCGAAGTGCCACAAACAAGATCAATATTAGCACAGTCTATGTAGCACAGATAGCACAGTTTTTTTCCTGAAATATCGTTTAAAATGTATTTTGTATGCAGTTTATATTCTTATATATATATTTCATAGAAAAAAAAATCTTTATTACTTCTCTAATGCTTAGCTTTCTATGGCATAGTGTTGCTCTCAAGCAACAAACCAAAGTTTTGGTTATTCCTCCTTTCAATACCTTTCCATACTTTATTTAATTACCTACTTACTTACATTTTTATCTACTTATTTATCTTTCATATAATAGTACATGGCATATCTACGTAAATTACAATGAGGCGTACAAGTTAGTCATAAATAAAAATACGTATAGGTGTAAAGAATAGGTGTAAAGAAGTATATTTGGCTGTTTATATTCTTTCCATATGCTTACATTTTTGTGGTAAATGTATTGTTCTTTTAATATTTGATGCCATGTGCAATTACACCACTTTTGTTTAGATTAATCTTGATGAAGCAGTGATTCTCTCTGTAATCTCTGATTCTCTTACCCTGCATATTTTGGGTGCTTTGGGTCCTTCAAATGATCAGCTTGTTATCAAAAGTATCAAAATTCTAAATTTGAGTTTGCTATGTCTACAGGAACTCACAAGCTCTTAAAATTATATTTTCCTCCTAAAAAATATAATTAATGCCAAAGACAGTTAAAATTACTTTTTCTAAAAAACACAAATTAACACAGTGTATATATCACAATGTCACAATGCAAATGAAAGAACTTTTAATGTTCCTAAGAACAGATGTTTTATTTAATTTGCATGTGGTTAGTGTTTGTAAAGAAACACATATACACATATACAGAGATGCATACAAATGTTTGACCAGCCCTGATATAACAAAATCTGCTAAAACTCCAAAATCATGAAGTTAAAATTGACACATTTATTTAATATTTAAGCAAGCATACATTTTATTTCTAGCTTTTACTGTTTTAAAATAGCAATATAGTAAAAAAAAAAGAGACTGTAACAAATGCTTGGGCAGCCTGCATGGACTTAGAGCCCTATTTGGAAAGTACCACAGAACGCAAATGCTTTCATGAGATTCTGGGGCTGTCCCTCCTGCTCTGCCCTTTTGAGGACTTTTCACAAATATTTGATGATGTTTGGGTTGGGGGATTGACTGTGCAGGTCATGGCAAGACCTTCAGCTTGCACCTCTACCTGGTGGAAGTCCATTGTGGGTTTACGATCATTATTCTGCTGTAGAAGTTTTTAGTTCTTCAGCTTTTTAATAGATGATGTGATTTCGGTGAACCCAGTGAAATGCTCCACGAGTTGCTGGCTGGAGCAGAAGCCCAAAGCTGAAGAAACCCCTCCTTGTGTTTAACAGTTAGAGAAATGCTTCTTCCTTTTTTAAAGAACAGCTACCTGGAAACATTTGCTTAATTCTTATAGCTTTTAGCTGCTTTATCAATTATTACATCAATTATTCTCATTTACAGAGCAGATGCTGAGACTTGTCAGTCAGACATGTATAAAGAACTAGAGACCCAAACTTGAGTAAAAGTCCAAGTGCTCTATCAAAAGAGTGACTTCAGTAGAAGTTGAAGTGTTTTTTAAGACTAAATATACTTAAGTGGAAGTACTACAGTATTTAACATTATTTGTTCTTAAGTATTGCAAGCAGTTTACTGTAAAATGTACTACTGAAGTACTAAAAGTAAAAGCATCTTCATCAAACCCGGTGACAGTGCAGAGCATATTGCTCTGGCTTTAGTGATAATTCATAACATCCATCCCTGGTTCCAGTGTAGATACTGCTAACAGGATGTGAAACAATTTTTGAAACAATAAAATACTTTATTTTGTGATAATTGCAATGTCCTTTAAAGCTGTCACACCTGCACCTTTAAGATGAGCCTCTCCAGAGTACTAATGAGCTGACTCTGCCCCTCCCACACACGTGTGGGACATAAGCTTATTACATGGACTACATATACTGGGACACTTGCTTAGTTTATTTGAGAGATATTGCCACACCAGTGCCTTATCGAGTGGTTTTCTACAGTGTTTGTTATTCCTGTTTTTTTTTTTTTTTTTCTTGATTTTTTTTTAACTAGGATTTTTGCCTTGTGATTTTTCCCTGGTTTTGAACTGTGTTTTGTTCCTTGTGTTTTGGGTTAATAAAACCTGCCTGCATTTGCATCCAAACTTACTTGGTCGGCTCTTTAGGCTGAAGCTTTAAGGGTATTTTTGTATTATAGTTTATTTTTGCAAAATCACTCAATTAAGCAATTCCAAAGAACCGTGTCATAAGACGTATCGAATTAGGCAAAAAAAAACTAACGTGCTAGACGTTGTGGTGGAAAGTCACATGATGTCCCAGATATCAAATCATAATTTTTTTAATAAAGTCTAAACCTGGTTTTACCCTTTAACTCAGAACCTTTATTGTATTGGTAAATGCTCTGTTACTGCCACTAAACTGCAAGTCAATTAAATTGAAATGTATTTACATTCTACATTGAGGTCTCTTGTTCAGGCTATTTGGCCCTGTAGAGCGCTGCTGGAACATAACACTGCTGTTGGAACCAAATCATTGTATCTCAAAACTTTATTAAGAACAAGTTTTTTTGCCAGTCATTTGGGACTATTTCTGTTGGTTCATTAGTCATGGAATATTCACATAATCTAAAGGCCATCTGGTGTTTTTAAATGGTGTTAAATAATAATGGAAGAACCTGAGCTGCATGGTTTTGATATCTCAGTGACTGTTTATATAATATTCAAATCTAGGTCGAACGGTTTCACTCAGTTCACTTTGATTTGGGTTTGATAAGGGTTTTGATTATGTTTTGCTGTGCGTGATTTTATATCAGGAGTCACATGCTCATGGTGGTCCTGTCTCTGTTCCAGAAACAACGAGAGCAGAAGTAGCTTCAGAGGACGTCCCACCGCCACTGCTGCCGCCCTGATGGTTTTTCGTTCCCTGAGCATGGCGGAGCACACACATCACTGCAATAACCAGAGGTCTTTTGTTGAAGAGAAAAAAAAAACTTCAGTGTATGATATATATACAAGTGTAAACTTAGGGGAAACAAAAGTCTGCCCTCAGATCAACGGCCTTTCACTCCTCCTCTGCTTCGGATAGAGTCTGGACGTTAGTCTGTGGCACACAATAGCCGTTCAGCATGTTAAATAGCTTCTGTGGAAAGTCAGTTTTATTTTCCAGTGTTTTTTTAGATGATAAAATTATTTGTGGTTAACTGAAGGGAATTTGTTCATTTTATGTCTTTTTTTCTCTGCTCACTTCCCTGGCTGTTCTTACAATATGGAAGTATGCATTTATTACAAAACGGGCTATTGCCTTTTCTAGTGTGACTTCTTTTGTTTCTGCTTGTTTAATAAAGCAAAATGGGTTGGATTCAGTGCTTTCAGGTGCCATTTTTTTTAAGTTTATTAGACTAATTAGACATTGAGCAGAAGGTGTGCAACTTAAAAGTAACTGAATACATTCTGTAAAATGGGTGCCCACAAAGATTTGGACTTATAGTGTAAAATAAATCATATTATATTTCCTCAAAGGGAGAAATCAGAGAATATTTTCTTTATTCCGTTAAAAAAACTTTAAAATGTGCCTAAAACATATCGTCGCTGTCCAATGAAAAACACTTATCTCCAAAACAGCAACTTTACAGGAGAGGGAAAAAACCTTGTGAACTTTCAATTGAAGTCAATGTAAAAAGAGTTTATTTCAGGTAATTTTGAAGAGTTTCTATTGGTCCGTTCATCAAGAAATTTTGACACAGTGTAAGGGACAGTTTGTCTGTTCAAATTATGTACTAAACTAAAAATCGACAAAAATGGAGATAAGTGTTTTTCATAGGACAGCGACGATATTAATATGTGCTTAATTTAGATTGTTAAGGAACTTTAAATAAAAATACTGGGATAAATTGTTGGAAAGGCTCATATGTATAAATGTTGTTTAGAATATTTTAAAATGAGTGAATCCTAACTCTGCTTTAAAAGGTGCTTTGTGTTATCTTTGCTTAATTTTTTTTAAGGATTCAAGGAGTCTTTTTGACATTTCACGTAACATATGGTACATGAGGTGGAAAGAAATTGTATTCCCACAGTTCATTTACACCCAAAAGAGCAATTGTTAAAATAAGATAAATGTAAATATAAAATAAAATGTCACTCACAGTCCTCAAGCAGAATGTGCAAAAAAGGTTTTTTGAGTTTTGCCAAGAAGGAGCCACTAAGGTACCATAAAGAGATATGCTTTTAATAGAAATGTTTGTGTATGTAAGGAGCTACTTAAAGATTCAAAGCACTTTTACATGATGTAAAAGTTCTGCAGACTCACATACATCTCCTTTAAAACATGAAAAATTATGGAAACAAATGTTTTTCTTCCATAGAAGAGGCCTCTTTTCGGGTTGCACATCTAATTTTGGACCTCTTGGCACATTCCCACCAACAAAAATAGGGTTTGGAGCCCAATCAGAGAACCATTTGTAGAAACTTAATTTATTAGAGTATAGAAATTTGGTAGAAAGTGATTAGGCATTAAGTTAAATAACGAACATGCTTAATTGGCCCCTTTTTTTTTTGAGAAACTGAATGTACTGCTTGGTTCTTTTCGGAAGTTGGAGGCAGAATGCAAATGCAAGCCTAGTTTATTTACCATATCTCAAAAAAATAAACAAAGAACAAACACTAGGGCAGTAAAAAAAACACTAAGGCTACAGAAACAAAGACTATAAGACAAATAATTAACAATAAGATTAATACATTTAAATAAAGTTAAAGCTCACCTAAAGACAGAAGATTAAATACAAAAAGCAGAGCAGAGAACACAGGAATGAACACATGGGGTATTTATACATAGGCACAAACAGAGGACACCTAGGCAAGTAAAGAGGGGCCAGGGTTATAAATGAGACAGGCGGGGCTAGGGCGGAGACAGAAAATAACAAAACAAGGCAATGTGCTTAAAGAGCACATGGCTGGGAACACAAGACAGAAAAACAGAGGAAAGGAGCACATGGAACCAAGAGGGAAAAACACAAGACAGACACCGGCTAGAGTGTGACACTTTTAACCAAGCTGAAGAATAAAAATCCCATAATAACCAAGCATGTCCCTAATCAGAACATAGCTGGTTATCCAGCTAGTTTAACAGTATAGGGTATGTTTTTACCTGGATGACCAATCCATCATGTGTCCTGGATGTTCATTAAACGACCTGGTAAAGTCGCTACACCGTCAGTTCTGTCAATTTTGTTTCAAATATGCTGTTTTGAGAATGTTACCTGTAATGGTTCTCTAATGTGAGTATTTGTCTAGCTGGGAATGTAAAGTGAAAAAAAAAACATTTTAATGTTGTGAGGCAAAATATTGTTATATCACACATTTTTAAAATTGTTCCTTTTCAAAACATTGCTAAACATTGTCTGTTAGCAAGGAAAGACCAGCTTAGACCATCTAAATCCACTTGCCATGATCTGGATTTTCACTTCAGGTCACGTGTGAAACTCTGGTCATAGAACTATAAATTGTTTAAACGGCCTAAATGATTGGGCGTGAGCTTCACTACTTATAATAATCACGTGCTCCATGTTGCTACTCATGAAAATGTGCTTGCATTAATAATAATGTCCGCCTCTGCTCCTGCTACTAAAGAGGTCATCACAGTAATCCACAGCATGCAGACAGAGCTGCAGAGAGGATGGTTCCTCAGCCTGCGTGTGGCGGTATCTTAAAGCAGAGAGGTATTCCCACTGCCTAATCAATCTTTCAACAGGGAGTGATTCAGGCTCCCAAATAGCACAGATCTGCATTAAAAATGGATTGGGTGGAATGCACTCGTTGCGTGCAGACTCTGAAATACAAATGTCTTTTCTCGCCGCACACTCGCTCGTGTTGCTGCTCGGATCTGATCGAATGTTATGGGAACACGGATAGTCAATTTAACCTGTGTGCCACCCAGCACAGGCAACCTCTCTGCCCAACCCTCATCTGTCGCTCAGCAATGAAGAAGAAGGATCAATACCTTTGGACAGTTACTGTATTTCCAGTCAGGCAAAACCTGGCTAATATCTCTATAAATGGGGGAAGGCCTAAATCTACGTTCACACAGCAGGTAAAAGTCCCAAATACAATTTCCTTACCCAGTATTTTACCCAGCTGTTCACACTATTTTTTTAATGTGCAGGGTTTGTATGGTCATAAAAAAAATCTGGAAAGTTCAGTGAAATTAAAAATACTAATTTCCAGGCCTGGATATGTTTTGGAAAAATAAAAATACTCAAAAAGTTTTTTTGCAATTTATAAATCTTTGTGTTTTCATCTGTCGAGAAAGAAAAGCCATTTTGAGCTAACAAATACATCAGCTCAGCTCTACACCATGAAGCTCTCAAGATGACACATTTTATTATTGAAGATAGTGTCAACATTGCGTAAAGAAATTTTTTTTTTATCAAATTAATTTTAGTTATACTATAATCAATTTTGATTGTAGTTTTAGTTGATTTTTAGTTTTTGTTTTTAAAGATCGTATGGTCATGACAATTAGTTAAATGCATGAAAATGTCATGAAAAAATCATGGAAATTTCTTGGTTAAAAACTGTACTAACCCTGAATTTGACTTATTTCTCACTTTTGTCTGAACATTTCACGCCGTGCAAACGCAAAAGAGTAATGCTGCATGTGAAGTTTCGGTTTTATTCTTCCCAGAATTATTGCATTATAGGTCACAGTGACTGACAGCTGAGAGCTCATCTTAGAGAATTCACTTACGCTCCCTAAAAAGGGTAAAAATGGTACATTATTTGGCCACATATAGTTTATATAGGTTTTTATTTTCCCTGTAATGCTGCAGCTGTGCCACCTCATGGGCCAACTCTTTTAATCTGTTGCTCAAAAATGAATAACAAGTGTCAAAATCATGTAGTTTGATGAGATGTGTCTTGCCCTGTAGCTGACTTGAAAACTAGCCTCCCATTATCTTTCAATTATTGACACACATTTCAAAATGGACAGATTAAATTTCATGCGTCTTTTTGCTTCTACTCATGAATTCTCTTTACTCTAAAGCCATCTTCAAAATACCATTGGACAGTTACTATATTTCAAGTCACACAAAACCAGATTCCAATCTACTGTATATCTTTTAATGTGATCTCACTTTTGTTTTTTGAACATTTCACGCCGTGTAACTGTGCAAATGCAAAAGAGCAGTGCTTTACGTGAAGTTTCAGTTTCACCCTCGCCAGCATCAGGTTACAGTGACTGACAGCTGAGAGCTCATCACAGAGAATTTCACCAAGATCCCTGTAAAAAGTGCTTGCTATTCAGCCACAGCCGCATCTTGCTTTTGTACTTGTGTTTTTTTTATGTTATATACCTTTTTATTTCCCTCTGATGCTGCAGTTGTGCCACCTCTCTTCATTTGTCGCTCAGAAATAAATAAGAAGTGTCAAAATCATGTAGGTTTGACAACACAGTTCAAAACGAGCGATTTCTTGCTTTCTTTAATCGAACAAATCTCCCGTTTCCTAGCCGTGCTCTCTGCCGCTTCCTTATTCTTTGTTATCCTTTTTACCAGCAGGCCTGTTTCACCAGAGCTCCACGGCTCATGTTTTAATTACAGTACACAAATCACAATGGACAGGAGAAAGTAGAGCATACAGTAATTATCTCTTCCTGCCTTTTCCCCACACTCTTTTAACGCATCCACTCTCTTAACGCATCCACTCTCTTCCCCCCCTCATCTTAGTCATATTTAACAGCGGCTGGCAAAAAGCATGCTGAACATGAGGTCACAGGTTACCCAAGAGATGAATGTGATGTGTGTTTTGAACTGTACGTGTCTGTGTGTGTGTGTATGTGTGTGGGCGAGGATGATGTCTATGTGATATTACACTAACATATTTCCACTTTTTTGCTCCCCTTTTTCTCTGTATATGCTGGGCATTGCATATTTGATTTCTTCTCATTTTCTGGCTGCAGTTTTTCTCCTAAGACCTTGTCAGCTGATGCCTTTAAGAGCCTAAAAATACTCTTCAGGAGATGGTATCAAAAATAGACTTGTAGTCAGTGTCAGAGCGCACAAAATCAAAGCTAATCACAACACAAGGAATGTCCCAACTCTGGGACTTTTTTTTTCCGGTAGTTAGTAAGTAAGCAGTGATTTAGCTGGATACATTTGAATTGTTCTGTATTGTAGTTTACAGAGCAATTAAAATAAATAAATTATATAAGGGTACAGTATGTTCACAATACCAGGTGGAAGTGACTTAAATATACAGATATTTTGGCCTAATGTCTCACAGTTCCAACTTTTCAGGTCTCCCGGTAGTGTGAAGAATCGGCTCAAGATCAGCTGGTGTACGGCAGCATCAGCTGAAACTTGGCATTGGGCCAGGTTTAATTGGGCCAAATATGGTTTATACTAAGCAACCATAGAGTTGGCAAAAATGGCAATGGATTCCCATATTATACTCATCAACCAGGGTGTTGGCATAAGCGGTGTGGTCAATTGCTGTATTATACTCAGCAACCGAGGTGTTGGTATACACCATATATATACCCAGATGTAAGCAAAGTATTTGTGCCAGAATTGGAAAGTCAAAGTTATTCAGCAGCCACTGGCAGGGCTTCAGACTAACATTTTTGACAACCATTCCAGAACTGCCCCAAAGCTTTCTGTCAGGCATTCAAAAGTAAAAATCATCTCCCACTAGTGCTACATTACCACATTACCAACAAGCTGATTGGTTCAATGTGAAAAAAGTAGACAGACTATATGCTAAGCAATAGGCAGTGTTGTGCGTGAACGAGTTCAAAAGAACGTGTTCATTGAACACGCTCATTTTTTCCTGAATGTTGAACTGAAAGCAACACATTTTTTAATAAAGAACTTGAACGTGAATTAGTTCACAGTATGTGTCACGAAGGGCAGACACCACTGTAAATAAAGGTTGGCTAGTTAATAACATACTGGTAAGAAACCCACAATTGCAGTATCATGAGCAAATGTCTACAATGAACAGTTTCAAAGAACGTATAGTGATTTTTAGCTTGTAGTGTGAAAAAAGGATTTATTTGAATATCTCACGAAAAAAGTAAAATGAACTGAACTTTGAACTAGTTCAGAATTAAAATAGTGAACTTTGAGCATGTATGAACTGAACTTGAACTAGTTCAGAAAAGCTGTGAACTGGCACAACACTGGCAATAGGACAGTTTCCAGCAAGCAGTCTCCTCAAACTGCTTATAACTGGTTTGACCGCACGCAAATTCTCCACCCAAAAGCTTCCAGAAAGAGCTTGAATTCTGTCTAATGTACTTTTTTATCGACTCCAAGATGGTCAGACAGTGTTAGTCTTGAGCCCTATACTGGGCTCTTATTTCCGTTCATTCGAGCCCAAGCTCCTATCTCTATGAATAAGGAGAAAACAAATTACTCAAAACCTTTTAAAACCCATTTTGTTCTGGTCTCCACATTGTGGTAGAGAAAGTGTTGTCTGATAAAAAATCTGGACACTGTCATACTAACGAATGAAGGACCGTGTTTCCCCACCAACATACATGTTCATAAGATGAACATAACAGAATCAGAGAAGGCTTGGTGAAAAGGGTTGTGCAGAGCACTGAATATGTTAAGGGCTTTCTCACCTGCATATCAACTCTTATCTTCTCACAACAATTCCAGCAAACTGACTGGTTCTTATTGTTACAGGGTGGGTCTGTATCCGTAAAACAAATGCACTGTTGAGCATTATGAGAAATGCCATTCATAGTTCAATGAGAGACATGTCTTCTAATTTATAATGTCTCTCTGGAGTTGACGTGCGTAACCGTATCAGTGTGTGCTTGCATACTGTTCCAGGTACAGATTGGTTCACTTTACAGCAGATACAAGTCGCTGGCATTTATGAATGTGAACCATCATGATTCACACAACTGATTAATGAAGCTTGAAATAAGAACATAAAGTAACAGCAGTGATTGCCCAGGTTCAAACACTACACACTTGAATTTGATAAGACGTAGATAAGATGATAACCAGCTAGATAAGCATTTTTTGTAATTCCATTCATTCTTAGCAAGTCTAAAAGTAAAGTGCACAAAGTTCATCTGGCTCTAAAAATTATTTAGGTTTAGAATAAGATCTGTGTTGTATAAAGCTGTAGCCCTCAGCTTGTAAAAATGTACTGTTTTTAAATGTTATATATTAGAAACATTTTTAGTGTTTTAGGAAAAGTCTATAAACACCTAGACCATTTGTTTAAACAACAGAAATTGTGTCAAAACTCAATTGTCGAGTGCTAAAACTGAAGAAGGTCCACCTTTAAACTTTACTTGCTCCAGGTAATTTGACATAATGTAGTTTTAACTATGAGACTTTGTTATTTTTCATCACTTAACATGGTTAAGAACCCCTACTTTGATTAGAAGAGACCCTTTAACTTTAAACTTGTGGTTTAGCCTAGCATGACTAAGTAGAAAATAGTGACCAATTCCTAAAGAGATTCAGTGCCAGTCATAAGTTTGGACACATGTTCTTATTAAAAATGTTTTTATTTTTTATTGTAAATTAATACTGAATTTATCCAGACTATGATGGGAGACATTAGGAATCATATAGTACCTTAAAAGTTTTAAACAAACCAAAATACTTATTTTATATCAACTCTACCCCTTCACAACTTTACAACTGATGCTTTCAAAAACATTAAGAGGCAACAAATTCAAGTAATTAACTATTGACAAATTCAGCACAGCTGTTAACTGAAAGCCAATCCAGGTTCTCATTACTCATCGTTAATATCAGTTGTTCGCTCAAGTTTTTGGTTGTTTGGACTACAAACTCTTCTTGTCATGACTATGACTGCAATAGCTCCGTGGGGAGCAATGCTTTCAAACTGCTCTGGCACTGGGGAAACAATTGAACCCAATGGGAGTCTCTGGTAAAGAACTCTACATTCTCCTACCTGTGCAACATGAGTGAAAATGTAGGTCGCCCTGGATAAATGCATCAGCCAAATGCCGTAAAACCTAAATGAAGGGCAAGTTTTGTCATTACATTACCGCAAGGTCAGCCTGTAGAGCACTAATATTACTGAGAGATTTCAGGAACCGCAAGAGGCAATCCGCTCTGGAATTAGAGGGGTCAAAGTGTAAAAACCATAGACACTGCTCTGCTGGATTGGGCTTGATTAAAATCATGGATCTCATTGGTAATCACTTAAATGATAATACTTCCACATCCAATCCAGGTTAAATAGGGCTTAATTCGGCCCCTGCTGAGCTAAAGTCCTCTCTTATTGTGGTTGTGTTGCGTTTTTTTTCTTTCTTTTTTTTTCCCTGTGTTTCAGCTCTGGGCTGAGCTGAGTCGAGCTGAACCAGCCTGTGAAATGAGGGCCTTGAGTTGCTGTGGAGCCTCAGAGCCCACTTTACGCCTCCGCGGGCTCCCACTCACGCTGACACGTCCCTGGGACGCGGGTGGGGGCGGGAGAGAGAGATGGAGAGAGAAATGGAGAGAGAGGGAGCGAGTTATGAAATATGAACTCACTCAGTCTCCCATAGCAACCAGCAAGACAGAGCTACTGCCACTACTGCTGCTTGTGTTTCACAGTCCTGCTGTATGTGCATCTCACTCGCTCTCTTTCTCTCTCTCTCTCTCTGTCTGTCTGTCTCCCTCTCTCTCTCTTGCACTCTGTCTCTGGGCTGGTCTGCTTTCATGTGCACACTTTAGCGAGCTGCACTACTGTAAAACGTGCTTTAATTGAGAGACATGTATGGGGGGGGGGCCGCCATCAGCAAGCCACCCACTCCTACGCAGCTTTTATGCTGTGGGATGATGAAATTATCATTATATTCAATGACAGCTGGAGTAAGCCGCACACGTCTAAGCTTCTATCAATCTCTCGCTGTCTGTCGGCTCTGTACTCCAGTGAAAAGCCTAACTTTGCTTTGTGCCTTTCAGACAATGAGCCAGAGCTCCGTCCACTCTGCAGAAATTGCACTCCCACCACCATCACCACCTTAAAACATACAGAGTAATAGAAACAATACGTTTCAACATTTCAAACGTAACAAGAAAAGAAACAATAAAGAACAAGGCACAATAGAAACAGTGCCTCATCACAAGCAAGAATAAAGGCTACAATAAATACAATAAGCCTTATTTAAACAAAGAACAATACAAGATACAATACAGAACCCACACACAGAGTGGATAAGAGAGAAGAGCAGAACGCTGCTGAAGTGTCCACCTTTTTTCAGCAACACTGGGACTGTGGTGGATACAATTTTTGGAAAACAAAAAACTAAATGGTTTAAGGATTTTTGGTCTTTTTTATTGACATGTGAACTGGGCCAAAAGGCTGTGAACTAAAATGCGAACAGGTTCCTACAAGCGAAGAGAAAAAGTCCAGCTCAGCATGAGACCACAGTGAACAGTCACACTTAGAGAGCTCCAGGCTGTGGTACAGAGACCCCACCAGACCAGGAAACAGTCCAGCTACAACATACAGTCGCTCTGATTGTGTGTCAAGGAACCAGGAACAAGTTACAGTGTAGAGTAACTTGGGCTGTTGAATCATAAAAGCTGTGATCTGGAGTCACTTGGCACGAAGGCTCACAGCCAAGATAGCAATGAACGTTTGACTGATGAGTGTTGCCTAGGCTTGTTTCAGTCAGTGGTGCACCTGTGTTTTCTGTTGCCAAGATAGCACTACGCCAAAACAAATTAATTCTTTAACACAATTACACAATTCTGCACCTAATAACTGGCATTACTAATAGGGCCCAGCCTATTCCTTTCACTTATATTTATATATATCAATAAAGTTCTTCATAGGAGTCATCAGGTACACAGCCCTCTTTATCAAGCCTACACCTCCAGAACCTTGAGGTCCTTTCCACTGTAAAAAAAAAAAAAAAAAAAAAGATCCTGAGAGACTTAATTATGATGCCTTTTTTTAATCTGGGAAATTCACCTTAATAGCTTTGGTAAACCACATTTTTGTTTCAAGGTTGTTTATTAGAGGGTCTTTTAGTAAAGTTAGTGGCTGTATACACTCATAATTACATAAATAACTTTCTTTGAAATTCACAAAATGGTTGTATTTATGTGTTATATGTGTGTTTAATTATGCAGTTTCCACCATGAGGCTATATCTACTGCCTACAATCTTAGCAAAAAAGTTTTTATAAATAAGAGTTTATCCATTTAGGGAAAGATACAGTTAACTATGACAATGAATATTTAAATATTCAAATATATTTTTGTATTGCCACAGTTTGCTGCTGATTTATTTTGGGTCAAGCTCTAGACAGCCAATTACATCATGCACTGTAATAGGCAATGTGTATTGGCTAGAAAAATTAAATAATCATAAAAAAATGGTCTTTGGAAAATTAAATCACGGTAAATCCTCTTATGTTCTTGGAAGACTAAATCTGGGGATTGGTAAAGGTATCCTATGATTTGTCAGCACAGGTACACAAAAAAAATATATAATGACATTCAATAACTGTTTTTTAATGACCGTGTCACATTTCATATCCTCAGAATGCACATCAACAAAACATCAGATGTAAAAGAGGAGCAAACTCATACTTACAAATAAAGCATGCAGGAGGTTTTTGCCACATAATAACCACTTTTAGTGGACAGTTTTTTTAGAACCATGCTGTACACAAGATGTTCCCTGTTTAAAAATGATCTTAAGACCAGCTTTTGCTGGCTGATGCTTCAGATGCTCTTCGCTTGTCTTGGCTTGTGATGGTTAAGATGGTTGTGTTTAGCTTGAGCTACTGGCAAAACACTGCCCCATGATTTTCAGTAATATAGCTTTATTCTGTCCATATCTTATCTTCTACAGAAGAACAGGAAGGGCCTGTCTGTATCAATATTTGTATTAAAGGTATAAATGAGTCTTTATACAGCATTTATATGTTTTTCCTTTACCTTCCTATCAGCATTTCCAACAGCAGCTGGAATCGTCAGTACTTAGCAGAAGCTGAGCAGCAGCAAAAGGTTTAAGTATACCTACGGTACCATGGTTTGGAAATATAATTTTAGAAGAAATGTTTAATGAATACATGATAATTGTGTTACTTTTTAGTTATTTGATGTTTTAACTCTTAACAAATAAAATCCATAAAAATGTTGTTTAATAAACCCAACTTGTTTTTTTTTGTAACCCAAAATAATTGTTTTGGTCTATTTGAAATCTTTAACTTTAAAAGTGAAACAAAAATCAACTTTGCCAAAAAACAAAAGTAACAAAAACATCCTTTAATGAATTTCAATGTGGTGTGATAATCTTTTTAAAACTTAAAACATTTAGATACTGATACTAATGTGATACTGATAAGTGAGCATGAAGAACCTGAAGAATAAAGAAAGCATTTAATTCAAATCCTTACATTCCTATAGATTTCTTTATAGAACCAAAAGTGATTTTTATAGGATATTAACCAAAAACACATTATCAGACCTTTTTTTACAAAAGTTCAGGGCAACAATATCTGTACTATCAGACAGAATATGTTATAGAGTCCTCAAAACAGAGAACATGTGGACACAAGAATATGGTAAAGTGCACATAAAAGAGTAGGTTTAGCAACATTGTTTTTTAAGTTATTTTAACCATAAATAAAATAAATATTACATTATAAAGAAGAACCACTTAACAAGTTAGAGAACCACCTGAACATGCGGGCCCACTTCTGCTTTGACTGGAATCAAAAGCCTTGCAGTTACACCAGCCCTTTGCGTACATGACTGGACACCCTTGGTGTAAAACTAATATTACAATGACTCTTTGAATGGTCACGTTTCTATACAATTCCTAATATTGGCAACATGTTTACTTTATAAAAGGGCTTCAGACTTTTGTAATAAATATTTGTATGGTTCTGTATGTTGAAGCTCATTGTTTTTAGTTCACTTGCTCCTACATTACAGGGTCGGCCATGACAGTTTTCAGCCGTTTGACCCCAGCTAAGACCAGAAGGGGGCAGTGTAGTACACCTGTCCTCTTCAGAATCATAACATCACACAAAATCACAACAGGAACCAAATACCAGGTCTCCCACCTTCTCCTGCAGCTGCATAATTAGACAGACACTGGCCTTTCTCTCACATAACTGCATCAATAAATAGATGAAGCCCACAGAAACGCATTCTCTGCTATTCTCTGGAGACCACGCCTGTGTTCAGCTGACAGCTTCAGTGGACCGATGACACGAGTTAAAGGGACAGGTTTTCTCCCCAGAGTTCTGTGAGGAACAACACATTCTCTCCCTCTCTCTTTCTCTCTCTTTCTCCCTCTCTCTCTCTCTCTCTCTCTTTCTCCCCCTTTCTTCTCTCTCTCTCTCGTTCTCTCTTTCTCTAAAATAGAGGTGTAGCTTAAAGAACATCACATAAAATGTTGTGTGTGGAGTAGTAATGTTGATCTCATCTGATCACATCACATAAAACATTTCAAAGGGCCCATGTCCTATATTTTCCTCACACTGCATTTTCCACTCATATTCTATTTATATATAAGTCCAGTCAAACATTTGGACACACTTTACCATATGCCTCCCACACCCACACATGTACAGTTTACATGGGACATTCCAGGATTTTGGTAGATTTCAGGGGTGGTCACTTCTGAAAATGTAATCTTCAATTTGATCATTTTTAGTCATATACTTATTAAACACAGGTAATAGACTATCAAAAAGTTTGATTCGTCAAGCTCAGGTATCAAAGCAGTTTTTTAAATTAGATTCTGCAATATATTTGGTAACAGGGTTGCGAGTAACAGGGTTGCAAATCTAGGCTAAGTTGTGGTTTAACCCAGGAACAGATGCTAACTGTAAAATTTAGCTATGTATACAAGATCAAGGACAAACATGGTTATATAAGTATATAAAGAAAAAATTGACTCTACTCATTATTAGTCTCACAATATGAGTAACAGGGTTGTGTTCACTGAGTGACACAGACATAACTTGGACAAACATATTTGGGAAAAAAACTTGAAAATTGTTAGAGCACTTACTCTTGGTCTTGCTATGTGGGCAGAAAATGTCCTTGTGGTATAACTTCCTTTGTGCCAGTAGACAAATATTTTTAACTCTTTCTCTGCCAGGTAAAATTCCTTATGGTAACAGGGTTGCGCGCATGTTGTGGGACACAACTTAATAGCATAAAAACTGTAACATGCAATATAATGTAGACCAAATAAGTTGTTTTCATAAGTAAAGGAGATGCATATCAACAATATACAAGAGGAAGTCATTTATTTAGAGCTTATTTTAATTGTTAAATTTGCCAAAGGAGTTGGTCACCCAATGTGTGGGACAAGAAAAAACGGCCATTTTGTGAGGTGGTCCAAAGATATTCGGTCTTTTAAATAATATCTAAGGAGCTTATTTTTCCACCATATTTTACAGTTTGTCTTATAACATTTAGATATTTTGGGTATGTACATTTGAAATTTAAGTGGTGGGACAGGAAATGTACCAAAATCCTGGAATGTCCCACATGCACTATATAAAAAGACACATATGCATGTTTTTCTCATTGTTTGACATGAAATCAGGATAATCCTCTCTCGTTTGAGGTCAATTAGGTTTACTAAAATAATTTATATTTGCCAAATTCCAGAATAATGAGAGAGAGAATTTTTAGGCAGGATGCCAATAAATGATGCCAGGAACCAGTAGTTAAATTATATTTTAATATTAACATTCCTATACGAATTAAAGTCAGTAAAACTCAACTAAAGCCCTATCCAGACAGGATTATTTTCTCAGGGGTCCTAGGGTAATTTTCTCTTTTATGGGGGGGGGGGGGGTCCTCTGTGATTTTATTCCCATCCGGAACAACCATATATGTGTTTTTCTCAGACGTCCTCTGAGAAAATTACAGGCTGAATTACCTACTGTTTTTCGCTGAACTCTGTGGTCCTCCAGTATTTTAAGTCTCGTTCAGATTAATTTTCCAATATATTCAAATTTTCTGAATTCAAATAGCTATTCGTCCACTGCCACGCACCATAATTACACTTTGGATGCCCGTTTCCACAGAGATCCATGTAAACACAACAGCGAGTGGAAATGGAGGAGCTACTGAATGTGATGTCATGTGACTGAGAAAGCCAAAAAAAAAAACTCACTGGTCCTCCTGTTTTTTTTTTTGTTGCAGTCCTGATTCAAGAGTTTTATCACTAAGTAGAAATGTGAAATATTTTTCACAGACTTCCCCTTGAGAAACTAATCCCATCCAGATAGTAAATAAAACATATACTTTTTTACATATACTTAAATAGTAGACATATACTAAACTTTTTCAGGGCAATTGGTTTTCCAAATACTACTCGAAATAAAATGAATGTGTCAAACTTTACAGTATAATATGTAACATCCTGATACATAACATTTATTAAACAAATCTAATGGTGTTTTTTTCTTAAGAGGTAGTCTAATGCATAAAAGCAGCCCAACCCAGCTGCTTCAGTACGTGTCTTTCAACATCTTGTTCATAATTCCAGTTCTAATTTGATTGTTGTTTGGATTCTTCTGGAAGTTCAAGCCCAGTCGTCCTCTTTTGCATGACTGGGCTTTCGTTCCAAATGAGTTCTGCCGGCAGAAAATTCTATTAGTCCATTCAGGCCCTGTCAAAACAACAATCGGGGGTGGAAGTTGTCATAAAACGCTGTTTTCAGACCAGTGTTTCCCTCTATTTAAAAATGTTCTGCAGCTTAATGGATGATCCTAGATCAGAACAGAAATGCATGTCTGTCTCCCCCTCCCGCTGAAGCTGTGAATGATGGCGTGGCTGGCGGGAAGAGGGGTTCTGAAAACACAGCAAGTGTACTCAACAGCAACTGCTGCTCAAGTGGAGCCCAATGGTCTTTCTCTACCATTGTCCACTCAATTGGACTGTTTACATAGTGTGCGTGGGCAGGAAGAGAACTAGATGGAAGCTGAAAGGAGACACACACTTCTGCTTGTGTTGTCTCTGGAATGGTTGTCATGCTTCTGAGCCTCTTAATGGCTACAATACACTATTACACCTCTTTTTAGACCAGTAAGAATAGGTCCATGGGCTGTATAACACATGTAAAATATTCTGGCCAGTTTTAGTCCCTTTCAGAATGAGCCATTTAAGGGCTCTGTGTTTACACTTAGCATTTACCACATCTTAGCTTGTGTAAAATGGCAAAACACGAACAAGCAGGTTCATGCTTAACTGCAATAGCAACACAAAACTCATTGTTTGAAAGTACCTGTGTATGTCTCTCTCTTCAGGGTAGGTACATATCCCTCCCTCAGAAAAAACACTGTGCTCATGAAAGAAGCAGACTGAAATGGCTGATCTTCAACTGATGTAGTAGATGAAGCTCTAGGTGAGGGGTGGTACCAGTGTGGCTCTATGTGTGCCTCACTCACGCTTCATTTTCCTCCAAATTGTTAACACAGTGTCACTGTGCTGAAGACTCTCATACACACTCTCTCTCTATCACTCTCTCACACTAAGCGTTTTCTTTTTCCAAGGTGAAACATACAAACATTTAGTAACTCAGCACATTACAATATTCTTATTTTAAAAAAGCATCAAACCCACCCTAAGATATTATAATATAGTATAAAAAAGTCTAGTCTAAATCAAGTCCGCCAGGCCTAAACCACAGTACACTATTATTACCACCCTCTCCCAAAAAAAAAACATGAAACTACCAGTATTTAAAAAGTATGAATTATGAACTTAATTATTGTTGTGACATTTTTGGTTTGTGTGTTTTAAGAAACGGTGCATATTTAATTGTTTATTTTATGATAACAAATGACATGTTTTGATAATAATGTCAATAATATTTAAAAATTAATTTTAAAAAACTTAAGGGACAACTTGTGTGTTTTTTATGCTAAAATATCAGATCAGGACACTATTTCAGCAGATACTCAAAATCAAATGACTCGCACTACTTTTATACACTCTTCAGCCTTTATTAGAGCCTTTCCATGTGTATAAGCTGCAACCCCATAGCATCAGAGATACAAGCTTTTGAACTGTGTGTTGTTATTACAACTCTCTTTATGTGTGTGCAGGACATGGTGTTTAAACTTTTGATTTATATGACCACAGTAAAGTTTGTGTGTGTGTGTGTGTGTGTGTGTGTGTGTGTGTGTGTTGACAAATGTCTTTAATACTGTTTTATGTGAATTTCTTTCTTTTGTGATAGGCCACTCTATGTTGTGCCTTTTTTAAAGTAAAGTGGGCGGGGCTAAACTGCAGCAGGCTGAACAGGTATGTGTAAATATATGATTTGTGGTTGGTGATGTGTTCACTTGACCCCTGTCTCTGAAGAAAGAAACACTGTACAATGCAATAAAAATCTGTACAATCACATGGCACACACATGCTAAACATACAATGAGTCACACATTCCACCACTGTACATATGTGGGTGTGTGATTGTGTTTGTGTGTGAAGCCCTGGCACTGCCCAGTCTGGGGAGGAAAGGCTGCGCTCTGGCTTGGGGGACGTGCTCAGAGTGGACAAATCATGCTAATTGTTTGGGGGAGAGTGCGAGCGTCAGACCCAAGATGAAGGCAGGGAGGAAGGCTCGCTCCAGGACGCTAGCCTCTTTTGCTCTACCGCACCTCTGCTGCCTCCTCTTCCTCTTCCAATCAGGTAAGAGGAGCTGAGATTACCTTTTTCCTGTAGAGAGCAGCAGAATTTAGGCAGAACTGTTGACGTAGAACTTGCTGAAAGTTGTAGCATATTTAGCTTTTACTCCCAGTCTGTCATGTTGTTTTGGTGAACGTATTAAAGGAAAGTTTGTTCAACTTCAGAGATGGTAGTGATGTTGTTGAAATGAATATTTAGCTGTATAATTTCTGCCTTTTTCTGTCTAGCCATAAACCGAACGATCTGCACTAATTAAATAAAAATGTTTTTTTCTTGAATTAATTTCTTATTTAAAGTGCACTATGCACTTAACAAAACAATCCACCCCTATTTTTAGACCTGTCTTTCTCCCATACAATTAAACAGTTTTGTTGTTGCTGTACTTTTTAAGACCATTTTATGTAAACACGTGTTCTGATTGGCTGCCCTGTGTTCTGAGTCATTCAAAACATGTAACAACCTGAAACACTCCTTATCATGTCTTACAATACAATACAATAAAACTGTAAAAGTAAGCAGAAGAACCATGGAGAAGACAAGCCAACTGACTCTTTAGAAGCACAATGCTAATCTAACCTAACCTATATAACATAACATACAGCTGCTGTTTACCAGAATTAGATTTAATTATTACTGTAAGTGTGTACATCAAGTAGCCACTCCCATCTCATTCATTTATGTTCATATTCCTTATCCCGTTTGAATTGTTCATTCTGTAATAAAACTACACATAACTCCCATAACTCTCCCAAGCAAATCTAATCCTATTCAATTAGGGCTTTTATTGCTTCCGTCTTAACAAGCAGTTATACATTACTGTGCTAAAGTCTTACTAAGAGCTTTAGATAAGAGCTAAAACTACAGCTAACAATGTGTGCATAACAAGTTGGGGTGTAGGTGTGCTGGGGATGCCACTGTGTTGGCAATTCACTGCTAAGATAGCAATGAACATCTGATCTTTGATATTTGCCTGGGTTGATTTGAGTCAGTGGCGCACCTGTGTTTTCCGTCGCAAAGATAGCAATATGCCTGAAATTTGCCTGAACCCACCTCACTTCTTGATCACCACGCCCATCAGCGTAGATATATTGACAAGCATTGTTGCTATTTAATCGATGCAGGCAGAATGCATGAAAATAGACTGTTGGTTGGGTGTAAGATAACAATGAGCATTGGGACATGTCTTGCACAGGGTGTAAGATAGGGGCCTTAATCACTTTTGGGTCGTATCTAGGCTCCATGTGCAGGCTACAACCTAAATGGGGCACATATTTAACACATGGGTATCCATATGTGGGGCCAACACGGAATCCATGGACAAAACATTCTGTTTTTTTAGGTGGGCTACCAATACAGGCCCCACATTGTTGTGTTATCAGGGTTCTTATTTCAAAGTTTTTGCAGGTGCGTAAAATACAAAAAATTTCTTTTAAAAATTATTTAGCAAATATTGTGGAATAATTGGTACATTTGGAAATGATGTGCTTACACATCTTTCATGTCAGTAAGTGAGATAATTTGTTTTTTCAATATATTGAATATTAAAAAGTTAAATGTAGTAAAATGAATGTGATACTCATCATTAAAACAAAACAAACACAGGCTTTAATTACCTAATTTTTTATTTTTTTTTTATGTCATTTGGCAATACATGAATGAATTCTCTTGTAAAATTAATGTTTCTCTTTTTTTGTCACTGTAAGTGTTAAAGTCTCACGATAGCCAAGACTACCCTCTGTAGGCGTATACAATTGCCTCTTTGAAACTGACCCTTTAAATGGGAGTTAGAGTTGTTCATTTAACGCCTTCCCTAATTTATGTAAACCAGACGTGGCCAGAAGACAGTAGAAGCAGTGAGAAGATGACACGCGAGAAGCCTAAAAGACAGCAGCTCTCTCAGTGCACTTCATATTGCTGCTTATGACAGTGGGCAGAGTTTGCGGCCCGCTGCTGTTCCCTGCGATCCTCCATGCCGCGGCCGCTTCCGAAGCTGTTTGTGTTGGATTGTTGTCCAGTGTTGTCATTAGAGGAATCAGTGGAGCCCCTGTGCGCTGTTCCTCCGGCCGCCCCGATTGTGCTTGCGCTGTGAGGCTGCTTTTCATAAACGGCCAAGGAGGAAACCAGGCCAAACAATCCGTGCTTTTGTCTCTTCATCCTAGATCGTCCTCTCTCGCTCGCCAAGAGCGGTTGCCAGGGAGATGGGCAGCCTCCACTGGCGTGCTAAAACTTCTTTTAAGAGGAAAGAGAGGCTGTGTCTCTGACCTTTTTCGCGACATGAAAACCCTCTTAAGGCCTTTGTGATGTTTAGGGATTACCAGCGTAGTGTCCCTCATTAGCTTTTACACTCGCAGACTCCTTAAAGTTTACTTACTTGGCAAATTCTGGAGGAGGGTTTCGTTCCAAGATTTCCTGACGACACACTGGCTGCTGCTGCCAGGTGGTCAGCGACCAAATTGTCTTGTTTTGTAGCTTCGATATTTCCACTCCAATTCAGCACAGAGTGTTCCACATGAATTGAGCTGTGCCCATCAGAACAGATGCAAGTAAACGTTTCCAAAAATTCAGGAAAACCTAACAGAAACGTCTTGTTTTGAAGAGTAGAAGAAGGAGCTAATATTTAGTGAGCTGGTTTTGGGCACAGGATTTGACTTGGTTCCTGATATCTCCCGGACACCCCCTGCCAGAGTGTGGGTTTATTTAATTCCATCCAAGAGAACACACCCATGTGATGTGTGATAACACTGCTGGATAACCATGATGTGGAACCATTGACGTGGAATATGATCATTTAACCCTCCTGTTATGTTACAAGTCAAATTGACCCATCTTGAAGTTTGAAGATAAAAAAAAACTCTGCTTGTCTTAATTAGTGTAATAAACATATAATATGAAAATGGTTCATTTCAAATATTTGCAACCACCCCTGTCAAAAACTAAAACTAAACAAAATTGCAATGTTATGTTTCAATGTTTTGTAAAACTACTGTTTTATATGTCGGTCTTTCAAAAGTAATAAAGAAGGTAAACATTAAAAAAAGTTTTAACATTTTTTTTTTATGAAAAACGAGTGCATTATCCTAATTGAACAATTACCTGTTAAAGGTAAGGAACACTATTGCACTAAATATTAATTATATTGATAATAATTAGCAATGGAGTTTGTAATGAAATACTCATACTGCTTGTTAGGATTTTTTCAGATATCGTTTGGATAATTAAACATGCGACAATATGACCCGGGAACACCAGTGCTGGTTTTGACAAATGAACATAATAAGAGGGTTAAATTATTTTAAGCACATTGAAGATTTTTTTTTTTTTGGCACTTGGTTCAGCTGTACTACATTTTCCCAGGCTAAGAAATAATTTGATTTGTACCCTGAGATCATGTGGACCTCTGCCTTGCTCTGCCTTGCTCTACCTCACTCTGCCTCCAGTCACATGATCACAGTCTTATTGAAGCATGATTAGCATCCTCTATTACTGCACATGGATAATACAGTAAGAGTTTGTTGTGATTTAAGCATAATCGTAGCTCTTTCAATGTGTTTACTGTTGAAACTCATATTGCAATAATGTTATAAATACAATTTATCATACAGGCCTAGTTTCACCAATGTCAGATGCCAGTGATGGGCCCAACAAGGTCAGAGATGATAGGACCAGGAGGGCTTAAATGTGGGCCCCATCTGGGTTTTACACTGTACATGTGGCCTAGATGGGACCCATGTGAGATTAGGGTGAGCTGTAGGGTCCATTTAGGAAACACAGCTGGGTCCCAGTAACAACACATGAACAAACCCACTCAGAGCCATCAAACCAAGCTGAACTGCTTATATTTTTGCACCAGGAGTGGCATAAAGTTATCCAAAAGCAGTGTGTAAGACTGGTAGAGGAGTCTTATTTAGCAAATATTGTGGAATAATTGGTACATTTGGAAATGATGTGCTTACACATCTTTCATGTCAGTAAGTGAGATAATTTGTTTTTTCAATATATTGAATATTAAAAAGTTAAATGTAGTAAAATGAATGTGATACTCATCATTAAAACAAAACAAACACAGGCTTTAATTACCTAATTTTTTATTTTTTTATGTCATTTGGCAATACATGAATGAATTCTCTTGTAAAATTAATGTTTCTCTTTTTTTGTCACTGTAAGTGTTAAAGTCTCACGATAGCCAAGACTACCCTCTGTAGGCGTATACAATTGCCTCTTTGAAACTGACCCTTTAAATGGGAGTTAGAGTTGTTCATTTACATCTGGCATAAAGTTATCCAAAAGCAGTGTGTAAGACTGGTGGAGGAGAACATGCTAAGATGCATGAAAACTGTGATTAAAAACCAGGGTTATTCCACTAAATATTGATTTCTGAACTCTTAAAACTTTAGGAATATGAACTTGTTTTCTTTCATTATTTGAGGTCTGAAAGCTCTGCATCTTTTTTAATATTTCAGCCATTTCTTATTTTCTGCAAATAAATGCTCAAAATGACGATATTTTTATTTGAAATTTGGGAGAAATGTTGTCTGTAGCTTATAGAATAAAACAACATTGTTCATTTTACTCAAATATATACCTATAAATAGCAAAAGCAGAGAAACTGATTCAGAAAATGAAGTGGTCTCTTCATTATTTCCAGAAATGTATATAAAGAACTGTATATTATGGAAGCCCATTCCCGCCACCTAAAAAATAAAAATACTCCAGCAATTTTTTATTATTATTAAGTAAATTGCTATCTCAATATTTTGAGATACTAAGTCAATATTTTGAGATACTATCTCAATATTTTGAGATACTAAGTCAATATTTTGAGATACTATCTCAATATTTTGAGATACTAAGTCAATATTTTGAGATACTAAGTCAATATTTTGAGATACTATCTCAATATTTTGAGATACTAAGTCAATATTTTGAGATACTAAGTCAATATTTTGAGATACCTTAAATGCTGGCTGAATATACATGCGGCCACCTGTAGATAATGACCTGGGAATTAGGCCAAAAGTGAGAGCAATAACGTTTTAATTCATATTTAATTTTATTTACATTATATTTCACTCAGAGTTAAACTCTGTCCCTCGCATTGTGTTCTCCCCTTTATTCAGAGCGTTTTCACAGCACTTTGCTTACATGCTGTTTTTTACTGTTAAAATGCGACATCTACAGGCGGCCGCATGAATGTTCAGCCAGCATTTAAGGTGGAACGGAAATCTGAATAAGACACTGGCGAATAAGAAGCTAACTTCAGCCTCGTCCAAGATCCGGAGGCTTATTTTGATATTGTGTGATTCCTCTAAAAGTTCCAATATTTCATGATTTGTGAATCCACGTCTGAAGTAGTCCTCAATCCATTTTGCATCTTTGTCTCACCTGCTTCTGTCTCTGTACAGCCTACTAGTATCTCAAAATATTGAGATAGTATCTCAAAATATTGACTTAGTATCTCAAAATATTGACTTAGTATCTCAAAATATTGAGATACTATCTCAAAATATTGAGATAGTATCTCAAAATATTGAGATAGTATCTCAAAATATTGAGATAGTATCTCAAAATATTGACTTAGTATCTCAAAATATTGACTTAGTATCTCAAAATATTGAGATACTATCTCAAAATATTGAGATAGTATCTCAAAATATTGACTTAGTATCTCAAAATATTGACTTAGTATCTCAAAATATTGACTTAGTATCTCAAAATATTGAGATAGTATCTCAAAATATTGACTTAGTATCTCAAAATATTGACTTAGTATCTCAAAATATTGAGATAGCAGTTTACTTAATAATAATAAAAAAACATTTTGCTGGATTATTTATTTTTTTTAGGTGGCGGGAATGGGCTTCCATAGTATATTGCCACTGTTCAATGTAAAATGAGTATTTCCAGCATGTTTACTTTACAGGAGAAAGCAAAAATGCTCTAAACTGTAAAATATGAGTTTTTCACATAATTGTTCTATTGTTCTATTAATTGTTTTTCACGTAATTGTTCATTTCTATTGGAGCATATTCTATTTCTTTCTTCCAGAGTTATTAACACACTGTACAGATCAGCTACAAGCTTTAAATGACAGAGAAAAATAAAAAACAGAAATATGTTTTGCACAGCAGCGATATATAGTTTATACCAACAGAATGATCAAGAATGATCAGAAATAACATTTTAATAATATTTTCTTTCCCCATTAATGTTGGCATTTTGAAAATGCAAGGTTGTAGATTTGTCAGATTTTTATCACCTCCAATGTAGACATTTATAAATGAGTGAATTTTACTTATATGGCTTACTTACTTCACAGATTCCAGAAAAGTGGTTCCAGGGGTTCACACTCATCCCACTGAGATGCTAACAAAGTGATTGGTTTGGTGTGAAATGGTTCCTGTGGAGAAATGTTACAAATCAGATTTCTTCACTGTAGTGTTAATAGGAAGCAGAAATTGCAATGCATTTCACACCAAAGCAATTTGTATCACATTTCTTACTGTACATCTTAATCATTCTGAATTAGGAAGATAAACTGACATGCCAAAAGTCATGGGACAGGAATTAGTATTGTCTACTATGGTTTTAGCCATGTCCCATAGAAGATAAAAAATCTCTGCACTGAACTGACCTGAGTTGCTTGTCTTTTGCATAAACAATTCTAGCCAGAAGCCAATAGTCACAATCATTACCACTCACTGCACTGTCCACTGTGGGTAGTAATAACTTCTAACCCTGGAATTCCTGGTTCGAACACAACACTCTTAAAACTCGATAATTTAACACATCGCCTTGCCATGAGCATGCTGACCAGGGTTTAACTCTTTCTCTCGCGAGATAAAAACCCTCACAAAATATACATGTGTGGGTGTTGCCAAGCTGTCCTCTGCGGTAAAACCGCTATGCCTTTTTTAACTTTTGACATGTCATTGTTCATTGCATTTTGATTTTATTATTGACATTTATTATGCAGTTCATAAAAAAAAAAAAAAAAAAAAAGATTTTATTTTTCTGTGAAATACCCATATGGTAAATTAAATGGCAAAAAGCCTTTTTAATTTATATTTCTCACATATGACCCGTGCTTAAGTGAATAATAAAATTGCAAATAAAGTGATTTATTGATTTCATTTTTAATTTTGTCATAATATTTTCACACATGTTTGGAAAAAGAAAGTGCAAAATGGCATTTGCATTTTCATTTTAGTGTTTTTATTTAATTTTGATTTTTGGCAGGATTTTCCTACCATATATTTCCACTTCAATCCCACCTTATTTTTTTTAAAGACAGCATTCACAAGACCTTTAAGAGACTTGCATAAGATCAGCTCAGATCAGATCAGATAATATTTTATTAATCCTACAGTGGATTACTGTAAATTACATGGAAGTAGAATGATGTAACAACACTTAGAATACACTATAAACATGATAATCAATAAAATAAAAAAAAATATCAAAAAAATAAGAATATTAATGTACATAAACATTGACAAAATACTGAATTCATCTTAATTTCTAAGGTAAAATGACAAATGACAAATTATAAATGGTAAATGAGAGTTTATGTAGGTTTATGTCAGTTGTAATGAATGTCTTACATACTGGTCTCATGTGGCCTCATTAATGCTGTCTTTACGTATGGTGTTACCTATTGTCTATCCTTTAAAGCTCCTGTGTTTCCCTTTAATTGCCATGTGCTGCACGCGAGTTGGAGTGTGCGTGTAGTTCATGGTGAAGGTAATGTTGCGGTTCAGTCTGAAGAGCGTTGTTGTAGCTTAATAAGTAAGGTTGCAGCTGAACCCTTGCAGAGACAAGGAGAGGCTTTGACAGAGTCAGCAGCATGCTTATTAAAACAGACAAGTTAAGTACTGTCTTCATTCAGCGTGGGAGGCTGATGAGAAGAGTAAATGAAAAAGCGTGATGTAGAAACACCGTTAGCCACTGATATTTGCTTGTTTACTACTTGCTGTTGTCGGCTTTTATCACTTCAGCCTGGTCTTTAGACCCCTGTCAAGCACTGAACAATTTAACAGTTTTCAACAGTCAGAAATGGGTCAATATCAATATAACATGCCTTTTGTATTAGCAGCATAGTAGTGTATTATACTGTACATAGAATATAGAGGAATCTTAATCTTCGCTTTAAAGTACATTTTATTCATTTTATACTTTTTTGTATTAATGTTTTTTTTTTGTTTTGCCATGTCTGCAGTGATAAATAATTTTGAATAATTATTATGAAGTTGAATAATTATTTAAATTTGTTAAAGCTGATGTCCGTAAGTTTTGGGATTTAAGGCCCTCTCTGGTAAGAATGGGTAATTGCACCAAGCATGAGGAAGAATCGTTTTAAACTGGGCGGGTGTGATGCGGTCTCCTTTCAGAGCGGATTATTCTGATTCCAGGTTATGTTCAGTCAGAGAGAGACAGTGTGCTCAGTCAGAAACTTCACTCCTTCATTACTTTGTTTTTACTATGAGTGAATGATCTACTGAGCTCTGAGTTTCCTCTTCTGAAGTCTCCATTGCTCCACCAGCCACTTATGTTCAGAAAAACTGAGCCGGATCCTCTTTTAGAGGCTGTTCATGTGATGTAAGTACGTAAAGATGCCTGACGTGGCCAGAAGAACTCTGCAAAAAGAGACCCAACACCGCAGTTTTTAGAATGAATATATTAGTGTTAGCAGGGATAATTGTATGGTCATGAAGATGTTTTTAAATAATTTAGACACTTTAATTACGGTATTAATTTAGCAATTTTCATTTAAATATTAAGCTATTCAATCCTCGGTTAACCCCACCTCTGTTAAAATCATAAGCATCAGAACCTTTACACTGTTTTATTTTCAAGCAATTCAGCAATTAATTAAATTTATCATAATAATTTCACTTAATATTTATCATGGTGTCTGCATATTGACCTTACGTAAACCATGAGCTGTCCACGCTGTCGTAAAATCTTAAGATAATTAAAACAATTTTAGAAAATCAAAAGATGTCTTTGAAACAGAACCAGATCATCACACACAATTCATAAATTGGTCAACCACATTTTTATTATATCACATTTTTTCCTAAAATTGTCTGCATTTTCTTTGTCCACCCTGTTGTGCAGCTTGCCATGACCAGGTGGATGCATGCAAGTAATGCAAGCAAGTTGTCATATTTAACCAAACCTCAGACAATTGCAGACGTAAACAACAGTGTTTAATAGCAAAAGGGGCAGTACAAAGAGTAGTCGAACAAACAGGGTATATACCGAAAAACAGATGCATACAGAGAAAAACATACCGTAACGGGGTACACAGTCCAGGGTCTAACACGGGCAGGGCAATATCAGAGATAAGACAAAAATCTAAGTAGAATAAACGGTCCAATTGTCAGAAAAACATGAATAGAGCGGAAAAACAGGGCAGGAAAAAATCGAAGTCGGGGTACACAGAAAAAAGGTAATACACGGAGTAACAAAATAGAGATCAGAGAAATGCGTTGTAATGCGGGACGAACCAAACAATACTCAGCGAGTAGTGAGAGTTCTGAGCAACCTTAAGTACCCGGTAAAACAGGTGTCAGTAATTTGGAGAATTGCTTCCTGGAAGCGTCACATGATCGTCAGAGTCTCTGTGTGGTGTGTTCTGGGTATTGTAGTCTTGCGGTGCAGAATCGCTGATAGAGCTAAGTGTGGGGGGAAACGAGAGCGCTGACAGTGCCAGGCGTGACACAAGTAAAAATATTATTATTAAAAGTTATTTAGCTGTTTTTTTTTCCCCTGTAGCCAAACAAATGAAACGTTTTTAGGTCCAAAAGGCACAGTATTCTGATAATGAAGTCATACAAGTTGTCCAAATCTTTTTTTTGCACAGGGGGCGTTGAAGGGGTGAACATCACCACTCTTGGGACTCTGATCCGAGGCACAGTGGGCGGGGAAGCGCTGCTCTCTGTTCGATACTTCAGCACCAGTCTGGACCCACCAGTCATCAAATGGCAGCTGAAGAGAGACAAGCCGGTCACTGTGGTTCAGTCCATCGGCACAGAGATCATCGGTAACCTGCGGCCGGAGTACAGAGACCGCATCCTGGTGTTTGAGAATGGCACACTTCTGCTCCACAACCTTAAACTTTCTGACGAGGGAACGTACGACGTGGAGATCTCCATCACTGATGACACCTTTACAGGAGAAGGCAGCATCGAACTCACCGTGGATGGTAGGATTTTATGCCTTTGCCTTTGTATGACTTAAAGGATTCATGTGCTGATTTTTTAATTAGTATGAAATGCTTCAAATATGCGCCGTCTCACTGCACCTAGAAGGAAGTGTCAGATTGTAATGCTATTGAGAAGGAACCCTTGTTTATATTTATTTACATATGCAAAAGTTGAGTGCAATACGTGTGTTACGTCTATACGTAAATCAACATGCCAAATAATTCTCTAATCCACCCTATGCAGGCTGAATATTCACACAGTTCCTGCTGATGTCGCATTACAAATGAGGTGTTTAGGGACAGGTCTAACGATGTGGTTAGCAGTGGCATAGTATCTGTGTCTTAAAGGAAAGCACTTAAGATAGCAGCGATATGTGGATAAGCATCCTGTTGGAATAGTGCACCGAAATGCACCGCCGTAAACGTAAAGTTTGGCTATCAAAGTGTCTATAACGAGAGATCTGGAATCATACAAAATTGACCCCAGACCAAAAATGGCTCATTATGGTTCCAACCACAGTGCCTCCACACATGGATTCATTGGTTGTCTCCACCAAGACAAAAGCAGGATTCATCACTGAAGATGGCCTGGTGGTATTCTGAGTCACTTCATGACAGTCTAGCATGACTACCCACCAGTGATGTCAGTAACGCGTTACTCTAATCTGAGCCTTTTTTTCAGTAACGAGTAATCTAACTATTTCCAATCCAGTAATCAGATTAAAGTTACTTATTTAAGTCACTGTGCGTTACTCTCTCTCTCTCTCTCCACCTCATCTCCTCCACACACACCGCTCCCTTACCCATTCCCCCTCCGCTCTTCCCCAATCACACGCGTCTCGCTTTCTCCCCTGTCTCTCTCTCTCGCGCTCGGTGTGTCTTTAGTTTCCGCCCGTTTTCGTTTTTCGCCAGTTCTCTTTATAAAGGCATTTTTGCGGCCGCGTCCCAATTCACTAGCCAGGGAAGCGGTCTGCCACAAATTTGATTGGCAGAGGAGAGCATTTAAAGATTTTACACCACACGTGATTGGAAGTTCACTGTGGCGCAGAGCGCACATACCGTAAAGACAAGAAAAGTTCCGGTGCTTTAAATGAACACTGTCAGAATTAAATCCTTCTCAGTAGTTGGGTCCGGTATGGGTCCGTATTGGACAACGTCTGGGTCCGGACCCGGACCGCAGTCTGCAAATATGTGATCCCTGGTCTACACCCATATACACGGTTCTGTTTTATAAAACCACTCCTTGCTGCCCTGCAGAGAACAACAAGTTCAATGTTCAGTTTTACAGTGTTAAATATGTCAGGTCAAGAAAGACTTTCTTTATTTTATATATTTTTTATAAAAACAAGTATTTATGTTTAGTAAAATCAAGAAAGACCATATTTAATTTTTTATTTAAAAAAATATTTATGTTAAGTTAATTTTTTTATTTTTATAAAAAAAAACGTATTTTTTTTAGGAAATAGTTCAACTTAATAGAGATAAATTGTTGCTGTTAAAAATGCATTTTCCAATAAAGGGAGTATTGGCAAAACTGGTTATAATGTTTATGTTAAGGCGGCGGGAGGTGGTGTCTGCAGCTGCTTAAAGTAACTAATAAAGTAACTTGTAAAGTAACTTAGTTACTTTTAAAATCAAGTAATCCATAAAGTAACTAAGTTACTTTTTAAAGCAGTAATCAGTAATCGGATTACTTTTTCAAAGTAACTATACCATCACTGCTACCCACCAAGTTTCATTCTAGTTGGTTGATTCCTTCTATGTGCAACTATTTTTTATTGACATTGGATAAAAGCAACATCATAAAATTAAATTTAAAGGATCAACTTTACACTGTAGATTGTTGTCTGCCCAACCCCTCCTTCTCCACATGCGAAGCTCGTAGGGGTTGCCATGTAGAGTATGCTGAACCTTAAACCTACATGAATGAGCGCAAGACAAGTTCTAAACTTTTGCAATGGCAACATATAATCATATTTTTGTCTAAATTGAGTCAAAATAGATTCCAATGTTTGGTTTCTATCATATATTTCTGTCATGATGTTGGCTGCTAAACAGGTTTGGCCCATCTACTCTCCTGTAATGTTAATGTTAATGTAATGTAATGTTATGTTTTTTATGACTTTTCCTTTTGCCTTCAAGGCAAATTTTCATGATCATATGATTTTTAAAACATCAGTGCAGACATGGACAGTAAAACCAAAAATCAACTAAAACTACAATTAAAATTGATTACAGTAGGTCTAAAATCAATCTGATTACATGTTGACACACAATCTTCAATAATAAAATGTGTGTCAGATCCTGAGAGCTCCATTGTGTGGGACTAAATTATGAATTAACTCTGAGCTGATGTATTGGTACCTTAAAATAGATTTTCTCCATCAATAAAAAGATTTGTAGACCAAATTTTCATGACTTTTCCAAAACTTTTTAGGTGTTTTTATTTTTCCAAAACTTATCCAGGCCTGGAAATTGCTATTTTAAAATTCCATGACTTTTCCAGGTTTTTCAAGACCGTACGAACCCTGACTTTAGCATGTTGTAACATGATGGTATTGGCAAGGACTAGTCTGGATCACTTTACCTATCTCAAACACTCACTGCTATGATAACATGAATGCAAGTTCTTTCTTTTTTTTCTCCAGAGCCAATATCAAGACCCTACATAGATGCAGTCACTTCCACTGTTCTGGAACTCACAGAACACTTCACTATGAACTGCTCGCATGACATGGGCACCAAGGCCACTTACAGCTGGACAAAGGGAGGCAAGCCACTAGCAAATGACACTCGCTTGATATTCTCTTCAGACCAAAAGGTCCTGACCATTACACGAGTGCTGATGGTGGATGATGATGTCTACAACTGCCTGGTGGAGAACCCTATCAGCAGTATGAAGAGTGTTCCGATCAAGGTCACGGTTTATAGTAAGTGAAGATGGCTTTAAATTCAGCTCTTTACAAATACTTAAGAGTGTTAAGAGGATTCTCAAATTGATTGAACAACATTTCTTTCATTGCCTTTACTGACCTGTAATAGAGAAAATAACATTTCTAGCAATGGTACATCAGACACAGCATGCTGGTCGCTGCACTATGTAACTGTACTGTATATCCCAAGTCATCTTTGTATAAAAAAAGCACAAAAAGAAGCCTGTCTTTCTTGAGGGACAGATCAAATTTCCTGACAGTAGGGCGATCCTAGATGCAAGAAATACTGAGGCCAAATCCCATTTCACCCCTTCTTTTTTAGTGTAACACTGTTCCAAGGGGAAGGGGTGAAATCCTCCCCCTAAGAACTGGGTCAACCTTTGTGTACCCGGTACAACTTTAGGGCATTGTATGTCTTCAGAAAGGGGGTAGAGGGTGCTTAAAATACTTATTATTGTCCATTCCTTAATTCCTCTGTAAAGGGGAGCCGAAATAAGCTTTAATTATATTTATTTTATTTTTCCGTTCCGCCTTAAATGCTGCAGCCCCCTCCATCTGTTGCACCATTTAAGGTTGAACGGGAATGTTAGCTAGCTAGCTAGTTACTGAGACAAACTACTTATAATTTTTTTTTTTTGCATGTTATGAAGAATTCGTCCATAAACCATTGAAATTACACACTAAACTATTGTAATATATTGCTAATTGTCACTTTTAACAAGGGCAATACTTACATTTGTGGGTTTCTTTGGTCGCTTGTTCCGCCATCTTACCAGTGATTCTCATAGCCCTTTGTTTGAAGTGTGCCTCTGAAAAAAATCGTTTGAAGGGTTAACCAGCCCTATTCCTTTCCTCTACCCCTCCAGCCTAACAAGATTTGGGACACAAACAGGGGGGTAGGGGTAAGGCCAAGAATTGAAATTGGATTGGGCCTTATTCTCATTAGTGAAATCATTTTACTGCTGCTGTAATCTTTCCCACCGTTCAATCAAGCGACAAACAGACATCTGTAACTTTTGATTTAAAAAAGCAAGACAAAACAAACCTACTATCACTCACAATTAAATAGTCTCTTACAATAACTTCTGGGACAATATATTGTCCATGGAAAACAGTTATCATGACAACTATATGTGTAAATAAACAAAAACACAGCCCAATCACAAATTGTTCAATATGGCATGTAGATTCAAGATATTCTAATATTCAATTTTCATTCAAATTTCATTCATAGTTAATTGCTTTAATTATTAAATAGCTCAGTATCAAAAACAGAAAATTAATTAGATACTCTGAAAAAGTAATAACGTATTTTATATTTATTTTGGGTTATAGAATTTGGAGTTTTTTTAAATCTTCATGTTGTGTTTTTTAGGAAGAAGTTCTCTTTACATCATACTCTCCACAGGGGGGATATTCCTCCTAATCACCCTGGTAACTGTGTGTGCATGCTGGAAACCAACAAAAAAGTAAGAAACCATTTCCTTTTAACCTTTTCCACAGAACAAAGACAATACCTGCATTTACTCTGTTGTAATGAGTATTTTTCAGTATTTATAAGTATTTATGTTCTCTGTTCCAGAAGTAAAAGACAACGGGCCAAAACAAAAGTACCGAGATCCGTCCCTCCAAGCCATCACATAATACATGAGGATAAGCCAGAAGGTAAACAATAGAGCAAACATATGTTTTTTTCTTGTTATGCTAGAGCAGCTAACAAATGGATGAAAGGAAGAAGATCTTAAAGTTAGAGCTTATTTGCATATCAACAATGTCCATTATTTTGTATGCCTAGAACACAGCAGCTGTTCATTACAGAAATGTTTCAAACTCACTTGTTAAAAAATCTCATTAACTTAAACTACATTAAAAATTTGCACATAATGGTGCTGTAGATAGATAAACAGATTTACTGTATTTTACAATACACTGTAGGTCTAAATAAAAAAAAATGGGGGAAAAAAATTACAGTTTTTCCTGTTTTCATTACAGTACAACATCAACAATGGCTTTTAAAATCAATAAGCAGGTGCCATAACAATTGTTTGTCCATATAATGCCGAATGTTTTGCAATGTGTAAATGTGTTTTTTTTAGATGACGTTATCCCTATAATGACGGACCATGAGCACAGGAACCCAGTATCACTTTACATCCTGAAAGAAAAGGTACCATGACATCACCATCCAACTCATTAACTCAACACCTCTCAGTTTAACACACTTATGCCCAGAAATAGCTGTTCGAGTGGATAAGTGGCACATTACCACAATGTGGTTAGAAACTTATGATTCAGCTAGTGATTCAGCCTTCATCTCTACCTCTGCAGAACTTGTTCCACAGTGTTTCTCACAAAGGGGCTTCGGCTTTACATTTATACATCCCACATGGATGATAATACATACGGTTTCATGGGTTATTATGCCCTGGCTGACATAGGTGCATGAGGATGCATAACCGCACTAAACATTGTAATGAATAAACATGTCAGATTGCAACTAATTGTTACTATTTTTATGATTAAACTTCCTGGTAAAAATCAGACTAAGATTAAATTGTTCTTTCTATAGTGTTGTCAGTTGTGATCCCACATGCTTGTCACAAAGTCACAATATGCACATAAACCCACTTAGTTGATTAACTTATATATTTAAAAGGCATGGACTTCACATTATGGAAAACATTACACGTGCAATTGTAGGATTTCACGAAGAGTAAGGTTGACTTGCTTGAAAAGGATCAATTGAATTTACGCATTTATTTAATGTATTACATTTATTGAATTAATGCAGTAGTCAGTACAGATTAATCATCATAGCCATCCAAAAACTGAAAAGAGTATGTCAAATGTTACAGTAAATAATGCAAAATCATGCTGCTGCTCCACTGACCTGAAATACAGCAATAGTGCCTCTTTAGTTGCTACTCCAGGTTCAGCAACCCAGAAAACTGTCACCATGCTTGCAGACCAGTTAAAGCCACAAACTCAATCAAAAACCTGATCATGATGAGCTGGCCATGCTGTTCTTTTAGCTGAAAATAATACTACAGGGTAGTGGTTAGCTATAGTGTTAGCAGATTAGCTTATCAGAAATAATTGAAGTAATTCATCTTGTTGTTATAATAGATCCCACCCTTCTTGTCATTTGTGTTCCCACCTGTCTTATTTGTAATCAGCCCCTTCATTATCTTCCCCAGGTGTCTCTTATCTGTGTCTGTGTATATTGTTCTTTGCCATGCATTTTGGACCCACAGTTGTGCTTTGTTTGTTCCCTCTGTGTTATTGGTTTGTTTTAGTGTATTATCTTTATTTGGTTTGTTGGTTGGGTTGACTTTTTTCATTTTTGTTAACCTTTGCTTTTCTAACTTGTCCTTTATTGTTGTTTTTTATTGTTGTTCAGGAATTGGTCGCTTGTTAGATTTTTCTATGGCTTCAATTTAAAATGCTTTGCACTTGCATCTGGCTTTCGACTCGATACAATGTCCCAACTAATTCACTACAGGTATTGGTGGTGGGATGAAGGATTGTTGGAATTTTCTTCATTATACCACCCATTTGTTAGACTATAAAAAGAAGGGGTGGGACAAAATATCCATATTGATATATAGTATTGTTTTCATCTGCGATATGTGGCATTAAATGCTGATATTTTAATTGAAACATAGTCACTCTAAACTCCTGCTCTAAGACTTGCTCCATAATTTGACTTACTAAAGTTACTGCTACATTACTCCACGTGGCAGCGCAAATTAAATGAATAGGGTGAACCTTGCAGTAAAGAATACTAGTTGTCAAATCCTGTGAAACTGTCACCAATAAATACAAAATCACAGTATCAATATTATTGTTACTGTAGGCAATGTATCGTGATAACGATATATTGTGAGACTCTCTGTGATTTCCACCCCTAAAAACAGCTTTTATAAATCAATTTTCAAAGAATTTTGTGATTAATTTAAAATTTTATGGTAAATTTATTAGGTAAAATTCAACTTGATGTTAATTTAATATAAGGCAATATGTCTCCACACTGTGTTGAAGTCGGTGTATATTTCTATGTAGCAAAACACAGCCTAAACGAGCTGTTCATCATAAGCAGGAATTGTCTTTAAATAGCCTGGAGAACAGACTGTGTTTGCTGTGGGAGTGAATGTGTTCCTGTCTGCCCTTAGGACCCTCCTGGCGAAGAACCAGCATCAGTATGCAAAACATGCACCTCCAACGGTGGGGGCAGCAGCGTTAGCTCCCCCAGCTACAGCAGCACTGTGGCTCCGCCCCCGACCCGTTCTCCAGACCCGCCGTCGCGCTCTTCTCGCCGCTACCCGCGCACCCCCACCAACTCTCCACCCATGCACCATTACCACCGCAGGCAAGGCCGCAGCCGCAGCCGTAGCCGCAGCCGCAGCCGCAGCCCCGGCACCCCCTCCCCGTCCCAAAACCGCAGCAACAGCCGTCCCTCCCAACGACCCCCTGTGCCCTCGCCTCCCAGCCTCAAGCGGCCGCCCACCCCCGAATCAGAGCGCAGCAGCAGCGGCTCACCGAAGACCTGAACGAACACCTCCGCCGAGCCCGAGTTCTGCTTACACAGATACAGAGCCTTCTCATGAACTACTGGCAACTTCCGGACTTGTTTACAAGACAGATGTAAATATGTAAATACAGAAGATACCTGGGTTTTTCCTTTCAAATGCATATCTGTATCTTTATTTACTTCAAAAGACTCGCATCCTACATTGTCCATGACTGATTTATGCCCTGAGGACCAGCTATGATATTTGTTTGGTTTTTATACACCATAGCAGTCATAACTCTTTTTTTCAATACTCTCAAAAATCAAGGTGCTGCAGAGAGTTTTTTTTTTTTATTACATTTTCTTTTTTTTTCTTTTTTATTTCAATTTTTTTCCATTTTCTCCCCAATTTTGCACTGCTAATTACCCAACCCACTCACCAGGAGTCCCCCTATCACTAGTGATGCCCCAACACACCAGGAGGGTGAAGACTAACACATGCTTCCTCCGATACATGTGAAGCCAGCCACCGCTTCTTTTCGAGCTGCTGCGGATGCAGCATTGCCGAGTTGCGAGCAAGCTCGAAGGAAAGCGCAGCGGCTTGGTTCCGGTACATCAGCTCACAGACGCCCTGTGCTGCGGGTATCACCGTGGGAGTGATGTGGGGAGAGAGCGCCATCTACCCACCCGGAGGGAGCAGGGCCAATTGTGCTCCCTCTGAGCACCGGCAGCTTGATGGCAAAGCTACATGAGCTGGGGTTCGAACCTGCAACCTCCCGCTCATAGTGGCAGCGCTTTGTACTGCTCTGACCACTCGGCGCCCCCTTTAATTACATTTTCAACAAAAAAAGAATATATAAATTGGGGCAGTTGGGGTTATTAGAGGTCCCTGACCAACCAATTCTAGCCTGGATACAAGCTTGTGCATGAAAGCTTCCTGTATGTCATCCTGCAGTACATTTGCCAACAGAAGTTGCAGATGGGCTTGTAGATCCTGTACACTCACTCGCATGTTGGCAAAGCTGGTGCCCCAGCTGCTCGAGTCCCATAAATGTTCAATCGGCAATAAGTCTGGCGACCAAGCAGACCAAGGTAGTGTTGGGAATGCTCCTTGCTGTGTATGGATGAAAAATTCCAAATTAAAGTCCTACCATGAGAGTCAACACATGCGGCTGTAGGATGTCCTGCACATCTGTGAGTGTGCCTCGTATCACTACAAGGGGAACAGACAGTCATAGGTCACAGTTGGGGCAGTCATTTTACAGCAAAGGCAGGATTGCAGTGCTCACCATGGATTCCTGTTGGATTCTAAACAATATTTGGATTCATCACAAATGATCATACAGTTCTAATTTGTTGGTCAAAATTAACCTCTCAGAGCCTGTTTATGGCATATGGCATTGCTCAAAGAACCCTTTGCAGCACCTTAGTTGTAGGAGTGTATGACCAGTTTATTATGGAAATATTTTTATTATGATTGACTGCTCTTCACATTGTGTTGTTCAGTCTCAGGATCTGACTAAAATGGATCCTTACTCTCTTTATAGCATTGCACTACTATATAAAGGGACAGCCTGTTTAGTTTATCAAGTAGCTGATACACTGTATATTTTATATGTTTATATCAATTAACATATAAACAAAAAATATTTTTTGATTCTATACCGTTTTGGCTACATCAAACTTTTCCACATCAAAACTACATCAAACTTTTCCAACTCAGTTTTTTTTAAGCTGCTGCTCATTAGTTCTATTTATGAGCTCTCACAAAAATACATAATCTTAGTAAAGTTCAATACCTTTTTTTTTACAGAACAGGTGTACATATGTAAATACACAAAATACATTTCACACAAAGTATCTTTTTTCTTTTCTTTTATTTCCTTTTTCTTTAGAATTGCTGCAATTTTTGTGAAGAATGTACACCTTTTTTATTACTATCCAGTCACAAAAATAACCAAATAGGATGTTTGGTCTTCGATTTATCGGACAGATGTGAATTGTTTAGAAAAAAAAATATTTGGATACACAACTTTTCCATTCATTTCCATTCATTATTATCAACTCATGCTGAAATAATGGTTTCACAGAAGGGCACAACCTAATATAGTTTTGTTTTAATTTTTATAGTCATCTGTTCATTTTCACAGGAATTAGATAGATATATCTCCAGATTCACTCTAAAAAGTCTATTAATTAATGTTACATGCAATCATTTTCACACAGATTATGTTGCATATATGTAAATCCAGTACAGTACATACAGTAAGTAGGTTAGTACAGTCTCCACACAGTGGGGTTAGTTCAACATAGGGAAGCCTTCCCAGAAAGCGTCAGAGAGATCTATTCTTTGGCAGTTATTCTCAACAGGGAGTAGACAAGCTGGGTAAGTGTACATTAACAGTGTAGTTAAATTTGACACTTTTTTAGATTAGATTTAGATTAAGAGGATTGTGAATTGTTCATAATCATGAGATGCTGGAAAGAGGCCTGACATTTTTATTTGTAGATAAAACAAAATCTGTTAGGTAAGATCCAAAAATAATTGACATAATCTTATGAATAATGTATACCTTAAAGGTGCATTCCAGCCTAATATTAAAGTATTTAATGTATTGTTTTTCATATTTATGTAATAGCCTCTGTTGGTTTGAAAGGACCCACAACTTCGTATTTTGTGTTAAAGCTTTCATTACATTTAGATGCACACCTCTGATAAAACATTATTGCTAGTCTAATTGTTATAGTCAAAGTGATGAAGGTAGGCAGTAAGAGTTCACTTGCACTTTTTATAGCCGTGCTACACATCTCTAAACTTTACACTGGTGGGTGTCTCTGTGGTATTTCTGTTATGAATATGAATGAACAGAGTAGGAACTATATAAAACATGTATGAGTCAATAAACATTGATGGTTTATGGTTTCTAATATTAATTTTAGAAATCTCAGAATTAAAACAAAACCTACAAGTAGTCTTGTGCTTTTTATGCTTTTATATTTCCTCTCAATCTCAGACTCACTAGGAAATGATTTACCTTAGCATGTACCTTAGAAAGTACTTATTAGTAACCTGCAAGCTCTGAATGTCTGTTAGTCCACCTTCCAGTTGAAACACAGCAAAATACATCCAATCAAACATCTTACCTCTATGGCTCCACTATATTAGTTATGTCCTTTCTAATAAATATTTAGCCCAATCCCATTTCTGTTTTGTACCCCTACCCCTTGTTTTTGAGTGTAACAATTCCTCTTGGAACAAAGTTACATCCCCTAAAAATTTGGGCAACCCTTCAAGCACTCGATACAGATATAGTTTTAGCTATAGCAGTGGAGATCTAAAGTTCGGCAACCTAGCTGCTGCTGGTAAACTAGTAAAGTTTAGGGCATCATATATCTTCAGAAAGAGGGCAGGTAATGCAGCAATTATTTATTACTGTTCAGTTTTATTCCTTAATTTAATTGATTGTGAGATGAAATTAGCTATTAAAATGATCTCTTGTTGTTCCACCTTAAATACTGTAGCCTATGTCATCAGTTGCACCATTTAAGGTGGATCAGAAAAGTTAATTAGCTAGCTAGCTACTGAAACAAACTACAAGCAAATTCTAGGCTTGTTATGAAGAAAATTACCATAAACCTTGAAACTACACATTAAACTATGATAATATAGTGGTTATTGTCATTTTTATCAAGTAAAATGATCAAATTTGTGGGTTTTTGCCATCTTGCCGGTAATAATCAGTCCTCTGTTTGAAGTGTGCCTCTGAAAAACCTGAGTTTGAATGGTTATGTAGCACCCTACCTCTAGACGTGCAAGACAAAACAGAGAGGTAGGGCTAGGTGGTAGGGCCAAGGGGTGAAATGGGACTGAGCCTTAGAGTTGTTTCCACAGATTGGGGTCTAGTCCAAGATTACACATCTCTTACAATGTAAATCTCCTTTAACATTGCTGTATAGTCCAGGACTATACTCTATACTCAATCCCTATCTGTGGAACTAGTCCTACATTATCTCAAAATGCTTGGACTGTTTCAAAAGCTCTTTCCACCTTAATTATATATGGTGATAATTTTTCCTAGTCTTTTAACTGGAAAATCTCACTCCAGAGCCTATTGTGGCAGCACTGTTTTTTTTGTAGTTAAAAGAACTACAATATAAAATGGATCACATGATAAAAAATGTAATAATTTTATTTCTTTAAGGTTAGCATGTTTACATTTTAACACATGAAAAAAATATTTGTAAAATAAAAAATAGATAGTTTCGAGTTTCGAACCACCATTTTTTTTTTCATCTTTTTCACCCTTTTGTATGCATATTTGTGTTGTTATTTGTAAAGAAGAATGACTCTACTGTACACTTAGCATAAATGTTTAGACATAAAAAAAGGAATAAATGATTTGGTTTTGCAAACATACAGCGTCTTCTGCGGTGTTATTCATCACACTGTGCATTACGTAACTTTGCTGTGGAAATACAGTTCATGCCGTTCTCTCTCTGTGAGAATGCTCTTGCTGAATCATACAAAGGGGACAGTAGGCCCCTTGTTGTGAGTAGATTCGGCCGCTGAGAGCGTGCATTGTGTAGAGAGCGAACAGCCCTCGTGTTGATTCATTCCCATACATAAATGTATAAGCCAGAGATGGCTACAGAAATAGAACAGAGAAAGAGATGGTACATCACATTAGATAATAACACCTATAAAATATATAGTGCTCACATCAGAGGTCAATTACAATTACAGTCGGTGGACTGCTCCTATAGACAACATATATTCATTTTCATCCACAAGATTTCGTTACATTTCCCATCCAAGTCATTATCAAAAGATGTTCAATGACGCTAAGGTCTGGACTCTGAGTGCTTCCAAGTGCTTTTTGGCTTTATTTGATCCAATGAATTTTACACACCCTCCACCACCCTGGACTGACTGTTAACACAAGGTAGGTTGGGTGCATGAATGTATGTTGTTAATCAGAATGAACAACAATCAGAATTCACCAAACAAAGCTGTTTTCCAGTCTTTCGAATTTCAAGGTATGGCAGAAACAACACCATAGCAAGATTACTAATTATTTAATTAAATAGACACATAGAATAGACCCAGTTTTGTCACAGAAAGCATTCTCTCAGTTTGGTATATAAAAGTGAATATTAAAAGGAGGAGAATACCAAAAATAGGCAAGCATCAAGCATATAAATAAAAAAATTCCCAGGGTTCTAATTCTAATGGTTGACTTATGCAAAAGTTTAAGAACTCTTTTTCAAATCACAAGTAGGCAGGCACGCACCCAGGGGCCCAGACCACCAGGGGGCCCCAGAAACTTATGTTATTCAATAATCACTTCCATCAGGGTCACCCTGAATAAGGAGCCCAGAAATAATATCTTAGTAAAACAATTAGCCATTTCAAACTTACCAAACATCCTCCACCACCATTGAGTTATATCTGGCCCAGATGCTCTCTCTCACCTGGCCAAAGTGATCAGTGTGGCCCAGGTTGGCACCCTGGATCTTCTCATCTACCTCTCTAAAGGCCTCAACCCTGCCCAGCTAGTCCACCCTAGACGTCTCCTGTTGCATCCCTTACCTGGACAAATTGAGCAGCCTGGCGTCCAGAGCCCTGGCCCAGCCCATGCCCTACAGGTTTCAGATGTCTGTGTCGAAGCCAGATCTGCCATTAGCAGTAATGAATAATATGCATTAATGGACACTTGGCTAAACCAACATGGCAACAACGCCTTTAGCGCTTTTAACTTAATACTGGACTATGTCTCAGTTTTAGCAGTAAACTGGAGTTTAAAGGTTTTATTTTTTTTTTTAGATCTAAAGCAAAACATTTTCAGCTCTATTGATTTTTCCTCTTCTTTCTCAAAGGTGAAACCTTTAGAAACCTACGAATGTTTTTTGCAGGTGTAGAAACAATACTCACCTTTCTCTGGTTTATCTTATACTTTTAATAGTTACAGAGTTATGTATGTCATATGTGTAATATACAAATTAAGTGTGTAAGTGCAGTAGTGAGTGCATCTGTTTCAGTAATGCTTTATCACAGTTGGTTAATTGACCATTTTTAAATCCATTTCCAAAGTTTATTTCCCTTTTTTTTTTTTTTTTTTTTACAATATTTATAATTCTTTTTCAGTTTTCCCCTTAAAAGCTCTGGCAGTTTATTACTAACTTTTGTACCATTTAAGTTCACTAAATATTTTATGATTTCATGTTATTCGCGTTCATGTTATAGATTAAATGGCAAAAATATACAGAATAAAGTAACATAACACATGTAAGCTAGTTTCCCAATTAATGTACTTTTTTACTTAGTGTAGTACGTTGTGAGGTTTAACAAAAGAAAAAGCAGCAACCGTTTTATTTATTAGTCTATATAGGTTATACTGCACTTACAAAAAAAAATAAACAGTTTATTTAATTTAAGTGTATGCTTGAGGTAGGAACTAATGTATTGCAGCCGCGGTTCACTCCTATAACGACATCTGAAGCGGAGCACAAAAGGCGTGGTTTTAAAAAGGACTCAATCTTTGATCGGCAGCAGGGCAGACCAATGAAATCCAAAGATTGCCCCAAACAACCAATAGAATTTACCAATGGGCGGGACTAGTGGTTGCGATGCTTGTGGCGTCAGTGTCAACAAAGTTTTGAATGGGTTAGAGCGGCTGAAATAAGACTACAATAAAACTGGAATAAGACTAGTTTAAGAAAACTACACCGTTTAAACAGCACTAAATGAGTGTAAGTAGGCTTTCTGAGAGGGTGCAGTAATGCGTTCGGTACGATAATAAGTAGGGGAAGGGATACAGGTCAGTATGAGCACTGTCAGTATCGTTAAATTACAGTAGTTTAAATGGCAGGTCCGGGTCGGTTACACTAACGATAACGGTATACTGCAGCATGAGTAAGCAGAAACACGCCCAAATAAACCGAGGAGGACAGAGGAGTCGAGTAAAAGATGGAGGGAGGACGACCAGCTCCAGAAAGCCCAGGGAAATCCGGGTTCTGGCAGAGAGGAATCCGCCTGTGGTGCCAGTGGGAGCCTGGGTGGAGACTGGAGCTGAGAGACAGGAGCACCCAGCGGTAAGGAGCTGAAACACACTGTTTAATACAGAAACTGCAGAGAAAACAAGTCCCTCAGAACTACGACTGTCATTATAACATGGGGCTGTCACTATAACCTAGGGATAGGAGGTTAATCAATTTAATTTGATTAATAGAGTTGCTGGATTAGTGTGAATTTAAATATAGGATATTGTAGATTGTTCATGTTTACATATACAGCACTGGAAAAAATTAAGAGACCACTTCAGTTTCTGAATCAGTTTCTCTGATTTTGCTATGTATAGGTATATGTTTGAATAAAATAAACATTGTTGTTAAACATTTCTCCCAAATTCCAAATAAAATTATTGTAATTCAGAGCATTTATTTGCAGAAAATGAGAAATGGCTGAAATAACAAAAAAGATGCAGAGCTTTCAGACCTCAAATAATGCAAAGAAAACAAGTTCATTTTCATAAAGTTTTAAGAGTTCAGAAATCAATATTTAGTGAAGTGTCCTTGGTTTTTAATCACAGTTTTTATGCATCTTGACATTTTCTCCTCCACCAGTCTTACACACTGCTTTTGGATAATTTTGTGCCACCCCTGGTGCAAAAATTCAAGCAGTTCAGCTTGGTTTGACCAAGCTGTTTGTTCACATTAACTACACATAACTGTACATAACAGCAACATTATTAATACATTTTAACTGGTTAATTTACTAAACACACACAACTAAACACACAATATGATACATTTATAATTTAGATTTTCACCAGATTGTAACAGAGGTCAATGATCCAACATGTCATGATACTGATGCTGCCTTGAAGTCTTCCTCGGAAATTCCTACTTAAGAGGTTAGAGGTCTTATCTCGTAAATTTCTGACACTGTTGAAGGCAGCATAATAATGCGTTCAATATAGCCAGGACAGAAGTCAAATAGATTATACTGGACAGGAACTCTAGTAGGTATTTAATGTGAAATGAGAACAGTGTAATTTTTTTTACTTTTGATACAAACAGCAAAAATATATTTTTGCGATAACAAGATTAAAAAATGTTGGCACAAACTGCCTCTTATTAGAAATCTTATTCAAAAATAGACAAAAATGTATAGAATTACTGTTTAAAGATTGATCTGTACACCAGTATAAAATGCTGTTAGAAATCAGTCCATATTTGTAGAGATATCACAGTTCTATACAGTGTCAGAACAATCGTAGAGGAAAGATTGTTGTGATCTTGATGCTGTGTTAAGAGGTGAAATAAAGGCTAAAACCAAGTGGTGCGCATAAGCTTCCTGTGTTGACCTTACGATTACAACGACATAACAAAAACATATGCAATCATTTAAATGGAGGCCAAAGCTTAAAAAGCCCCTGGAATGTCTTTGTTGTCTGTCTGAATTTGGGATATTAGAAACACTGGTTACCTGTGTGTTTTACCTAGATTATTATTATTTAAAGTGCAGCTTTTGTGTATTCAGTAGGTCAGTTATAATATTTTTCTATGTGTGTGTATGGCAGGTCCGTGCCAGGATCACTGAGGAGATCCATGAAGAGGAGCGCAGAGAGAAGGAGGAGAGCCTGCAGCGTTTTCAGGAGGCAGTGCGCAGGCGGGTGTCCCAGCAGGCCCGGCTTCGCAATCAACAGCAGCTACAGAGGTCATACGAAACGGTAAAGGACCTCAAAGGGTTTATGAACCTACAAAAAAAGAAAATACAGTGAAAAAATACATGTTAAAATCTCTGTAACACACCCAAGGAACTGGAAATGAAATACCTGATAAGTTTGATTGTAGGTATTTGGCGATGAATAGCACTTGTCACTGTATCTGTAGGGTAGCCTGTAGTGCATACCTACCTTACAAATTACTGTTTTTAGTGTTGTGCTTCCGAGCATTCTTTCCCCAACTGTTGTTAATCAGTTAAGACAGATTTTGGTGTCCGAAATTTCAGTCTTGCTGTGGAGCTACATGTCTGTGAGTGTCTATTTTTGTAGATAACAGTACGTACACGTTCACACTGCAAACCAACTAGACCTTGGTTTAGCTGATCTGGACCAGGGCCACTTATTTGTTTGGACCAAAATTTGCTTCTTTATTCCAGATCGGGGTTCACTGTATCTATTCCCATACAGTAACTTGAACAAAAATTTGATTTAAGGTACAAAAATAAAATAAATATAATATATAATTATAAAGGCAATATATAAATAAGAAAAAGCCGCATTAATTTATTTACTTAATTGTATACTTTATTTATGTTTTTAAATCACACAATAGAAGAAATAAGTAGACATTGAACAACACAATTATCTTATAAACAGCTGTTACGTTTGCTCTTCTTAAATACCAAACTATCCTGCCATTGTGACTAGAATGCACCAGGCTGGTTTCTCAAGACATGATAATACCAACCAGAGGGAATGGGTTCCCCTTTTAAGTCTTGCTTCCTCCCGAGGCCCGGACCATGCCTTTTGTAAAGCTGCTTTGGCACAATGGTTGTTCGAATAAATTTGAATTGAATTTGAATTTTCAAAGAAGACTAGCTCATGACAAGCTGAAATCATCTTCCCAGGCTTCTGTCAGTATATCGCTAGTTATGTGTACAAGATTTGTGAGCTTGTATTCTTTGTTACATAAAAAAATGCTTTTTTATATGGTTGGCGATATTGTAAAAAAAAAAATCTTGTTATTCTTTAAATAAGTGACTCTTTCTTACGATTACAATTTTTAGTTCTTACATAACGTTTTTTTATTTGTAAACAAACAGCACAAGTGTGCAAGCTATTGTTTAATTGAAATTAATTCATTCTCTGTTTGTTTGTTTTTGTTTTTTATGAGTAGTAAGCAGCCCCTATCAACCTTACATGAAGCCTTTTATATAAACACAGTGTAAACATAACGTCCTTGTATTTCAGTTAAGGAAAAGGGTAAAATATGAAAATCACTGCCACAAAAAATATTTGTTTACGTGTTTCTGAAAGAGACAAATATCTATACTGAAATTAGCAGCGTCTATATGTAAAGATGTACAATGTACAATGTGTCATTTTGTAAACTGCATTAAAACAGTAATACAATTAATCACATTAATTTGTTCCTGTTAAATCAGCTTGAACAAGTATGTTAAAAGGATACTTTATTTGCTGTACTTTGCCAATTTTACGTATTTTGAGCATTTGTTCTTTATATGCAGCTCAGTTAAATGAAGTGTAAATCTTAAAAGTTTATTCATGTCCTCTTAATACTACAAATATTTGTATATTATAAAAAAACATCTAAGATGCATGCGTTTATTCAGATGCCTTAATTTGATGCATATTAAAACTGGCCTATTTTTTTTTTTATCTGTTTTCTTTCAGGCTGAGAGGGAGTGCAGAATGGTCCAGCAGAGCAGTAACGCAGCCCAGCATGTCCCAGCTCGAATGAATCTCTTCCCATCCTGGCCACAAGGGGAGCTAGCCATCTGCAGCCCCAACTCACGCTTAGCTAGAGCACAAGAGCCTGAGGCCCTCAGCACTGATAACTCCAATCAGTACACTCATCAGGTAATTGGAAAGGAGGTTAACTAGATAATAGCTTAGATAATTTTTATCCATTCCATAAGAAAAGCATTCTGCTGTTTGCTTTCAAATCTGAGATTATTCTGCTTTGATTTCACAGCTTAGAAAAGCGATGAAGCAAGTAAGACATCGACTGGCTGCCTGTCAGACTGTGCGAGAAGGGGAGGAGCTATCAGAGTTTCCAGGGGGAATATGGAAGGTGTGCCCAACACTGGCAAAACAATGAAAATACATTTTAATACAAGCTTCATCCCTGAAAAAGAAAAACACTGCACTTTTAACACTGATATGTATAGTGCCTTGCAAACGTATTCAAACTCCTTGAACTTTTTCACATTTTGTCACAACCACAAACTTAAATGTATTTTAATTAAATTTTAAGTGATAGAGCACAAAGCAGCACATAATTGTGAAGTGAAATGAAAATGATACATGGTTTTACAAGGTACACTTTTCAGAAACTATTCGATATATAGCAATATATAATACTATGCACTGTAAATGACCTATGTTCTGAGTCTACCTTGTTCAAAAACCAATCCAGACTGAAGCACTTCAACTTTAGAATGAATGAGTGGGGCTAACCTGCTATACGTTACATGGGTTGGGCTAAATTGCCCCTACACCCCTGTTCAGTTTTAATATACAGATTGAATGGCACATTTAAAAGCTGTAACACTTTCTACTCACAGCATCACACTCTATATTATTGTACATTTATGATACTTTTATTATTATTCCTTTAAGGTATCCTGTCTGCCTATATTGAACCTGTAATCATTTGTTATCACATGTTATCATTTTTGGCAGAAGCATGGATCACATGCCAGGAGGAGACCTGAGGATGACGAGGAAGATGAAGAACAGCAAGAGAATGAAAATGGAGGTGGAGATGAAGACGAGATTTCGTTAGCAGGGCAGCATGATCAACCACTTCACAGTAGCAAAACAGTCATGTTTCAGAATGATCTGGTAAGAAAGTTTGTGTTAAACTCAAAGTTGCATGCAGTTGCATACAAATGTTGAAATATAAAGGTGATTTATTAGATTTTAAACATTAACATAGCAGTACACAATGCATTTCTGTGTAAAGATATAGAGGGGCAAAGACATCCTTAAAGCAAAAGCTAATTCAGATGAGGTGTTGCAGCAGACAGTTCCTAAATCCTAAGTCTTCTTAGGTGGGTGACTCAACTAAGTTACAGACTGTACAACAAAAACCTTGCATCTCCAAAATGGCAGTTTTACAGAAGAAGAAAAAGTGTTTTAGTAGAAGTAAAAAAATATATATTCCCAGTCATTTGGAGCATATTTATTGGTGTATTCATGATGGAATTTGGATACAATGTACACATTGTGTGACAGCACAATGCATTAGATGATGCCTATGATGACAATATGGGCCATTTCTTTTTTTTCTTTTAATTACATTTTACACTAACCTAAGTATTATATTTGTGTTTTGTTTTTTTTAGTTGTTAAAAGAGACATATCTCACAAGCCTCAAAACAGCAGACAGCAGATCCACTCAGGTGCTATGGCCAGGACGGGATGAAGAAGAGCTGAAGAGACAGGTCAACACTCTCTACTCTGACTTTCTACATTTTAAAAAAGGAGTGTTTGTACAATTTATTTGCAGTTGTGTCATATATTGTCAGACATCAAATTACCTTTCAGAAATCATTTTTGGGCTTGTCACAATAATAACCTTATTGAGGGTTTTTTATTTATTTATTTATTTATTTATTTTTAAGTTTATTTTCTTACTGACCTCAATAATGCCCATTGTGTTTACTTGATGAGAAAAGCCTATTTATATGAATGAGCTGGTATGTTAATTTAGTTTAAACAGAGATTTAATTTGATTTAGATTTTTTTATTTAGGTTATTTCAACATTTTTATTCCAATTTTATAGTCTAAATATTATTAAATGTTCACACACAGTAATATTGTAAATGCATTATTATCATGAAATGAATATAATTTAGTTTTTTGCTATTCTTGGCAGCATTACAGCCTTAGGCTGTTTGTCCTGTTATATTCATATTTTACTTATGGAAATCTGATAAAAGAATAATCATACAGCTGTGACTATTTGTGTTATTCATATTATTTGTGCACAGGCTCAGGTTTTGAGGTGGTTTAATGTATGTTCTACAGAAGCAGTCTCAGTTCACCATGTATCGCCGCCTCTTCATGGACATTGAGCGAGAGCAAGTAAAGGAACATGAGCGACACAGAAATCACCTCAGGAGAATTGCAAGGTTACTGCTTCTCTCACACCCACACGCACACCCACACACTCTAAAGCTTGTGTTCAACAGTGGAACACTATGAAGTTTAAACAGCAAAAAAAAAAAAAAAACAATATTAGTATTAGTGTTTAATTTTGATTAATCGCTGAGAAATGAATGCACTAAAAACTGCCTTGATGTCATTTGATTTGATTTACTGCTCTGCTAAAATTAATTTAAATTGTGCCATTTAAAGTCATTTTATAGCAAAAAGTCATACATCTGATTTATTTAGACTAAATAATCACAGAGCATGTAATTAAATTGATTATTTTTACATGGTTACCAACACTAATTAGTAAATAATTTTTTAAACATCATTTTGAGATTACTGAAAAATTCAGTGTGGTTTTGAGCAAGTAAGTAACTGTAACTGACAGGGCACAAAAAATCCCTATTAATACCTTAATTGTAGAGAAAATATATATGGCCTACGAAAGCATTTACAAACATATGGACATTTGCTGTATGAACTAATGGCCCTGAAGCTCTTGTGCAAACAAAAAAGTAGTTTTGTTGAGCATGAATGTAGGTAGGTAACCCACAAAACCAGCTTCTTAGTAAACTTCAACCCTTACAGTTCAGTTTAAATTAACACAGTCTCTGTTGTGACATTAGTGAGGATGAGTGGTCATGTCATACAGTTTACTATTTTCAGCTCCCTTCCTCTTTTTGTATCTCTCCTGCTTCCTTGTTTTGGATTTTATGGCGGTTAATGATTCATATAGAGATGGCCGATATGTATGGAACAAATTGTTTCAATACTGCGTGAGCATTAAATCTAAAATAGAAACACTCTGCTGCCTCTGGGAATTGTTTTATCAAAGTCATGCTCATGGACAAATGCATCTACATACCGGTACATGTGATCTTGCTGACCTGTGGCAATATTACACATTTTAAGTGATGAATATGTCTTTCACGTAAATCATGTTGTTTTTAAAGGGAAATTCCAGACATTTCATTTTTATGGACCAATCAGAACTGAACATTACCGAAACAGCAATAGAAAACCATGCATTGAATGTTTTGGATTTTGTATTCAGATTTTAGTTTCAGTTTTATTTAAATTCCACATGAAGTCGCGATTATCGGTTCTGAGCTTATAACACCATTATAAAGCCAGTAGAAAACAGATGATGGCAATGTTTTTATTAGAGTAGAATAGGGAGGATTATATTCAACTTTATTGTCAATGTGCTGACTACAGGTACAGAGCCAATGAAATGCAGTCAGTATCTAACTAGAAGTGCAATATTACGGTTTTCTGTACCTAAAGTGTCGTGGTAACTATGATGGGAAGTGCAGTAAGAAATATATATACAAGTATAAGCTTATATATATATATATATTTTTTTATATATATATATATATATATATATATATATATATATATATATATATATATATATATATAAATATATATATATATATATGTACATATATATACCTTACAGTTATTAGAAAAAGTAGTGTATAGTGGTATCAGTGGTGTTAATCAATAAAAAGGTTATCTAAATTATAATTTTAATAATCTTATTGTTTTACTGAGTTTAACAGAGCTTAACTGAGTTTGACAGGAATTAAATGCTAGTGTAGCTCCATATTCAACCTTCAACAACCTGGAAAGAGGAAACATGCCAGCAGCTGTCTCTCTTTGTCTCTCTCTCTCTCTCTCTCTCTCAGTCTCTCTCTCTCTCTCTCTGTGTGTGTGTGTGTGTGTGTGTGTGTGTGTGTACTTTCTGAACTGGGTGGTAAAGGACATGGTGTTATATCACAAAACAGCTGCTAATGTGTCGCTGGACTTAATGTCAACTTAATTAACTAAATACAGTATTTCCACTCTAGCTACTATATTGTATTTTATCACCACACTGCACCAGAATTATAATGTTAAAATCTTTAATAAAGGTTAAATTAAATAATGATGCAATCAGATCCCTTTTGTATAATTTGGTTTCTGAACATTTTTATACTGAATAGGAGTTTTCATATCAGATCTGATATCTTTTAACATGTATGGCGTTATATAGTACTGGGCGATATGGCATTAAACATTAATCATATGATTAACTGAACATTTTAACTTGGGATTAATGAACAGTTATTTTAATGAACAGCAGACATGCAGCTTTCCTTTGATGTTTGAGTTCTCCTTTATGTTGATTCCATGATGCAGAGTTTAAAAGCCATTACATTATTTTCATTTAAACATATTGTCTATTGTTTCATTACATTCTAAAGGCATGTAATACAGCTGCAACAAGGAATATGTTCAGCAGGTTAATCAGACATGTTAATTATTTACTGTCTTAAATTGCTGTTATTTTGTTTCCCCTTTAGAATTAAAGCAGAGAAAGAACGTCAGAGGAGAGAGGAGGAGAGCAGAATGCAGCAGGAGAAGAGCAGGAGAGAGGTCGCTGAGATGGAGCGCCTCCTTCTGGAGCAGCTCAGGCTGGAGACAAAAGATCATGAGGAGGTGAAGAGGAGAGAAAGAACAAAGAAAGCCAAAGAGACCAACAGGTGATTTTACTGAATAGCAGACATAAAAAAAAAGGTTTTGTGGTCCACATGCTCTGAATATATATAAAATATATCATAAATATAAACAGAAAGAAGAATAAAATAGTGTTGATGTTTACTAAAATGAGCTGCTGACACACCTTCAGAGCGTGAAGGAGCAGGTCAGTATTCGCTGCTGAGACGCACAAAATGACGCACTGTTAAGATAGCAACGTGCCAAAGTCAGAGCACACCTGACTCTTAAAGGAAATGGCAAGTGACACACTGATTGGTTGATTTCACGTTACTCCAAAAACACACCCTTTATTAATTAAAAGAATTAGTACATGCATTTCATGCACTTTGAGCTACACAAGGCGTATTTTTGGTACACGTGGATTTTGGCTATTTTCTAAAAACCTGATCTGGCTGTACCTGTCATCAAGAGTACCAAACCCATTCATTGTAAATATTATGATTGGCTGTTCTACATTTGCCGATTTTGTTTCAATATTTTTTTTATATAATTCTCCCATGCTGCCAGCATTATTGACCTAATTCAAGCACAAAACCCTGTCAGAAATCTCATAATAAAATCTATTGTATATTTTTTTAGTAAATATGATAAAAATATGTGTGGGGAATGTGGTTTTCATTATTCTGAAAGATATAAATAAGCTTTAAATCAATGTAAACCCATTTTACATCAAGTGTAGGACTTTTTATTTATTACTAATTTTATAACTGTTGGCTTGTTGATGAACTGTAGGTATATTGAGGCTCTCCGGGTTCAGATGAAGGAGAAGCTACAGCAGGGGAAAGTGGAGCTTCCACCACTCTGCTGCTGTGGGGACAGCTTCTGGGACTCCCACCCCAACACCTGCGCCAACAACTGCATCTTCTACAACAATCCTAAAGGTAGGCTGCATGCTAAGTCTAGGTTTAACAATGCATTATTCAGAGTATTAGGTCTGTAATGTTTTACATATGCCATTCACATATTGAACTAGTATGTTAGCATAATGTTTTGTAGGGTGTAATATTGTAGGAACTTGTAGGAATGTCTGTTTAATTTATTTTAGTTTAACAAATAGGAATGTTTTTCTGTTATATGTGAACAATATATTTTGTATTCAAGTTTTCCCTCACATGCAATAACTAAAAATGATATTTGTAGTTTTATCTAAAATATCTCTATATGCGTTTGAATCTTGTAAAAGTGAGTTTAAAGAAAGTAGCAGTTTACTTTACTTAGAAATAAAAACATAAAATGCACATAACAGTAATTAATTAATTATTACTTGAATATTCTGTGACTCCTGTTATATCCTGAGTATAACTGCGTACAATTTTGTATACTAAAGCAATGAGTTTTATGTAGATTTTACAAGATAAAAAAATCTCATGCACTGCTAATGATAACCAATAATTATATATACAAATATATTAAAATGTAAAAAGATTTAAAATGGCCTTTTGTTTCTTTTAATATGTATATGCCTGCAAAATTACTGATGAAGCTTGTAATATATATTTTGTCCACTTCTTACTCATTGTACTTCAGCTGCATATTTGCAAATCGTGATTAAAACAGGCCACCAGGTTATCGGTTCTTAAAATTGAATCACTTCACTTTAGATTAGCATACAAATGCAACTACCCTGTCCATGACCATTTTTAAGCATCAAGTAAACATAACAAAGTAAGCATTTTTTGCTGCTTTGGTTTTAAATTGAATAAAACATAAAAAATAAAATCTTCTGACTACAAACCATCAATTCCTCAACACCTTCTCCAGTGTGGTGGTCTGTTATCAGCAATCTGAAGTTTCAGATCTATATATTTCTTCTTCCTGCAGGCTACGCTCAGGCCCTGCACTCTGTCCTGCTGAGCTGTGAGCTGAATGAAGGCGGCACTGGCCACAGGAGCACTACATGGAAAATCGCCTCCATGCAGGCAAAGTCACCTAGAAAATGACCCCATGCACGGACCTTGTATTAAATGAGCCATAGGACAGTAAGTGTCAGGTTCACAGGAGTTAAAAATACCTCAGCATTCAGATTAGATTTTTCTGGACTGTGCTGTAATCTAAGCAATGAAGTTTTTATTAGGCTTTTTAGTTGTTGTACAGGGGCATTTTTATTGTATTGAAATGGAAGGTACAAAATACATTTCCTCTGATGTTTTTGTGTCTGATTTTGTCTTTTAAGCTAAAGTTTAAAGTTCCCATGTCATGTAAAAACTGAATTCACCCTTCACTCATTATGGTTTTTCTTTATTTTTATTGTTTTCAACATGGTGTATTGCCATTAAAAACATCAAAAATTGAAAGGAGCTTATATGGAATTATGTAGTATGTAATCTCTGGTAGTGGTTTGAAAGGAGTTTCCAGAGGGGCTGTGCACTGGTTGGCTACTTTTCCTTCAGTTCCACTCCTTACAAACCATCTATTTAGCTCTGTAAATCAGAATGCAGCTTGTTTAAATATATCAGCTATCTTTAATGCACAAAAACAAAAGGGATAAAAAATAGTTTGGAAAATATTCCTTGTGATAATTATGGCTGTTTTGGTAAATAATTCAATTTCCTTTAAAAAAAAGCATAAACTACAAGAAATTAGTCCGTTAATGTTAATAATAATGTGTATTGTTTAATTTATTAATCATGTTTATAGTTTAATTAGTAGTTCCATGATAGTTGTCATTTCATATGCCTTACAGTATTTCAGTTCATTTAAGTGTGATTTTCTTCACCTCGACTGGTTGAAATAATTACTATTGATTGTTTCTATTATACATTGTTATCTCATCAATCAATATGGCCATACCTTCCCCCCTGAGTACTTATCACTGTTAACCTTTGAACCCTTGCATGAACCTTCAAGCACATTACAAGTGCATGCTTACACATGGGCTGTTGCTGAGCTAGCCACCTGCTAACCTCCTGCAGCTTAGAGGTCAATAAATCCTTAGGCAAAAGTCCAACTAGGACATCTCCATTAGTCTTGAGACAGTGGAAATTAGGAAGTTGACTTTTGCCCTAGACACTTTTCCAGTCACGAATTGAGATTATTCATCTGTGCATGGTTCATTGTGGACAGGATGACACAAAAGATCACAGTTGTTTCCACTTGTTTATGGGAATTGGGTTATGTTTATGTATCTTTTTACACTATTTAATTATTATAGTCGTAGCCCCTTTATAATCAAAATGACATGCATATTACTATGTTGATAATCTGGGTTAACCCTTCTATGGCATTGTGGTACCCTCAGGCAACAAACCTCTTTTTTGATAATTATTCATTACCGGTATTCATTATTTTTTGATATAAGGTTTTAATATTTAAAGACTTAAATTGTGAGAGACTGTTTAAAGCCTATTTGGCTGTTTTGTTTTTATTTACCTCCTAACCCAAGCATTTTGTATTTGTTGCATCAGGGCAACACGACGCAGATAGATCACATAGCAATTATGCTGGAGCAGTGGTTCTCTTGTTTTATTGATATAACAGGCATTCCTAAAGCTCCAAAAAAGTTGTCTGATTTTTATTCTCAACAAATACAAATATCATGCTATAGAGGGTTTTTGTTCGTGACAAAAATTAATACATAGTTTTAAACATTAAGGACAGTGCAGTGTTCCTTAGTTTCACTGGGTTAAAGGACATGAGACAAGTCCCTGTCCCTTAACTTATGGCATGTTGATGTATGATAAGACCTGATAAACAACAGAATTCATATAGTCTTACAACTAAACCTGGAAAACCTGGTTGGTTTTAATGTAGCATATATATATATATATATATATATATATATATATATACTTCTCAATCTTCCAGAGGAACCCTGCTAAAACAGCTTATCTAGTACAGCAAAATGCCCCCTGCTGGACTGATTTTCAGACAGTTTTTTTCCTCTTTTCCACTTCATGTGGTTAAGTCTTGACACTACTTTGAAACTCCTTCAGCTCCTGAAAATCGACTCTTGAACTTTCTCATTTTAATCAAAATGCCCTGTATGTCCGATTGTTGGTGGAGAGAAACCCCTTCTAATCAATGCATTCAGCTACTTTAAGATACAGCCAAGCACTGAGCTGTGGAGCACTGAAACTTTGTCCTGTCGTGCTCCAGCCTATATTTTTGGCATTGGTTGGGGAGTTGTGTATGAGGTTGGGGTGTGGTCGTCCACTAACACTACATGCAGCTGATAAATGCAACAGCTGATCCAAAAACTAGAGATAAAAGAAGATACATAATGTCATAATATGATAGTCATAATGTTTAAATATTTTTGCAACACTATATAAAGCCTCAGAGACACAGCATTTGATGATTTTATTGAGTAGTTAACATGCTAATATATGTGGCCAACTGTGGTCTGATTCTGTTTAGCCTCTTAAACCAGGAGTTGAGCTGGAGTGGATGCAGGTTCTCTTCTTCTTGCCAAGCAGAAGCACATGTGATTAGCTGTTTAAAGACTGACCCATTGATTAAAAGTGTGGAATCAGGTGTTCTGCTGGATATTTAAAATGAACACTGGCCTTGTGCAGATCAGGTTTGAGAGCCCTGCCCTAAACCCTATAATCTATGGCTTTAGACCCACACCTCCTTTAAGAACACAACGAGCATTACTTTTATAGACCCTAAAATAAACTCCTGGGGCATGCTACAAAATCTAGTCAACTGAACTGCTACCAGATAACTTGCACAATAGTTTCCTCTTTAGGATTAATAACAGAATCATTAACCAGGGGGGTTGGGTTTAAACCCCTGACTTGGTTAGATCGCAGTGTTGTAATCTGTCTTTAAGTAATTTTCCTTTTTCTTAGATGTTATAGAGATGTTGGTGTTTATACTATTACAGTTTTCTCAAAATTTGCCTTAAAAATATATCACCTATTTATCACCTTGCTTTTTGCACGTTTTTTTATGTTTGTTTTTTTTTTTTTTTTCAGAAATTCCTAATATTAATTTTAATTAATTTGCATAAAAGTCACAGAAAAACTGTAAAGAACATCCAAAAATCTGTAGCTGCAAACATCTGAAAACTTAATTTGAAAATAGGAAAAACAATGTAAAAAAATGTAAAAAAAAAAATGTAGATATACAATACATAATTAAATACTGTAATGTATTAATATGTGCTATAAAAGGTAAAGTTTTGCACATAATTTTCTATTTTCCGACCTATAATAATACAAAGAAAACAAGCTGATATTCATAGTTTTAGGAGTTGAGAAATCAATATTTGTTTGATAAAGTTTTCATGCATCCTGGCATGTTCTCCACCAGTCTTACACACTGCTTTTGGATAACTTTATGCCACTCCTGGGGCAAAAATTAGAGCAGTTCAGCTTGGTTTGGCGGCTTGTGGTCATCCATCTTCCTTTTGATTATATTCCAAAGATTTTCAAATTGTTAAAATCAAAAGGAACTCATCATTTTAGGTGATCTCTTTTTTTCCAGAGCTGTGAATTATGTAAACGGGTGAACTTCCCCTTTAAGAGATCGGCTGGGCTCGGGGCGGCCCTCGAGAGGGTTAAACTCTCCCGCTGTGACGTCAGGCATGGATCGCTTTAGGTCTAGCGCTGCTGGATCAGGACTAAAGAAAAGCCCGGTCCAAACCTGCAGAGATCCATGAGGAAGACCAGGACCCGGAACAACCTGCGCACGGACAGACAGACAGATAGAGAGCAGCAGGGGGGTGTAGTAGAGCTATATTAATAGTCCGCGCCCGGTTTTAGCCTTTCTTACTCACACAATCCAGACAACATGGAAACCCCAGCAGCGCCCGCGGGCTCTTCTTATAGCCCCGGCTCCTCCACACCAGCAGCAGCTCACAGCGCCAGAAAACACCACGAGTCCACCGCTTTAAACTAAAGACCCCCGGAGACCAGAGCAGCAGACCACCGGCTACACACACACCACTGTAAAGGAGATGCTCAGAGATCCTCTCAGCGGAGAGAGACAGTGATAGAGCAGCAGAAACACGGAGTTTAAATTTAAACTAAACCTACAGTCAGTCTCAGGCTTGTTTATCAGGTTTTGTCGCTACTTTTTTACGCTTTTAAAACGTTTTTAACCGGTCTTTTATCGTTTTTACATATTTTACATACAGAACAGCTTGTTTTAATGTGAACAACATGTGGGAAAAGCACTAGTTTAGTTGTTTCATACGAGTATTAGTCATATTAGTAACTAGCTGCATTAACCGCTCTGCTGGTGAAGATTAGCACTAAACCCACATTCAGTCTCAGGTTCTTTTTTCAGTTTTTATAGTTAGCTACTCTTGTTTTTATAAGCTTTTTAAACGTTTTAACGGGTCTTAAATCGTGTTTACAGATTTTACAGCTTGTTTTTATGGTGAAAAACATGACGAAAAAGCACTAGTTTAGCTGTTTTATACGAGTATTAGCTAACTAGCTAAAAAAAACTAACTATTAATCAAAGTAGCTGAATAAACCGGACTGTTGGTGAAGATGGGCTCCTCCTCGTTGGCCCCGGGCATCAGATTGATCACCTCTTTGTCCAGAGATAGCTGGTGAGTATCACTGATTTCACACTTATTCTAACACATCACATTGTCTCTTTAATCACACAGCAGATCAGAGGAGCTTTAATTACAAAAACAAGGTAGTTTTAGTTTAGTTCCCACTGAGTAACACAATATTAACTAAGTTACCCTTTTGGTCTCTTTCAGGCCTTGCTAAATGTTTTAATTTTGCCTTTGATTCTTTATCATTTCAATGTAATGTAACGTTAATGCACCCTAATGCAATGAGTAGCTACCCTACCTAACTGGTTAAACCAGGGCATGAGCTAAACCAAACCTAACCTAGCTGATGTTTCTCTTTCTGATCTGATCTTTACATTGTCTGTGTAAATATGAACTCACATACCTGCTTAAAACATGCTTCTCAGTCTCCTACAGCTTTATAAACTTGTTTTGTTTATTATCTACAGTAGTTAAGTGGTCTGTGTGTTGTTCAGTGTGTTTTGGGGTTATTAGTGTCACATAGGCAGGTAATGGTTACTTGTGTCTGTATTGTAGCAACACTGTTTAGACACACTGAACTGAATGAAGCCCTGTGGCTAATCTCTCTCTCTCAGGAAATGTAAACAGGTTAGTACAGAGCAGCCCCTGTGAGTTTGCGGTTTGAGTTTTCCTGTAACTATGTAATAAAGTCTCACTCTTCGTTTGCATGCCACACTTTTTTTTTACAGCTCCTTCTACTCCTCTGCTTCACTGCTTTAGACCTTTAGCAACATCAGTTTTGGTTTAGGAGGAACACTTAACAGAGCTTGTGCTAAATTTAGTTATAAATTAGGGGTTCAAACATTCATTATTTTGGCCTAAACAAAACCAAACAAAAAAAACATTTGGCTGAAGTCTAAATATCAACCACAGTTTCACAGTTTTCATTAATTTTGTCACTGTGTAAATGAAGTAGCAAAAAGTATGTTTTGCCTTGGACATAAAAGGCAAACCTGGTGGAGAGATTATATCTCCACTTTGGCATGGGAACACCTAGGGATCCCCCGGTCAGAGTTTGAGGATGCATGACTTTAAATAAGCGGTGGATGATAAATGGATGGACAGCTACATAATTAATACAACTCATGCAGTTTAAACTATATTTAGAAATAAAAATATGTATATATTAATATTTATCAAACTTGGAGCTAGGGGTCTGCCATTATGTATTATACTCAATAATATAAGTTTTGTAATATCATTATTGCAAAAATACCCTGAAATATGGTAATTTAATTGTAGGGCCAAAAAATTATTAACTGTTTGTAGCAAAAAAGGAAAATTCACACTGCTCAAATTTTCCATTAAATATCTACTGGAGACAAATATATATCTATTATAACTATGTTGTGTAATAAAATAGATATTACACATTTGCAGGTGCCAAATACAGTTTGCAAATTAATAGGAACTTTAAACTTACTTTAAATAATACATAATAACACCTCCTGTCCCTTTGTGTTTGTGTTCCTTCCAGGTACAGAGGCTTCATTCTCATCCTAACGTTTTTCTTCTACACTGCCTATCATCTATCCCGCAAGCCTATCAGCATTGTCAAGGTAACTAAGATAACATGTTAGCTTGGCACTGTGGCCCTGCAGCTTGTTTGTTCAGGATAATGGGCATGCTTTATTTTAATATCCTGCTAGAACTCAGTTATTTTGTTTCTTGTTAAAGAAGTGTTTTTTTCTTTCTCTGATTTAAAATTTCAGAGCCAGCTACACAGAAACTGTTCATTTGTTATAAGACCAACTGACCTCAATATCACGGACAATGACACCTGGTGTGACTGGGCTCCATTCGGTGAGTTTTCTTCCTTAAAGAATAAAAAATTAACTAATAGTTAAAACTGTGAGTAAGGCCTACTGTGCTCCTCACTGACACTCACTCCTTCCCTTTGACCCCTTAATGTGAATTTTATCTCATTATATCCAGAGAAAATTTCAACCAAATTCACTTACAATAATGAATCATTTTGCTGCATTTCTTCTCGTTTTTGGTTTTAATGGGAGGGGTTTTGGTTATTGAGTGCTTCTTGAAGAGATAGATGTGTGTACGCTCTTATACCATGTGCTCAAGTACTTGTCAGATTTGTATCTGTTTTAAATGTGGCTTGGGTATGTTTACACTTGCACTTACATTTTCATGTGGTTTGGCTTTATCTAGATATAAACCTGATATTTAAGACCCGTGAAATGAACAGGTGTAAATGTGGTCACAGTCTCCTCTTTAATTGTTTCACATTAGTCCACATTAGTAGACTCTAGTAGTAGAGTCCCCTAAACCTGTTGTTTTTGGTACCACTGGATCAATGGATCAACTCTTCTTTTTCCCTCTCTTTCTATCTCTTTTTATCTCTTTAGACCAAGACAATTACCAGAACTTGTTCGGATACATTGACAACTGCTTCCTTGTGGCATATGCCATTGGCATGTTCTTCAGGTGTGTTGACAAACCCATATACACTCTACCATGTCAAATGTTTAATACGTTTCTACAGTCTCTCATAGGTTTCAAACTTGTGTTCATCCTTACAGTGGCATGTTTGGTGAGCGGCTGCCTCTGCGATATTACTTGACCTCAGGGATGCTCTTGAGTGGCCTTTTCACATCACTCTTTGGCCTTGGTTTTTACTGGAACATCCACTCGTTGTGGTACTACTGTTTAATGCAGGTGAGCCAACTTTTCTATTCTCGTCACATATCTAGAATACGTAATGCAAGGCATTCATCACCGATAGCACCGATCAATGTTAAAAAAAAAAAATACAATTGCACCCAGTAGGAAACAACCAACAGTAATGATACTTGGTGTTTAGTCATGCCAGACTGTCATGGAGTGACTCAGAATGGCAGTGGGTCATCTTCAGTGATAAGTTCTGCTTTTTTCTTGGTGGAGGTGACCAATGAATCCTTGTGGTCTGAATCAAGGCACTGTGGTCAGAATCGAGATTAGCGATTTGTTTTCACATGTGCAAAAGAAGGTCTGGTGTCAGACAACCAGTGCCAGATCACAATTGGTCTTCATTACAAGCACTAACTCATTAACAGCCCAGTGGTACTTTAATAAGGTCATTCAACCAGTGTGTTCTTTTAATAGGACAATGCTTATCCACATACCATTAGAAACCTCTACAGCTCCATGCCAAAACATTTGGCATGTTGTATTACACATGCGTTACAGACTACTTCTGTATGTGTAGATTAATAAATATAACTGAGAGATGCCCATATTACACAACGTTGTAATCATTTATCGCTCCTGATAACCTTTTTTCTTCTTTCCTAGTAGCCTTGCGATGAGAGACTTCCTTCTGGTGCAACTATTGTATTTCTCTGAATGTTTTTAGCAAATTTTTCAAAATGTCTTTGTCACGTTCTTACAGTTACCCACAGTAATGTTTAGCACCCACCCTTATCTCCTTTAGTGGGTGGATTATCTTTTGGAAAATATCATTGTAACACAAGAGGTGTAGAGCATGGAAGTGAGACCAAAAATGGAAGTGATACTCGTCATGCAATTGGTTTCTATTTAGGACTGATGTGAAAATGTAGACAGTGGCAAAACTGTCAGTTTGCTGAAACCTATCTTCACTTCATTTCAGCTGCAGTTTAAAAAAAAGTTTAAAACTTGAGGCCCTTATCTGTTAGTAAAAGCAAGACAACCAAGGAATTCTTCAGGCCGTCGCTTGTTTCAGCATCTGCCCCAGTGTGTTTTGAGGCAGTGAAATTCCTGTGATAATCAAATGTATTCTAGAAATGCTGTAGATAGAAATCAACAAAATCTAATACTGCTGGAATGGTCTTTTCGCTGAGGGTTAGCTGCCAGACTGTGGTAGGCCACTTTATGGCATGCTGATCTGACATGAGTTGTCACATGCCTAGCACATGACTTGAGCCAAGGAGATTACATTTAAGTGAGTACCTTGCTCAAGGCTGTCTGTGTTTTTATGTTGCAGTGTATATGATACATTCTTTCTCTCTTGCTCTTTCTCGCCCTCCCTCTTTCTTTCTCCCCCGATTCAGGCGTTGAATGGTCTGGTACAGACGACAGGATGGCCAGCAGTAGTGGCCTGTGTTGGGAACTGGTTCGGAAAGGGGAAGTGAGTGTGACGATCATGTTTTTGGCAGCTGACTTAACCCTGCAATGCTGACTGTGCACATGCAGCACCTGTGCTTTTTGTTCCACAAATGTTCTTTCTGTACAATAGCTGATGTTTGGCTAAAGCTTTCATAACTGTGCCTTGACATTGAAGAATGCCAAAATTCTGTACTTGATCACGTGCTGTGGATCACATTCATAAGAAATGTGAATAGGCTTTCAAAGAATAGGATAAAGCTCTTTACATCTCATTGGTGAAGAAGATTAAATGAATGATATTATTGTTAGGTCCATTTTTGTACTGTGGCTAAGGCAAACACAGCTTCAGGTTTCTTCACTTCCTTAGGAGTGTTTGAAACCTTAAAGCTCTTTTTCTTTAATGTTTTGTTATGAAATTTAAAATCGGCAGTTTCCCTTTACATATCATGTGTAAAAAGCCAATAGAAATTCGAAAAGCAAAGCCATCCTGTGTTCTGCTCAACTTTTTGGTAGTGCAATTTTTGGTTTGAGTCATCTAGTCTTAATGAAAAAGGCATTAAACTTAACCTGGATGTCTCCACCAGTCAGTAAAGGTATTATACTTTGTAATTGTGACGCTTCCCTGTGTTAGAATGCAAATTACCAATGATCTGTAGTGTACCACAAATTATTATATGCTGATGCACCACCACGCAAATGAGTAAATATGTTTTTAAAAAGTCGCACAAGATAACAAAGTTAACATGTTTGTGCACTGTAAGAAAACTAAACTAACCAAATAATAATAAAATAAGGACCATTTTATTAATTTTAATATTATACTTTTCTTGCTGAGGATATTAAGAGGTTAAAGGGCAAAGAGTACATTTTGGAACATAAAGTTTAATGTAACCTAACATTTGAAATAATAATTTCACTTTTAAAACATACAGTTCACTCCCACCACTTTAGAATGAATTCTTTTTGAGATGTCATGACAACAAACACTTGTACTTATATTTGTCTAATTAAGGCAAATTGCCAGGCACCACATTTTGTGTAATATATATATATATATATATATATATATATATATATACACTACTCACAAAAAGTTAAGGATATTTGGCTTTCAGGTGAAATTTATGGAAAATGTGAAAAGTTCACACTACAGTGATATCATATCATAAAGGATGCGCTGGTGATTTTCTCAAATCAAACAATTTATTGAAACAAAAGTTAACAACAATGGTGGGTAAACCCCATTAAAAAAAATTAAATGTCTCAATAACTTGTCATGTGCCCGTGAGCATCAATTACAGCTTGACAACGACGTCTCATGCTGTTCACAAGTCGACTTATTGTCTGCTGAGGCATGGCATCCCACTCTTCTTGAAGGGCAGCCCTCAGGTCATTGAGGTTCTGGGGTGCAGAATTTTGGGCCTCTACAAGGCGACTCAGCTGATCCCACAGGTTTTCAATAGGATTCAGGTCTGGAGAAAGTGCAGGCCATTCCATTTGAGGTACACCAGTCTCCAACAGCCGTTCCCTGATGATGCGACCTCGATGAGCTGGAGCGTTGTCGTTCATGAAGATGAAATCAGGCCTGTGTTGTTCATGTAGGGGCACAATCACTGGATTAATGATGTTATTCAGGTAGTACGGGCTTGTCACTGTACCATTCACAAAGTGTAGGGCAGTTCTGTACCGACTGGACACACCTGCCCACACTGTAACACCGCCACCTCCAAAAGCTCGTCTGGTAACAACAGTGGCTGATGCATAGCGCTCTCCTTGACGTCTCCAACATCGCTGCCGGCCATAATTTCTGCTCAACGTGAATCGACTTTCATCAGAGAATAGCACTGAGGCCCACTGGTCCCTCGTCCAGCGTAAATGCTCCCTTGCCCATGCAAGACGATGATGCCTGTGCCTGGTGGTGTGGTCAGGTACCCTTGCAGGTCGTCTAGCACGCAGACCATGCTGATGTAAACGGTTTCGAATGGTCTGACGTGACACTTGAGTGCCTCTCACCTCCCTTAAACGTGCCTGGAGTTGAGTGGCATTCATCATTCGGTTTCTCAGGGCATTGTTCACATCAGGTCATCAGCCTGGGATGTGGCCAAAGGACGTCCACTTTTACGCCTTTCTGTGACTCTTCCAGTCTCTCTGTATCTCTGTTGCAACCTGCTGATGACACTCTGTGACACTCTAAGCTCAGTGGCCACTTCGGTCTGAGAACGTCCCGTTTGAAGCATCGCAATAGCAAGGTACTGTTGATCTATTGTTAGGTGTCGTCTTGGTCTCTTGATGTCAAAATGTGAACAGCATGATGAGGACAGCTGTTTAAACACCAGCTCTAATTGAACCAAGACATTTATTGGTCCATTCGAGGATCAAACACCTGTTGTGAATTTTGCCGTTAAGCTCCTCGTTAGAGAACAGCAACTTGTGCAAAAAGTACTGAACCATTTAACAGTTGGACATTTGCATTCAAAAGCTTAGAGTAGGTCACATTAAGTTCACCTGTAAAGGTTTAAATGAATTTTAGGCTCGTCCTGAAATTTCACCCTAAAGCTGAATATCCCTAACTTTTTGTGAGTAGTGTATATATATATATATATATTATTACATTTTTCTAACTTGTTATCTTTCTCTCTGTTCTAGGCGAGGGTTCATCATGGGGGTGTGGAATTCTCATACATCTGTTGGGAATATTCTGGGCTCGCTAATTGCTGGAGCCTTCGTGTCATCCGCATGGGGCATGTCCTTCATTGTGCCTGGCATCATCATCGCCGTCATGGGCATTATCTGCTTCTTTTTCCTGGTGGAAAGTAAGTTGTCCTTGGCTTAAGTTTTTGGAGGAAGACATGTGGGGATTGATTTCTTTGATTTTTATTAGTGTTCAGAATGGATGAACTAAATATTCGTCTGAATAAGTGCAAAGAAAGAGTAGTCAGTAATTTATTAGAAGTCTAATTGTGTATGTAGGTTTGTCTGCTGGAATGTTAAATTGTTAGATCAGTACATATTTTAAATTGTAGTTTTGCTATTTAACTCAAAAGTAACTGTGAAAATAAAAACGTTTTATTAATTGGCATGTTGCCATTTCTGGCCTTTTCCAAATTGTTTTCATTTTGTTGCATCCCTACTTTTTAAAAGTGACCTCCTTACTCTGCTCCATTTTTTTACTACATAATCAATCAGCAAACACATTTATAGAGAGAATAAACTTCCCTTTTTTTAGTTTACACTAAAACGTTTATGTAATAGGTACTCTATAAGCTGTTAGATTCCAATGCTTATTAACTGAATTTATTAATTAGCTCCAATGCAAAACTATGGGTGTAAACTTTGCTCTGCAAACATTTAGCTTTTTTTTTTTAAACTAATTTTACCAACTAATCCTTTGTCCAAGTGTTTTGTCCTCACTCACTATATTTTCTTTTCATCTGTTTCTGTGCAGAGCCTGAAGATGTAAATTGCAGTCTACCTCAGCATCACGTAAGGACAACAGCACAGAGCATCATATAATGCCTGTTATGCTTTGCATTAGGCATTGTTCTTACTGTTTATATATGTGTGTAGGAGGATGAAGAGCGGGAGCCACTGCTGAGGAACTCTTCTAACAATGAGGAGATCTTTAACAATCACACGTCTGCAGTGGTGGAAGCTGTGGAGGAGCAGGCTGAGGCTATAAGTTTCTGTGGAGCTCTCAGGATACCGGTCAGTGGAACTTTCTTCAGTTCTCCAGCCTTGGCTTAGCTTGCTAACGTGACAAGCAGTGGCATGACTTTAATGTGCTGACTCAGTTTAAAACACGTGATTGTAGCACTTCTGTTTTTTTCCCGGTTGCTGAAGCTGCCATTTTTAGTTTGCTAGGTTGTTTTAGGTCTCTTTTCAAAGATAAACTAACTCTATATAAAAATAAATTAAAGGTGCTAAAAAGGTTGCATTGAAAAGAACTAAAATCCATGAAAGAACCAGTTTTAGGAGAGAAATGTGTCAAGAACCTTTTGTCTGAGATCTGGATATATATGATGTAAAGGTTCTCGACCACTTCATGGTTCTTCACACTCATTTCACAAGCCAAAAAATGACTTATTACGGACCAAAAAAAAATGTCTCTTTCGCATTTGTGTTGCATAAAGAGCCACTTGTAAGAGGCAGTGGCTGGCCATGCATGTATCAGAAGTGACGTGAGCTAGTGTTGGAGCACTGCAATGGGGTAAATTTAGAGAATTGCATACAGTTGTTAATAACCTTTACACCCACTTATTTGAGCCTAACCTCTTTATTAAAAGACAAAAATAGTTCTTCCAAAATTGCATTGCTTTAATAACCCTTCGTAACATCCTTTTGTACTAGAGTGTGCTAAAGCTTACTAAACAAGTATCTAGTATTCCCAGATGTTTATTGGTTATCATATTTGTTTAAGATGGGTGACCTTCGGTTGGTTTTACCAGACGTGCTCAAAATGTGTCCAGTCACTAACCCTGCTCCTGGGAGGGGGGCTACCTTCCTGTAGGTTTTAACTCTAACCCAAATCTATCACACTCTGTTCAGCCAATCAATAACTTCTTGAGACAGTAATTAGTTGGATCAGGGTTCAAATAGTTTCAAATTAATATTTAGGTCAGTATCACATTTCTTTTAGGTTTTTAATATTATTATTTTATTTTATCAAACATTATACTTTTTATCCAAAAATATCCAAAAGTACTAAATAGCCATTTAAATGATTTCCATTGAAATGTGTTTTTTTTTTCTTAAATAAACGAACAAAAAAAATAGCAATTGAGCGAGTGGGTGAGAAAGTGAGGCTCAGAGTCTTCTTAGGAAAGAGTGGATGAAAGTAGCAGATGGATCTATAGGTATCTTGCTGACTCTATAGTGAGCTTGTAGAGTAATAACATTATGTTTCCTTTTAATAATCAGTAATCCGGATCATTTCCACCCAATTCCGATCCTTTGAAAATTAAGTGATTGGCCCCCGTTTTCTAATCAAATGATCAGAAATATCCCTAACATTTAAAGTTTTATGATTTTAGAAATATTTAACTCCTTCCTACCCTTATTTGACATATTCTGCATATTTTACATAGATCTGCAATTTAAAATAGACAATTATTCATTTAAACGCATAAATTATCCTACAGCACATGACCATGTTAATATTAGTTCCACAGTTTAAAGCCTTAAGTCCTGTAACTTAAATCCCACCAGCCACAACATCCTAACCACAGCACATGCTTTTGCTTACTGGCCTCCTTTTTTAAAACCCAAAACACTGGTGATCTTATGTAAATGTGATGTAATGCTCACTCTACTGTTCTTCATTGTCTTTGTGCTGAGAGTCTTTTGGTTTGGATACTTATCCTCACCTAGTTCAGAGACAGGAAAACCATAACAATGGAGAGTTAAACCCCTGCTGTTCTCCTCTGTAAAGAAATGCTAATGCTGCTAACAGTTGCTAATCAACTGCTAATTAGCATTATGTACATGAAACCTGCCTGAAACCTTACCTGTTACTAGTTTCTAGTTATTTGTTTTGCATTATGGAATCTTTATTTGAACTTCTCCTTCAGGTCAATGTTTCTGGACACAGTTGTTTTGTATTATGCTTTATGTTGCTGAAGTACAAAATTCAAGTTTAACAAGAAACGTGTTTTGTCCTGCTTCTCTGCAGGGTGTGGTGGAGTTCTCCCTTTGTCTGCTGTTCGCTAAGCTGGTTAGCTACACCTTCCTCTACTGGTTGCCTCTTTACATCGCTAATGTTGGTAAGATTTGAAGGACTTTCCTCATGAGTCACTGTGAACCCTCTGTACTTGTTCTTTCGTAACAAGTGTTGCGAAGTTGAACATGCTGTACAGTAGAGGTTTGCCATATCGTTCAAACATGATAATATCAATTCTTTAAACAGTAGAAAAATATATATTGGGATATAATTGTTCTTTGTCTTCAAAGCAGTCTGTTTAATGTGTATTTCTTTAGCTATTTACTATAAGCTATTGCTATTTGGCTATTTATGTTTGCAGTTTATATGTGTGCATTAAATTTTCTGCACTGTTTTGTATTTTGATACATTATTATTATGTTACTATTGTTCACAAAATGAACAAAATTGTGCATGTTCTTTTGTTTCTACTAAATGTTCTAAACTGTTATACTAAATTAAGCTTATTTTGTTTGACTTGTTTTTCATTGGATGGCAGTGATATGTTCTGTCACCATATAATATCTTTACTTTGTTTTTACAGCAAACTTTGATGCAAAATCAGCTGGAGACATGTCCACGCTTTTCGATGTTGGTGGAATTCTAGGTATACACGTTTTATTAATATTATTTAATTTGTTAATTTTAGCAGTGCTGAAAGGTGTTGGGTAATAATGCAGAGATTAGTGTGAAGGTGCCATCAATGACGTGAAGCACTACTTAACAGGAGCTGCCTTGTGTGAATGCATTGTTTTATATATGTATGTTTTAGGTGGCATCTTAGCTGGAGTTGTATCAGACTACACTGGAGGGAGAGCTACAACCTGCTGCGTCATGCTAATCGTTGCTGCTCCTATGGTGAGTATGCCAGTCATAATGTATAACAGTGTACCCCTGGGTCCTTGGAAAGTCTTAAAATGTCTCAAATTTAGCTTTACATATTCAATTGTAACGAATAATGATCCAGTACATTAAAAGTATATAAAAGTAAAATGAATAAACTCATAGAAAATATGTGGTGAAGTAAAAGTGAAAAAAGGATAAAAATATATATATATTCCAGTAGCTACAGTATGTAATAATTAAGTACAGTAGTAAAGAAGTTATATTTTGTAGTAGGTTTACATCTCTGGCAAGAAACAGAGCTATCTAATGTAAAGAGATAACTCTATGAAAGCTGACCTACATGCTACATACAGATTTTATGAACCAGCATAGTCAGCAGATCTTATCTTGTTGATTTTGTCCAACAGTGTGTAGAACCTTTAATCACTTTCGTTTTCAGCACATGACCTGGGTTCCCCCTGGCTGGCTCTTTAACATATAAACCTTGACCTGTTTCCTGGTTTACAACACTCTGATTCGTCTCGATTTTATGTGTTAGTGTATTTGGTTTAGCCTAGATAAATAAACATTCTGCAATAGAACATCCAGTGTTTGCTGTGGCAGCCCTCTATACAAACAAGCCCTGCAAACGTATTGTACTTCCTGCGTAACTTCAGGAAAAAAAAGGTCAGTCAGTTAAGAATAAGTGCATGCATAGTGTATATAAGAATAAACATATTTTAGGGACAGAGGCGAAGACTCGCATTCCTTAACTTAACAGTCAGCAGCCATGGCCTCCTCTAGGCAGATGCTAAACACTCTAAGAAAATTAATATAATAGATGTTCTCAAAGCAGGTAAAAAGGTCGATGTGTACAGGAAGCCATCTCCTCAGTCTAAGCTCAGGTTTATCTAGATTCTTTTTTTGAAGAACCAACTCTCTAACTGTTAAGTATGGGGGCAGATTGATCGTACTTTGAATTTGTATTGCAGAGCCTCTCAGAGCTAGGGTCTTGAGGTTAAGTCTCTATTTGGCTGGAGTTTGCATGTTTTTCCTTTGTCTACTCCGGATTCCAGATTCCTTTCACAGTCCAAAAATATGGAGAGTGGATGAATTAGTTACTCTAAATTGGCCATAAACACTTGGTCCCTTTAAATTGCTCTGGTGTGTGTCTGTTTGGGTTCAAACGTGTCTATGCCAAGTTTTGCTATACAAGCAACTTCAACCATTGATTAATTTATACCCTTTTAAAAAACTTTCTGTTCTGTTCACTTGACTATTCACAATAACAGGACCAAGGGTAGCCAAACTTTCGCATGCCTAGTAACGTCCATAGCACTTATAGCAAATCTTCAGACTTGCTTTTTTCACACTGAAGGAGTAGGAGAGGAAACTGTGTGGTCTGTGTGTGAGAGGATTCTCATGGAGGTGTTAGTCTGATTTTACTAACACATGCACAGAAACATACACGCGCCCGCATCCTGCAGTTTGCTCACAGATTTTTACACCCAGCTGGAATCGCACTCCCACACCGCGGAACAGTGTGTCTGAGTTTACTCGCCAACTGCTGAAAACAAACCAACAGATTTCTCCTCCCTGCCAGGACTGTCTCTTATGCTTCCCTCCTCTTTTTTCTTTTCCAAGCTGTTCCTGTACAACGCTATCGGGCAGAACGGCGTCTCCACCACTGTCGGTGAGTAAACGGCCACCTGCCTGCTTTCTTCTGCAAACAGAAAACTGACCACTCATCACACCAACTGTTAGAACATGACTAGGGGAAATGTCTATAGAGTTAAGCCTGCTGCTAAGTAGATCTATGAAGAGCTTATGATGTGGGGAGATAACTCATAATCATTTAATGGTTACAATGTACATTTTGCTCTTTTGTTTTAATGTTAATTATGCATTAGGATCTTAATAATCATTTAAACACTCTTAAAACTGAATATGCTTTAATTGGAGTGATGCCATAGTACTTTTGCTTCTGTGGATCATATGGTCCACCATAAAGATCCATATTTGTAATACATGTAAAGACCTATCCAGACGGAAACAATGAATGAGTAGGTGTCCCAATCCTGTTTTCTATATAGGCTCAATCCCATTTCACCCCTTGGCCCTACCACTTAGCCACACCCCTCTTTTTGCATGTGCACATCTAGAGGTAGGGTGTCCTAATTCATGTTAGGCTATATTTCTATAGTTTAATGTGTAGTTTCAATGCTAATTGCCTTTTTTTAAATAACGAGCCTTAAAATGTGTTAGTAGTTTGTCTTTGTAGTTAACTTGCTAGCTCTAAGGTTAACTAATTAACCAGCAGCTAGGTTGCTGAATTTAGCACTCCACTGCTATAGCTTTATCTGTATTAGGTGTTTAGAGGGTAGCCCTACTTTTCAGGGTGAGGATTTCACCTCTTTCTTACTCTGTTGCAAAAAAAGCGGTAGGAGTACGAAAGAAAAATGGGATTGGGTCAAAGTGTAGCTCTAGTATAAAAAAGGAAGCAACAAACTTAAGAATCAAACTTGTTTTGGTTAGTTGACTAAATTTCAACCAAAGAAAAAATAATTAAAATTCGATTCATCTCCAAATCACCACTTTAAACAGGCTATTAAGAGAGTAGTTCTTATTTAATACAGCTGTACAACTAGACTGAGTTTAATCTCCTCTTTCTGTATCTGTCTCTCTCTTTTTCTCCCTCTTCCTTTTCAGTCATGCTGCTGGTCTGCGGTGCTTTGGTTAATGGACCCTACGCCCTCATCACTACGGCCGTGTCAGCAGACCTGGTAATGATGATGATTATAATGATGATAATAATAGAGACAAATATGTAATACATGTTTAATTAATACATAACATGCAAAAACACTGTACAAAAACTATACACAATGAATGCTTTTACATGCACTCAAAAATGGTTTATAATTGACTGCATTTATCTGATTACTTAAGTGTTTGTGTAAACAGCATAGTCCATTTTTTAATCAAAGAGTCAAAAAAGCCATAATAATAATATCATAATAAAAGCTGGATTTTAGCTCAGTAATTGTATTTCTCAGTTCAGGTATACTTTAAGAGCAACTCTAAACTAAAGAATTTAAATAATCTTCATCTCCTTACTGATGTATGTTCATAATTTGTCTTGACGTGTTTAAAAAGTTGCAGCATTAGGTTTGGGTTTCACATGATGTTTAAATCACGTCTCAGTCTGTGATATTTATTGACTGCTTGTAAAGCCAAAATGTGATTATTGTCTCATTGTTGTGTTTCCATGTATCTGATTACCCAAGTTTATGCCAAAGCAATACACTAGAACAGTCTACAGCAGGGATGGTTGGGGGGGCATGAGTCCATCACACTTTGCTGGTTTTCATGCTACAACAGACTTACTAAACCTACTAAGCATGTATACCACAAAGCTGTGCAGGAATCCTGCTCTTCAGGTCCAGAATTGCCCACCCTTGGTCTAGTCAGCGACTTTTACTCTTAATGTTTGTGCACACTCTTGCTGTCAAAGCGGGTCAGTTTAGCTGTTAGCACACTTGTAGATCATGCTGTAACCTAATTAACCCTTCGTTTGTCCTTTGAACAGGGGACTCACGAGTGTCTGAGAGGCAACGCCAAAGCACTGTCCACTGTAACGGCCATTATTGACGGAACTGGATCAATAGGTATGAAAGGAATGTGGTGTCTCAGAAAAGATACTCATGAGTTTGTTTTTTTTTTTCTGCACAGAGAAGAGTCTTTGTTCTAGTTTTGATTATATGTATGAAAATTCCGATTATTAATTTTCTTTCTGTATGAAGGGGGTCTATAGCAGGCTGCACACCGTGTACAACTCAGTGTACAATTCCAGTTAAATTGCTATGTTTGAATTTAGGGTGATCGAAATGGAACTAAAATAGTATATCAATATATTTTAGGGTATTTTTTTTACAATAGCAGTATTGTTGCAGATTAATGCAATAATACAAAATGTTAATTGATTTTAAGAATATACCACAGCAACTAAATACATTAACATTGTATTTTACTATAGCAGTCTCAAACATTCAGAAGAAACAATACATCTGTAAATGTTTGTCAACAGAAACTTACCAAGAGTTTGATTTTGTATGAAATACTAATAATGTAAAAAAAAATGTCTATCAAAATACTTAAGTGCAAAATATATAAACTGCAAACATAAACATTTACACAATTTTTTTTCAGATTATCAAAAAAACTTTAATATCAGACAAAGATAACCTAAAATAAAAATACAATAATATATATGTATATATATTAAATAGCATACAATACTCAAAAAAAAACAAATACAAATAAAATAATAAATACAAAAAGTGTTTCATTTATTCAACCAACCTTGCCCTAAGTAGCATGCATATTTCTGATTCCAACCCAAAATGTGACTGATTAGGAGGGGCATTCCAAATTGTATTTTATTTTGCAGATTTTTTTCTTTTGATGGGAAGCTTTGATTTGCACTGTTTTTGTTACTTATAGTTACAAGTTGTTTCCCCCAACAGAAAGCATGTGGAAAATTAAGCCAAATTTTTCCAAGCTGTCAGATTGACTGTTTACTGTAAACTTTGGTTTGTTATACTGTGTGTCCTCAGAGTAACCTCCTGTGTGTTTTTTCCCCTGATTTTCTTCACCGTCCACTAGGTGCTGCAATTGGGCCTCTTCTGGCTGGATTAATTTCTCCCACTGGCTGGAACAACGTCTTCTACATGCTTATCTCCGCTGATGTACTGGCCTGTCTGGTATGGGATGCTACAGTATTTAAACACATAATAAATAGCATTTCATTAACATTTAATTTAAAGTTAGCAGAGCCTAGTCATTATGTTCTGTAATTACTTAAATTACTTATAATATATATATTATATACATGATTCAAATGTGTGTAGCGCTTCAGTTATTTAAATGTGTGTAGTGCTTATAATAAGCTGTGTTTTTATCATATTTTAAAGAACTCTGTCTTGTCTAAGATGGGTTTTTATCTAACATCTGTTGTTTTTCATTTTTTAGCTGCTGTGCAGGCTGGTCTTTAAGGAAGTCCGTGGTTGGTGTGGTTACACTACAAGACAAAGAGGGTAAGACATTTTCACTTTTCATATATTGTAAAATGTTATTCACAGATATTTAAAGATAACTTAATTGAAACATTTAAATTTACTGACTGCGAAAATCTTTAATGTCCAGATCACAAAACAATACAAAACTGTTTTAAGGGTGTGTTTATACTTGTATTTCAGACCCAGATGCAGGTTTTTCCGCTGATATTATGACCTTTAAGATAAAAAAGTATAACAATACAGGCAAAATCCAGGCTTTACATGGCAGCTTTTGATCTTTATGTGTCGTTTTTAGCACCTTTTTGCATATTTTTCCTTTTTATTGTCTACTACTTTAAGGTTGCTGTCCTATTACAAAAAGAAGCAGTTAATTACCAAATTACAATAACCAAATGCCATAGGAGATAAAACATGTTAACACTCTATTAAATGAAAATCTGAGGTAAGGCAAAAACAACCTCTTTAAAAATGTGAGTTTGATGGTGCTGTTTTTTTATACACAAGAAATTAATTACAGTCATGGGATCTCAGTGCTAATAAGTCAGTGCCATGTATTGGTTTCCATTGCATTTCCCATAAGAGCATGAAAAAGTGAATGTACAGGTGTTATAAGCTGCCATCTCTGCAGTGACGTCAGTGTAATTAGCAGCTCATTTCAGTGTCGGGTACATGTAGAGCCTGGTAGAGCTGTTAGAAGTGTGATGACACTTAACAGCAGGTTTCTTTGACATGAATTGCCTATGGTGTTTGATTACAAGATCAGTTCAGTGTCGATTCTTAGTTCTAAAGTCTTTGTAGTGAGGGCTTAATTTTTTCAAATGAAATTTTACATTGTAAGCCTACATTCACTGTTAATTAGAAAATATCTGGTCCAAAATAGCTTTATAGGGTTTATAGCATTACAGTAACTTACACTATTTTTTACAGTGTTTTCCAATAACAGTTAGATGAAAACCTTGTAGTTAAGCACAACTGGTTTGAAAATCCTGTGTTTTATAGCGAATCTAACGAAAATATGTCCCACTTCTGCCCAAGTTAGCCTTGTTAACAATATCTCAGGTTAGCATTGTTAGCAATACCAGCAAACGTGTACACCAAATCCAGGCTACACCAAACATGTCATCTTCCCTGACTAAAGTGGAAATGTTTTGCATGTTTCCTGCAATGCTTCCTAAATGTCGTAACATGATGACTGAAGCGTTCTGTATGGTCAGAGCTAATTAGTAGTTAATGATTTGGGTCTGTATTATGATTCCGGTTGAATCAGAGGAATATAATGAATAATTAGAAGCGTTTAGTTTTGTACGGAGCCGGTTCCTCACTGGCTAAATCTGCTGTGTGTTTTATTTCAGGTTCAAAGAGATCTGAGACGTCAGACAACTGAATATCACACCTGCAGCGGAAAATCACCGGCAACAAAACCTGCAGAAAAAGGGGACCACAGCCTGAACCATCAGACAAAGCTGCTGTTTTTAATGCCCGCAGGCTCGGCCATTTTATATGAATATGGTAACCGGACACTTTCATCTCTTCACACTCCAGCAGCGGAAACAAAGCCTCTGACGGTGGGATGAAATGCGATGATGAAGGGATGGATGGATCTCTGTAATCTGGTGTAAAGAGGGAGTGAAAGAAGAAAAAAGACAGAATTACAGCTCCTCTGTTTGAACCTTGAATATTTTATTGGATATTTTTATCGCTTTTATCAATGACTAATAATGATTATATTATATTATTATGATTTTTTAAAATCATTAAAATATGCCAGCAGTGCATACTTTCTCTTTTTGTCTTACTTTTTCTGTTTCTCAGGTCAAGACCTTAACACACACACACAAACACACACAGACACATACGCGTGCACACACAAAAAATGTTAATGGATTACTCATATTTCTCCTCATTAAGTCAGGTGGGGGATTTTATCCACGTGAGTGTGTTCTCAAAGCCAGCCATGTGTACTCAAGTAGCTCTACACTGAATTATTGACACCCTTAATGAAAAATGGAGAAAGGCTATGGGAGAATTTCAAAGAATGCAAATAAACACTTTCTTGTGCTAATTTTATTAAATAGAAAAATATATCACAAATAAAATAAAGTGACATTATTAGATTTTTTTCTCATCTAATTATTTGGAGCAGTGTTAGAGTTTTTTTCTTTCTAAAAACAACAGACAACTTTATCCTAAAATTATAAAGCATATTATCATTTTAGAGTTCTTTAAACACATGAAAAATTAGGAGATTCGAGTGGTTCAGTACACTAAGGTGCTGCCACTATGATCTGAGAATCACCCATTCAATTGACACTTACTGTGTCATGCTGCTCACCATCAGCTGTTGGGAGTCCGAGAGAAACCAGTCGTAACGTAAGCGTACATTAGCTGATGGATCAAAGCTGGGATGCTGCGCTTTCCTCCAAAAGCGCTGGCTAACTCAGTGATGCTGCATCAGCAGCAGTTGGAAAAGAGGCAGAGTGGCTCACTTCACATGTATCAGAGTTATGTATCTGTGTTCTTCATCCTCCTAGTGTTCTGGGCATTAGTAGTGAAGGATTGTGGACTAAGGAGAAAAATTAAGGAAATTATAGAGATAAAATCTAAAAAGAGAACTTATTAAAATCTCTTTATTATCAGCTTTCTAAAACCATTTGCATAGCATTTTATAGGTTTCAGCAGCTTTTTAAAATGTTTGTAGCATTTTTGTTTATCTGTATCAAAAAGCATTCAAAGGAAAAACATAGATTTTCTCATATCTGGCCCAAAAAACTTATTTTGATGTACAGCTCTGAAAAAAATTAAGAGACCACTTCAATTTGATGCAGAGCTTTCATACCTCAAATAATGTGAAGAACAAGTTCATATTCATAAAGTTTTAGAAGTTCAGAAATCATATTCGGTGGAATAATCCTGTTTTTTAATCCCAGTTTTCATGCATGTTGGTATGTTCTCCTCCACCAGTCTTACACACTGCTTTTAGATAACTTTATGCCACTCAAGAGTGGCTTGTGGTCATCCAATTTCCTCTTGATTTTTATTCCAGAGGTTTTCAATTTGGTAAAATCAAAGAAACTCATCATTTTTAAGTGGTCTCTTATTTTTTTCCAGAGCTGTTCTTACTAAAAGAAAAACAAACTAAGGCAGTGCTAATTTATAGTGGTGTTTTTTTTGCACAAATACAAAGAGATCTTTGTCCTTTCGTCATGATTTATCACAGTGACTTGTAGCAGTGTGAAGTTCCTCCAGAGACTTTCTCTGTGAGCGAGTGCCCTCCAGTCTCCAGAGCTGTTGGTGTTTTTCCGGAGTGGATATGTCATGGTGCTTATAGCCCAGGGGAAAGGCAGCTGCAGCGTGTGCTCAATTCAGTTTAAAGAGATTGACCGAGCTCAGCAGTTTCACTCTCTCACTTACTCACTCATTGGAGTGCAGGGGAGCACAGAGAGGCTTAACACCATTTAGTGTGCTTCACAGAATGGCTACTGAACAGCAGCACACCCCATTAGGCTGTTTAATACATTCATAATAAAGAAACTAATGTTCATTGTTTACATTAAGTGCAGGCGAATTCTTTGATGTTTTATTGGATGATAAAACTTTCATCATTTATAAATTTGGAATCCTGTTGGCAGCAATGCATCTCAAAACAGCTAAAAAAGGGCAACAAAAGGCCAAAAAAAGTCAATGATATTATTAAAATAAAAACTGGAATTGGACCAATATCTAACCAATTCACATGACCGGGTGTAAAAAAGAGCATTTCAGAAAAGGCAGAGTCTCTCAGAAGCAAAAATTAGCAGAGGTTCAGCAATCTGCAAAACAATTTCAGAAACACGTTCCCCATCATAACAATACAAAGACTTCAGATATCCCACCATGTAAAGACCATAATATCATCAAAAGATTGATTTATATTCAGTCTGGATAGCTAAACATTCTTGCTAACAATTGATATGTTTTGAGCTTCTATTAGCCTGCCAAAGAATGTCAAATGAATGGCTTTGTATCTTTGTGATGAAGTAAATCATATATTCTTCATATATTCCTAATGGTGTCAATTAATTAAAAAAATACTTTTCTTCCTTTAGACTAAGTTTTGGTAATGGGTATTTAAAGAAGAATAAAAAAATCTGTATTAGCAGCACTATATTATTTGTGACCTTAAATTACTTGACTGTAATTTTGGGAAGAGGACAGTAATAAAGGTGTAGTGTGATTTACACCTGGCAGACTAGATCCTTTTTTTAATGTATTATAACATCTCATTTCATGTAGTTTTAATGCTTTTAAAACTAGAATATTGTAAAGTGCTGAGTTTAACTGAGAGTTTTAGCTCTGTGTAGTTCTATAAATAAATCTGCTAATGCATCTCCAGGCTCTGTTAGTTTTGTCACATGATTAATTTGAACACGTCACGTTATTTAATCATCAAGCTTTTCCTCTTTAAACCAACCAAATTTCTCAATTTACTTTATCATTCCTACTTCAAACAACACAAACACTAAAAATAAATAATGGATACACACTGATCACATTTATGTTTTCCTGGGAAATAATACTCAGAACTGTGTTTGTGTGATAAACATTTTTAGCTCAAAATATGTCTTCCTTAGAATTACCTAAAAAATCAGTCTTTGCAAAAAAGGTTTTGGACAAAAATGAAATATTAGCGTGCTATATTCTATACATTCTCTTAAAATAACCATCTACAACAGGCTTTTGTCCAAAACATTTAGTCAATTAGGTATTTAAATTATTATTTGAGTTGTCAAAGTTCTTTATTAACCTACTGAACTAGCATTGAATTGACAGGAAACTTTAAAGGTCCTGAAGGGATATAATGTGGTACATATAATAGTAATAAAGAATTCTTTCTCATATTGTTATGCTATAAAATATTCTAAACAATAAAATGTTTATTTCAGTTTTAAGTGTATTTTTCCTGTACTCCACAAATTAACATTTAAATATATGAACATAGTTAAACGTAAATACAGTATTCAGTAATCAGAATGTGCTGTTTTACTTAGTTTTATATATTAATTCATATATTGTCAAGAAGACAGGTTCTCTGTGAACGCCACACACTGTATGGATTTGTTCAGTTCCACCAGCAGCTCACCTGTTTTCTCTAACCATAAACTTGGATAATAACAGTAAATACAGTAAAAAGAAGAAAATAATAATCATAGTAATCACAATCATCATTAAAATTAGGATTTCAGGTGTGATCAGGCTTTCCTGTCTTACTGAAGCAGTTCCTTGGTAACCTGTGATCAGGAGGAGGGATGTTTAAGTGGAGGAGATGAAGCCCCTCCCAGCCTGCTGCTGCCCACGTCCCACACTTCCCTCAGCATCTCCCAGTTTAAAACCTGATCAAGGTGGAAGGAGTACGCACATGTGGGTCGGACATCACTGCAGGGATCTCTCATCATCCACTAACTTCTCCTGAGGTCAGTATACACAGGCCATCTGACGGATCTTCTGTAACTTAAAACTTGTAGAAAGTTGAGATTTACAATATTTTGAAGATTGAATTCTGTTTGCATTTTTTTATAAAGTTTTTTTCTTAGATTAGTAGTATCTGGTACAATTACTGTAACAAAATGTGTTTTATATTTGCTTTCATTTGTGGGTCTTTCTGAAACATTTTTTAGTTACAAGTGTTCTTTTTTTACCTGTGTCTTTCACATTTTTCTTTTTAATGCCTTTCAGAAAGAAACCTGACAGTATCTGGTAGCATTCTTTAATTTATTTATTTTTTTAATGTTTTTATTACATTTTCAATTTTTCTGCAAGTTTCAAGTAAATTAATGTGTTTTGTAAAATAAGTTTATTATGCATTGGCTATCATTCTTAATGACACTTAATATCATTCTTAAAAGTCTTTTCAAATGTTTTTAATTTTTTCCAGTTATCTTTTAGAATTGTTCAGGTCTTTGTTAAGCTTCAGGCTAAATTTCTTTGATTTTGAAAAAGTAAAAGGTAATAGTCTACAAAAAATATGTTTTTCCAAATTATTTCTCTTTTCTTAGATCTCCTCTAGGTTTTTACTCTTTTTCAGTTATTTTGTTTTTTTTTCAGCTATTTTCAATGGATTTTTCAACATTTTGAAAAGATTTTCGTTGTCTTAATTTCTTTTCCATATTATTGTAAGCTGTTCCAGTCCAATATCTAACTTCAATAAACACATCATGCATTAAATGTTTTAAGAGTTTTTTTTTCATGTAGAGAATTTGTTCATTTGTTTACTTCAAGAAAATGCCATTTGACCAATGGTAGCTGTAATTGCTTTGTCCATGATCAACCTTAGTTTTATTGGCTTTTTTTCTTTTTGTCTTCTTATTTTTTTCAGCAGATCAGTAGGTGTATCTGGTGATCCACAGAAGATCCAGACCAAGGTCATAATGGGCTCCAGCTCCTCATCCTATGCCCCTAAAACGATCTACCTGGATGTAGAGGGGAAGGTTCAAAGGGTGAGTATCTTAAAAAAGTGGATTTTACTGTTATGGTGCTAAGACCATCTGCCACCACTGATAGAGGACTGTTCTAAAGTCTCTAAATTGTCCATAAATCATTTATAACTGAATATGTTCTCCACTGTGTTACCAAGCAAGCTGAGAGTGGATGTTATATCTCAACACAGGTTTAATTACATAACATGCTGTGTGTGGTAATAGTGACAGTGCAGCACCACCTTTCTCCATGGTGGGGGTCACTTATGTGGTCTGTTGGTGTTAAAAATACTGAGATGATCATTGTGGGTCACAGGTGTCTGTGACATTTAGAGGTAGACACGTCACCTGCAGAGACTCACTGAATGACTACCAGATCCTGCAGACGCTCAGTGGTCCTTCTACAAGACAACAAGGATACTCCTTTTAATTCAACAGAATAAAAGAATAGATTAACAGTATTAATAATAATATTTAACATTTACTAAGTAAACTGCTGTTTTTTCTTGAGGTAAGTGCTGCTCTGTAGTCAAGTATTTCTTTATCTGTAGTCTTAATAAAATATAAAGGCACTATGTAACTTTATTGTCTCTTCAAATATTTAGATATTCTGGTACAGACCTTTTAAATGCAATATTTGACATGTTTTGAAATGTATTTTAAATATTTTAATCGTTATCTCTCTCTAGGTTCCTTTGCTTTGTTGTATGAAATATGCTGGATATATTTATTTATTTTGCTTAGGTTTGGAGTAGAAATGTTTTTGGTGCCATTTCTGTTTTTCAGTAATTTACACATCTTTTTTCATTTTACATTTTCATCATCTTTTGGGTATTCAATTAGGTTTTTCATTTTTGTCTTTTGTTCTTAAAAGAACACTTAATACAATTTCTCAATTTCTCGTTATTTTGAAGTATTTACATGTTGTCTTTAGTTAAAAAGTGAATATTTTTTGTCCACTTCTGTCATCAAGTTTTTCTTTTTTCCAGGTTTTTACAAGTCTTTACATGTTTCTATTTTCAAGGCACTGTCATGTTCTTTTATTCAGAATTTCAAGTCATTAAATTGCGTTTCATAAGAAAACTATCCTGTTACACCCTGTACAATCTGCAGCTGAACTGACTAAATAAAAATAAATAAGAAGTGTTAAGCAGTAAAGCTGAGATAAGACATTTGAAATCTGCTTTCTTGTGGTTGTTTTCAGGTCATTTTTAGTCGACACTGCAGTCCGTGTGACATCAGAGAGCTTCTCCTCACATCCTCCAACATGGCCAGGTCAACAGTCTTTATAATTAACAGTTATATAATCCACTTATTCATCGTCTGATTTCCATAAACTCATTCTCAATGCTATGTTTTTGTCCTTCACAGAAACACAGCTATACTGCTAGTGGACACAGAAGGAGCGCTGATATCTATTGACCCCACCATGCCTACCAACTCTCCCAAGTAGTTTATCTTTATTAACCAACTGTTTAAAATGACATCTGTTATCATCAGTGTTACTGATTTAAATTATACTATTATGTATTATGTTTATTCACAGTAACCTGTATAAAGTTGTTACCCATTCAAGTCAAGGAGGAGGTAAAGAAACTCTTTATTTAAATTTGTAATCTGCTACACTAAATTTGCTGTGCTAAATCTGCTACACTAAATGTGCTGTGCTAACTCTGCTACACTAAATTTACTATAACATTACTAACTCTGCTACTCTAAATTACCTCTGTTATGCCGAATTTCCTGTGCTAACTCTGCTAATCTATGTTTACTGTACTAACCTGCTACTTTAAATTTACTGTGCTAACTCTGCCACACAAATTTCACTGTGCTAACTCCGCTACTCTATATTTACTGTGCTAACTTTGCTATTCTAAATTTACTGTGCTAACCTTGCTACTTTATGTTTACTGTGCTAACACTGCTACTTTATGTTTACTGTGCTAACCTGCTACTCTAAATTTACTGTGCTAACTCTGCCACACAAAATGTACTGTGCTAACCCTGCTACTCTAAATTTACTGTGCTAACACTGCTACTTTATGTTTACTGTGCTAACTCTGCTACTCTATATTTACTGTGCTAACCTTGCTACTTTATGTTTACTGTGCTAACACTGCTACTTTATGTTTACTGTGCTAACCTGCTACTCTAAATTTACTGTGCTAACACTGCTACTTTATGTTTACTGTGCTAACCTGCTACTCTAAATTTACTGTGCTAACACTGCTACTTTATGTTTACTGTGCTAACCTGCTACTCTAAATTTACTGTGCTAACTCTGCCACACAAAATGTACTGTGCTAACCCTGCTACTCTAAATTTACTGTGCTAACTCTCTAAATTTACCGTGCTAACACTGCTACTCTAAATTTACTGTGCTAACTCTGCTACTCTAAATTTACTGTGCTAACTCTGCTACTCTATATTTGCTGCACTAAATCAGGTACTCCAAATGTACTGTGCTAACTCTGCTTCTCTAATTTTTTTGTATTTATTGTGCTATGATCAAATTTACTGTAAGTTACTAAATCTGCTATGCTAAATTTACTGTACTAACTCTGCTACTCTAAATTCACCTCTGCTATGCTAAATTTACTGCGCTACTGGGATAAATAAAAAAACAGCAGTTAAACTGCTAGTTTACCTGGGTATGTTTTAATCTGGACTATGACCATCAAAGTCCACTCTTACACTGGATTTATCAACAGGGTGCTTATACTTTGAATACTGTTTAAAATGCTAATATTAGTGAAATTACATTTTATGTTTATTTCAAGAATCCTGAACAATCTCAATTTCCCTTTTCAGAGAAAGAAGACATGTTTCAGAATGTTCTCTCACAAGTAGCTGAACAGTTCAGTCGGTAGGTCTTTTTTTGTAATTAATCAAGTTGTGGCTTCATTATTTCTGTATTTATCCTTGTTAAACTCACATTAGAATTTGACATAGGGGGCTTGTCTTTCTCTGTTTCAGGGCTTTTAGGATAAATGAGCTGAAGACGGAGGTGACGAACAGGCTGGCCATGCTGGAGAAGAGAGTCGAATGTGAGCTTTGCTTCCTTTGGCCCATAAATTAATCTAAAAATCATTTTTTTACAATTAGATATTGGGATATTTTTTCTGATTTGTTTGTGTGCCTGTTGCAGTGGAGGGGCTGAAAGTGGTGGAGATTGAGAAGTGTAAAAATGATCTGAAGAAACTGAGAGATGAGATGACCTCTAGAGGTGGAGCAAGGTAACAACAGATTCTCATTTTTTTCCATGTTTAACAAAATTAAAATTTGTCAGTTCTCAAATATTTTGTAATGGATAGACCACTTTGATTGACCCAGGATAAATCATTATAAATGTTTTTTATTCAACTTACGTTTTACATTGTGACATTATCTTTCTGTCAGGGTGAACTGCAACTGCAAATACAATTTCACTGATGATGGAAAGAAGCTCTCACCAAGACGGGATGTTCCAAGTTATCCAAAAGTAATAAAACGAGTATTAACTTAAACATTTCTTAAAGAACAACTTAAGTACAACTGAAATTTTAAACTTTCTCCCCACTTGTCTGTGCAGTACACACTCTCCCAGGAGACGATAGAAGCTCTAAAGAAGCCCACCTTTGATGTCTGGCACTGGGAACACAATGAGGTTAGCTACTCTGCATGTGTGTGAACTGGAGTCTGTTGATTGTGTCCTTGAACATGTTGTTTTTGTTAAAAAAAGATTTTGGTCAATGCACAACTCCAGTTTGAATTGAAAACAAGTCAAACATTTGTTTTTAGATTTAAGAATGCAGACTACTGAACTAATAAATACTAAATAGGAATGTTGCCGTTGTCATAACATTTCTTTGTTGTTGCCATAAAATATTAATGTGTTTTTTTAGGTAATGTAGTTATTTTGCTGTGTGAAGTTTTGCACTGGGGTTTACGAGGCTAATGAAACTAACAAGTCATTAGAAGATCATTACACATTATCATTGTGTAACATTTAATGTTAACCATTTACATTGTAACACTTGTAAAAAAAAGTGCCAAAAGGGTTCTTGGAGTGACAGCATAGAGGAATTATTCTTTGTCCCTAAAGAACCATATAAGTAAATATATATTTAGGAGTGTGAAGAATGCCTAAAGGCAGTAGTTTACAGTAGTTAGTGAAATAAAGGTCAAAAATGTTTCTGTTTATTGTACATTTAAACTCTTTTTCCCTTTATCCATTTTTTTTTTTTTCAGGAGAAAGGTAGTACTTTTCTGTAATATTGTGTAGAAAACCCAGTTTGGCACTTTTTAAATAGAAACTAAACAAAATTCGGACTGAGGAAAAAATACTTTTTTTTAAAATCAAAAATCACTTTAATAATTTCTGCTCATAGATGTTAAGCTGCTTGGAGTACATGTACCATGACCTTGGGCTGGTAAAGGAGTTCAACATGAACCCCATCACACTAAAAAGATGGCTGGTAAGACTTATAGCGGTTGTACTTTCTGAATTAAATTCACACCTTCTGATTAACAACAAAAGACAAAGCCTGATTCATATTGATGGTGATTAATTGCAGTTGGCGATTCAGGAAAATTACCGCGATAACCCGTTCCATAACTTCCGTCACTGCTTCTGCGTTAGCCAGATGATGTATGGAATGATCCACCTGTGCAACCTTCAGGTATCTGAATTTTACTCCTGATACTTTTTGTTTATTAGTTACATAAAGAATTGCATTTATGTTTGATCTATATTTTTGAATGAATTGTCCTCCATTACAACTTTTCTATGTTTTGGGGGTGCAGAAATGTAATGGACAAAACAAAGCTGAATACAACACAATAACTTTTTTCAAATAAATAATGAATGGAATCTGTACTTCTCCACAAGAAGGAGATGTGTGGCTTTGAGATCTGTGTGCTAAGTTGAATTTACATCAGAGGTCACCAGTGTTAAAGTGGCTGCAGATCTTCCTTTCAGTAAGGCTGGAAGTACAGTGCAAAAGTCAGGAACAGCTCGTGTTTTACTTATTTTTCAGTTATAGGCTATTAGGTAAAAGCTCTTCGTTGTTAAAGAGACATTTCTGAGGAAATTAAAATATAAGATAAGCAATGACTTATGCTGAGAAAACTGGGCTTCTCACACAAGGCATGATAGACCACCAAATGGTCCGTAATTAAATAAAAAGCACTAAGGGTTTTTTATTTTTAATGGATTACTGGTAATGCTGTGGGTCTGAAACAGTGTGAAGCTGATCAAGAGGATTATCTTAATATCAGAAATTAACATTTTAATTCATCAAACTGCTGACACTGCTGGTGTTCTCAGAATAGTATACTGACTTTCCCAGAATCCAGACTTCACTATAATAGAATGCGTTTGGAATGACTTCGATGGTAAAAAGTAGAAAGTATATTGAACCTTTTGAGCTGTGATTTTTTTTGTTCCTGCTTATTTCTGTAGAAAAGCTGAAAGCAAGTCTGTTGAGAAAAGAATAAGGAAAGGAATAAAGTTATTATAATACTAAATAAGACTTCTGTATACTTTACTGTTTAATATGTCTTAAAAAGCCAATAGCTGTTTTGATTAAAAACTGAAACCCCATCATTTGTTTATTGATAGAAAAGATTTACTGTATATCCACTGATCTGTTCCATTCGTGTTTTTATCAGGAGAAGCTGACAATGACAGACATGTGCATTCTGATGACGGCAGCAGTGTGCCATGATCTGGATCATCCAGGTTATAACAACACGTATGTCTCCTGGCAACTCTTCACAAACACACTATAAGCAATCTGTCCTTGGATATCTAATTTGTCCTAATGGATATCTAACAGCACTCTTCGGCCAAACTATCCAGTTCTCACCTACAGTTTTCTAACTAATGCTTACTGGTTTATCTGTTTTCAAATTTAACTGATAGCCAATTTCATTTTTGAAAGACTGCTTTTGAAAAGTACAGTAAATGCAAATACTATTCAAACGGCTGTTCAGATCTTTCACTGATATTTGTCTCCTCTCTGTAATCAGGTATCAGATTAACGCTAAGACGGAGCTGGCCGTACGCTATAACGACATTTCCCCCTTGGAGAACCACCACTGTGCCGTAGCCTTCCAAATCCTCTCTATGCCAGAATGCAACATCTTTGCTAACATTGAGCCTGAGTCCTTCAAACAGATACGACAGGTACTGCAGCTCTCTGCTATCATTGCGGTTGTCCTTCTAAGCAAGAATTTTAAACACCCTTATTAATGAATGATGTGGTTGTGTTTGCTACAGGCAATCATTACTCTCATTCTAGCCACTGACATGGCCAGACATGGGGAGATACTAGACTCCTTCAGACAGAAGGTGGACAACTTCGACTTCACAAATGAGGAACATGTCAAATGTGTATGCACCAACCACTGCACCAACCACTTTCTTTTTAAAAGAATAGAATGCTTTATGTTGAACTGCTTTGTATTTAACTTCTTGGTGTTTATTTGTATAAGGCAATTTGCATGTTGCTTTCAGTATAACTAGTAATGGCATTACTGCTTTTTGCCTTTTTTAAATGTCTGTGTTCAACATGTGTCCCAATGCTGGTGCAGTTGAAGATGGTCTTGATCAAGTGCTGCGACATCTCCAATGAGGTCAGGCCCACAGATGTGGCTGAGCCGTGGGTGGACTGCCTGCTGGAGGAGTATTTCATGCAGGTAATTAGCCACTCTACAGTGCTGAAGATGAAAAAAGATTACCATGGCTTAAAGGGGAATCCCACAGATTGTTCAACACTCCTGCATAGTTTATTGTTCTGCTCAGACACTGTAATGTTATTTCATTTTAGTGGTGGAAATATAGCAACTGTATTTTCTTTACAAAACCACCAGTGGGCCTACATGTGTCTTCTGAGATTTAATATGTAAAGTTCATGATGGTAAAATACTAGCCCAAAGAAAAGTGAGCAAGACAAACTCCCTTACATCATAACAACACCTCTACTAGCCTGGACTGTTGACACAAGCATGATGGATACATGGATTAATGATAAATAAGAAAGAACTTCCACCATATGCTCCTTTTGATACTTAACAGTGCGTTGGCTCTAGCAAAGGCTACAGTTTATTCATGTGAGAATTATGTGATATGTCTTATAACACCCTTCTGGCATTTAGAACAGTATGAGCTCATAATTAAATATAATTGAAAAAATGGTTTTATTTATCTGGCTACATTTTTCATTATTGAACTATGCCTTTTTGTGCACCATTCTGAGTAAACTCTAGACACTATTATACTATAAATCCCAACAATTCTACAAATAATCAGATCAGCCCTTCTGACACCAACAATAACACTCGCAACCACTGCGATTACAATTTTGATTTGAGCATAGCCTGATGAGGCTGGACTATAAACTATTTTTAAATAAGATACTACAAAGGGCTTTTTAAGCAATGCAGTAAAACATCCATCATGTACAAGTGCTCTTAATAAATTTAGTGTAAAATGGCTGGACAAAAACAACAGAACATTTCTGATAAAAGTAACCCATTTTTTAAAAAAAAATGGGATTAGGTCATGCTAAAAACTAGCTGGGCCCAAACAGCAGTTAAGATAACCAAGTATATGTTCTGTCCAATATTTACCCAGTCCTGGAAATGGAAAAATGCTCAGTGTGTTTCAGGGTGTATTACATTGTGATACTTTACATCAGTTACACTGCGTGTCCCTTCCCCATGTGTAAGCCTTTGTTGTTGTGTTTTACTCATTCAGAGTGATAGAGAGAAGTCAGAAGGTCTTCCTGTCGCCCCATTTATGGACCGGGACAAAGTAACGAAGCCAACAGCACAAATTGGCTTCATCAAGTTTGTCCTCATCCCCATGTTTGAGACAGTCATGAAGGTATTTCTTTTTTTATATTAGAATATTGCTGAATATAGTCTAGACTATTACCTAAACTTTTATACTAAAGACTTCTTGCCATAATTCTGGGCTTTTCTAAGCATTCTAACCAAACAAATTGTGTTTTATAGCTCTTCCCTCAGATTGAGGAGATCATGGTGCAGCCACTGAGAGATTCTCGGGATCACTATGAAGAACTGAAGCAAATAGATGATGCCATGTCAGAGGTGTCAAAATATCTTCACTCCAGCGTACTTAAACAGTAGAATACCAGAGGCAGTGTGATGATGACAATGTCATTATGAGTGACATTTGTGCTATTCCTTCCATTTCAGTCACATGACCCATATTTGCAGCAGCAGACATTTTAATAAACATTATCTGCTGCGTCTTAGTTTTAGTGCATGGTCATAATCAGAGTAATAGTGCATGATCATAATTCACATTGATTTAAAAATGTAATGGGCCCATATCCTACTTTTTACTCTTAGGTATATATAAGTTTATCAACCACAAACAGTCATATTTCATCCTCACTTACCACCTCTCTTTGTCCATTAGAATCAAACAGGTCCATTCAGTCTGAAACACTCCCTATAACATAAGTACAAATGGCTGGGACCAAGCAATGTTTATGAATGTTTTGATTTTCATGACATCCCAAACACAGTTACTTTAAAACAAGCACTTAATACAGTGTCATTTCTATACTGGGTCTCTTTTTTAGAGCACAACGACTGTGCTATTAAATATATACAAATACTGCTGTACATTACCAATAAAATGTTTTTTGCACCACTCTTTATGCTATCTTCACCGACCATTTTTAAATTGTGATAGAGCAGAGAACAGAATCTGCTAAAGTGTAAAGTTGATGTTAACAGATTTTATGATGATTTTTTTACACAATTCATCTCCATGTTGCATTTAAAATATTAAAGTATTGAAAGTATGCTAATAATACATGCTGCTATGGTGCTGCATGGGAACGCAATAAACATTTAAGCTTTTAAAAAGCTGTATGCAAATGAAAGAGAAAAAATTTGTTGTTTATTAAGATACAATAAAGTGTTGTAGTCTGTGAACATTAATTTAACAATAGATTAGCCAGGAAACTCTGTTGCTAGGAAATGTTCTGCTAGTTTTGGCCCAGTTTACCTAAATTATCTTAGTATTAAGATCAACTTAACTGGTCAAAAGGGTGTTCATTGTGATGCTCATTTGAACATAACATGCTTTAGGGAAACTCAGCCCTGTATTATTAGTAGCATTTACAATAATTACATTAATGCCAAACACTGAAGCGAATTATTCACTTTTCTTATACAGAACATTATTAAACTATTTTCTAACCATTTCTTTCACCAGTAGTTTCTGTAGTAGCGGGTGGTTATTTTAGTTATAAACGTAATTTATGTTAAACTGTGTGGACTGCCTCTTTTGTGAATCAGTCAGTTTGTTATCTAACTAAGTCCAGTCTGGGAACATCACTGCACCATCTGGAACAGTGAGTTCACCCAGTAAGTCCTGGAGTTCAGGCCATCCCATAACCACACCAGCATTTAGAACTGTTATATTAATAATTATAGGCAGTTTTTGAGGGTTTCTCTACGATTCAGCAGTAATCAAGCAGCACTAGCTAACTTTATACTTTGTCTCCAGGCCCAGAAGAAGAAAACGGAGAGCATGTCATTAGGAGGGAAAAAGAAATAGACTTGGCCTCCTTCTTCCATGGTACCAAAAAAGTAAGTGTCAATACTATAGCAGACTTCACTGGGATTGTGAAACTAAAGCATGGCCTGGTTTAAACTTACATGTGTTCACCTTTGGTCCACTAGGGACTGAGTGTCAGAAATCAATAGAGGTGTGCATGTGTTGTTTACATGTGTATAGGGTGTATAGGATTGCGTATTGTTTGGATATGTGTAACCTATTTCTTGTCTTGTCGATTCTTAACCTGTCTGACCTGCTCTGCTGACCTCTGCACAGAGACACTGAGTACACACTAAGACACGTTTAGAACAAACATTCATCATAATTCAGTAAACAGAGCCATGTGGAGTGGTGTGCTGTGAAATGTAGATTAGACTGATACAACACATCTCCATCCAATACAATTTTAGGGTAGTGTTTGATTTTAGGTTTTGGTTTAAAGGTGGAGTAGTGCTTTTAGGACAAAGTCAAAGCCACAAAAGTTTTAATACCACCAATTTTTAAATTAAAATATATATTTTTTACATGTTTACTATCAAATAACCTATGTTTTTAATACAAATGATTGTACATAAACATATATATATATATATATATATATATATATATATATATGAATATTTATCATATATAATTATATATTTATTTTTTATTTGCTTTTTGATTTACTCTACTTACAGTTTACTTACAGTGCTTTTTCATTTGTTACCTCAGGGCAACAATATACTGTTAGACCACATTTAGGTAATAATGGTAATAAAGCAGTGGTGGATGTTATTTTCTCTAAAAACATAAAATAAAATTAATGCCATGGAGGGTTAATACAGGTGTCTGTTGTTGGAATTAGGCAATCTTTTCAATTTAAATCCATTAAAAGAAGCTTCAACAAACATGACTGACCATCTAGTAGAAGTCAGCACAGTGACACTGAAATATATTTTATGTACATTAGATGGATCTTTGATTGGATTTTTTAGTGTGTTGAAATATGTTGTTTATTTGGTAGGCTTAGTTGTAGCACTTTGTACCCTAACCACAGTGTGGAGCCTGTCGATTAGCCTGGACAGTTTATATGTAAAAGTTTAGTGATCAACAGACTTACTTAAATTGATTTTACCTCACAGACAGCACAGTGGATCTTGGCACACGATCCAATGTATGTTTCACTCAAACCTTGTCTGTTTAACTACATAAAATATCCATATTGTATTTTACACCAGTTCAGCTTGTGCCCCATTCTCACCCCATTCTCACCTATTAAAAGTGATCAGAAGACAGATAAACAGTGTAATGAAGGTTTTATTTTCGCTTTGCTTTTCATTTTACCACATTTTCTGCACATCACCAATTGCTCTTTGACCTTATCCTTGATCTTTAGGCTTGCTGTGTTTCAGGTAGATTCCTCCTGCCGGTTGAATTACATAACATGCTTTAAGATTCTGATCTCATGACTTCTGAACCTTTAGCCCTAATATCACGTGATGTTAACTCTCCTCTCGTTCTCCAGGAGGTTCAGGCTCTAACTGAAATGCCGTGGCCAGGAGGTAAAGCCTGGCATTGTTCTGGCTTCCCTCACGTCGTTGTTCTGAAGCAGAGTGGATCTTCTCCAGCCCAGGAGATATCGAGACCATTTCGAAGAGACCGCTCCCTCTCCCTCCACATCAAATAGATGTAGTAAGATATTTATGAGAAATCCAGCTGTGAATGATCAGATTAGAATACTTTCTTTCAGAAGCTGCCGACACTTTTGTCATGTGCAGTAAGTGAAAGCATACACTGGGATTTAATTCAGTCTCATGACTGATTCATAAACACTGTTTGATGGAATGATTAAAAGGAAAAGCTTTAATTATGTTCTGAAATAAAAAGGGATATATGCTATTTTGAGTAAACTGAAATACCAAAAATAGTGTTTAGCATACTGTAGGTTTTGAATGTGTAAGAGTTTGGCTTCCTTGTATCTGACCAGATCTGATCAGGTGAATTTATATAATTTATATATTATATTTATATAATTTATACAGGATTGCACCCTGAAGTACTTTACTGTGCTTCCTGTTTTATGTATTGTTTTTTTTTTTTTTGAGGAATAATATGACTATAAAAAAAAAATTCAAACCAAATTAATTTAACAAACTTAAATCAAGAAATACACTTTTGTATTCTATATATTTTTGCCTGCAGTGCTAAACTTCATTACATTTATACTTAAATAAAAGATTTTGTTCTGTCCAAGTTCCTCTCTGTAAGTTCTAAATTCTCTCCCTGCTTTAGAGACATTCTTGCATCACTGAGGTGGAATTGATAACAGTCGGGGGGCATATGGTGTATATCATAAGATATGGCAACCTTTTCTTGGATTGTCCAGACTGAATATTCATCTACAATTGGACTATGATATTTTATCTTTTATGGAATGGATTTTTATTGTTAATTTTTCTTGATTTACCATATGAAACATAATGATGTTTCTGGATATTACTTAAAATAATTTATTTCTCGTTTATTGGTCTCTCAATAGTTCTTTTTCTTTTTTCCAATGTTTTAAATCAACAAACATTGATTACATGGAACTAAATTCTAAAACAGACTACAAACTAGAAGATTTGACTTAAATTGGTTCTTGCCATCAGACCTATAAAGTAAGAAAATGGCAATTAGCAATGCATACGAAGGCAATGTCGTTTATTTGTAGATTAAAATGTTTGTAGATATTTTCTGACAAATAAATGAGAAAATTAAGAAAGACAGCTGAAACATCTTGACACATCATTTAAAGACCAGAACATGCAGTGAAAGGTTGTGATTATGAGCTTCCCTTCCCTGGTACACAGCATTTTAGGGGATTTTGTAAAGTGTGGCAACACACTATGCTAAAGTATTTTATTTATTTATTTGTTTGTTTGTTTTTTTGCTTGTTAATTTATTTAGCAATGTGTTCATTAAATCATAATATATAAAATATGAAGTGTATAAAAATGTTTCTTTCACTTCTATTATATATTGAATGGTACAATAAAAAATATGTTTTTTGGAGCTGGAATGAATTCACCAGTACGTGGCATTATTTTACTGCACATTTTAGCTTGCTTGTTTTGTATGTTGTTTTGAAATCAGTGGCATTTTAATCACCGAAACATGTTTTTTGTGATAAATTGTTTCTCAGTTCAGAGTTATTTACAATGCTGTATTTTGGAGTGATTGAACTAGAAAAGTGTTGTTTTGGTGAATGTATGTCCTGTTGCCGTAAACTAAACATAGACCAGAATAAATGACTGTACCATATGTGTGAGCTGATGTGTCTGTAGCACGCATGTCAGAGGCATATGTTAAAGTGCTTTTCTTTTTTATCAGGTGACTCTGACACTTGCATTGTTGTTTCCCTGACTGTGTAAACCTGTTTATGATGGTTAAACTGTGTGTTTGAGTATATTAAGCTATTGTCCAGAAGAGGGACCCACTTCACTTTTTCCATATTTAACTCCTTTTTCTTGGTTTGGGATGGCAGTTTTTTTGCAGCACTGTTACTTAACTATTAGATATTAATGTTATTCTTATTAGTTTCCTCATTTTCTCTCTCCCCTTTTCTTTTATTTGTGAATCTGAAAACATAGTAAACAAACATAGACTAAATAGGACTAAATTGTACATGCTAACAGGCTAAAAACCTGAAAAATGGGCTTAAACTGGTCCTGTGCTAGCCATAGTGTAAAAAGGGCAGTTAACAATCCCATGAATAAAATACTTTCTATTTGTATAATTGTTTACATTATACCTCATTTGTGGACATTTTAAATTATAAGCAAATAAATGTCTACCTAGTTCTGAAAATAAATTAAATAAAATAGAAACTCCATTCAAAGACCAGAACATGTAAAGTAAAGGTGTGGGTGTTTTTTCCTATTCCTAACAGGTACACTACTAACAACTGTAAGTCTGTTTATGCAGATTCTAAGTACCGGAAAGAAGACCGTAAGCTCTGAAACTCAACTGATGTTTGACCTTATTTTTTATTTATCTTTTTTAATTGATTGCCATTTTTTCACTGATTTTGATTTTCAGTTATTTGACTTTTTATTTTCATTGCTGTTGGCTTTTATCACTGGAATGTTAAGCTGTTACAATGCAATGACTCAGGTAAAAGTAAAAGTGTAGCTTCCAACAGAAATGCTGGGTATGGAGTTTGGAAAGCTGCCACTGTGGAGCCCACGAGCAAGGCCCTAAACCCATAAACCCTCACTGCTCACAGGTAGGCAAGTTAATGCAACCAATAAGGACAAAGCAGCAAACTCTAAATAGTGTTATGCTGATGTTATCATGTGTTCATTAATAAAGTTGGTCCATCTAAAGTTGGTTCTGGTACAAAATGTAGTTTGTATATCATATCTGTAACAACATGAAAACAGCACATTTACAAAAGCATATGGGCAAAAGTATTGGGACACCAGCTCATTCACTGTTTTTTTCTCAAATCAAAGTTGTTAATAAAAACGTTTATGCTGCTTTTGTTAGAGTAACAGTATCTACTGTTTAAGAAGGCTTTCTATTAGATTCTGCAGCACTGCTGTAATGATTTGATGGTATTCAACAATAAGAGCATTGGTAAAGTCAGAAAGTTAAATAATCCCCACCTCACCTCTTTGCCAACTGCTCAACTCATCTCTTTCAAAAGTGTTGGATGGAGCACCATCATTCCAGAGAGCACCGTTTTCTAGTTTTCTAATGTAGCTGAATGCATTCATTAGTTTTTATATGTTACATTTCATATTTAGTCTTAGATGTTAAATGTGTGCATTTAACTTTAATATAACATGTCTTACAAAGTAAAAAATGTGGCATAAATAAATGTTGATCTGTGCAATAAAATGAAGAACATTTTTTTTTATTTATTTGTTTCTGATTGGCTACAGACGCAGTAGGTCTTTGTTATGCTTGAAATCATCTGTTGATTTGTGCTAAATATGTTGGGTCGGGGCGAGTAGGAGGTTAGGGATAAGCGCAGCTGATTCGTGTTATTTACATGTGTTATTTACACTTATAATATTATAAGGTAAAAAAAACACGGTGTGTGGGATATTGTAAATAGGGAGGCATTAGTTTTGGAGTGGTTAACCATAATAATTTAGGATTTGCTTAAAAGTGTTCCGTACTGAACAGATATGGGAAGTGAATAATCTCCTTTTTCTTCTTAATTAACACTATGTATTAAATGTAAAGGTTGAGTTGAGGTGGGACGCGGTGGTTGGGTGAAAATAAAGCGTTCTGCTTAGCCGAAAGCACTTTGCCCGAGAAATCCTAAATTAACAACGTGCTTATCATTAAAATGAGTCAATGGGGGTGTAAGTTTTCATAAAAAAAAAAACACTGGGCCCGGGGTATGAGGTGAGCTGCTGTCGCTCTGCTGTGTTGCGGAGCGGATAAATGAATAAAACAGCTGAAGTTCGTAGCGCCTCTCAATCCGGTAGTTCAGCCTGCCCAGACTTTTAACATCCTTTCATTTATATCACTTTCTGTGTGAAGTAGACAAGAAGACTGGATGAAGCACTTTTTCAAGAATCGCTGCAGCAGAGTTGAACCGAGTGTAAAGAGGCTCAGTTTCATTGGAGAATTCTCAACAGAACCATAATTTTACTCATGTTCTTTTCCCATGTATATGATTATTCTCTGCTGTTAAACCTTCACAGGGCTCTTCACAGAATATTTATAAAGTGATTCAGAGTAACACCAACCTTTTTTATCCCCTACAGCTACCTTGATATACCTGCCGAAAGAGTTGCTCAGTGTGATGCTGTAAAAGAAGTTACTGCTAGAATAAACTTTTCATTTGTAAATAAACCCTTGTAAACCCCTGCAGAACAGCAGCTCTTTAGCCAGTCCAAAAATCTCAATGAAGATTGATGTTTCAAGTCTTTAAAACTTCACATGAGAAGAAAAGCCCTAAGAAAAGTCTATATATGCGTGTATTCCGTGTAATTTTGGAGCATTTCTATTTATTTATTATAAACTTCTTTTTACATGTATTGTTTATTTTACAAACTTCTTAAAACTGACACAATGCGGAAAAAAACTACTGTTAAATTCAAGAAATGTCAGAAAGTGTAGATATGAGGTTTAGATATGAGGAAACTATCCGTGGAGCTAAGTAAAATCTAACTAAACACGCACTTACAACAAATCAACAGATCACCCACTGTCAGCGCACTCTTTACCGTACCGCCCCCGGATTTAAACCTGCGCTGGTGAGGCGTGTACAGAGCACTGACTGTAGTGTAGAAGAATTCGTGTGATCTGCAGAAGCGAGTGTTCTTTAGATTTAGGACAGTGGGGTGTTACACAGGAAATTTGGCAGTGTTAAATCAACACTGTTAGTGTTAAATCAACACTTATTAGTGTTAAACTTTACACTCTCAGTGTTAATTTAACACTAACAGTGTTGATTTAACACTGCCAAATTTCCTGTTTATCGTTGTATTTTTTAATTATAGATAAGTGCAGAGTGCAGATCCATAATATAAATGATAGATTATAAATATATAAAAATGTGCAAAAATAAAAAACGAACAAATAATCATCAAGTAGTCACATGTTTATTTCTTCACGTGGTGAGATTTTAGTGTGAGAACTGTCACAGCAAAAGTTTTGTTATGCATGGCAGGCTTTTAGGCATGGAATGCTGGGATTTTAGGCACAGCGCAGTTTTTGACGCATGGCGCGGGTTTTTACGCATTGAATGCACTTTAATGCACAGCGCGGGTTTTTGCGCATGGCGCACGTTTTTACGCACGGAATGCGTTTTTACGCACGGAATGCGTTTTTACGCACGGAATGCGCTTTTACGCATGGAGCGCGTTTTTACGCACGAAATGCGTTTTTACGCACGAAATGCGTTTTTACGCACGAAAAAACGTGCTGAAACCTAGGGAAGCCTGTGTGGTAATTCCGCCCATTTCTCCAAACTTCCATCCAAACACCTCGCACCAGGTAGATTTGGTCCCCAGATGTTCAGCTCCTGGGCATGTCCGATTTTTTAGCCTGTCCAGCCTTTTAACATCCTTTCATTTATATCACTTTCTGGGTGGAGTAGTTGTCTTAAGTAGTTGTCTTTCTGCTGGTAAACCCTCACAGAGCTTTTACTGAACCTTTATAAAGTGATTCAGAGTAACACCAATTTTTGTTTAATTTGCATAAGGAGTGGTCTCTGTGATGCTGTAAAAGAAGTTACGGCTAGAAGAAACTTTCCATTTGTAAATAAACCCCTTTAAATATGTTCAGAGCAGCAGCTCTTTAGTCAGTCCAGAAATCTCACTGAAGATTCGAATTTTACTTCATGAAGTCTTCAAAATCTCACATAAAAAGAAAAGTCCTTCTTAGCTTTCAATGGAAGTCACTATAAGCGTGTATTTCGCGTAACTTTGGAGCATTTCAATTGGTCTATTTATTACAAACGTCTGAAAACGTGAAGAACTACTGCCAAATTCAAGTAATGTCAAAAAGTGGAGATATCATTAATTCATCCATGGCGCTAAATTGCTCGTTGATAAAAGTAAAGACTAACCTAACAAGCACCTACAACAGAAATGACTTAAAATGCACTGGTAATGTCTGATCACCCACTGCCCCCCACGTTTAGCGAACTTTTAATCATTCATCATGATTAATCCATTAATCGTATTAATATAAATGATACATTTTAAATATATAAACATGTAGAGCATAAATATAAAACGCACTAATAATCATCAAGTAAGGAGTAGTCACATATTTATGTCTATATATGGAGAGATTTTTGGTTTGAGAACTGGCACAGCACAATTTGAATGAACGCGTTTTTACGAACGGAAAGTGAAAGCGCTCTGATTGGCCGAAAGCACTTCGCCCAACCAATCCTAAACTCACAAAATCTTTATCATTAAAATGAGCCAATGGGGGTTCAAATTTCGTTAAAAAATAAAAATAAAATACAACGTGGCCAATCAGTGGGCCCTAATCATTGCATGGGCCCAAAGCCTAGGGAACCCTGTAGGTTAATCCGCCTCTTTCTCCAAACTTCCATCCAAACACCGAGCCACAGGTAAATCTGGTCCCCAGCTGTTCAGCTCGTGGGTGCGGTATTAGTATGAGGTGAGCTGCTGCTGTGTTTGTGACACGTAAAGATGCCCAAAAAAAGGACACTTAGAGATGACCTAAATGAACATTGAAGATGAATAAAAGGACTTGGAGATGCCCGAAAGGACACTTGGAGATGCTCAAAAGGACACTTGGAGATGCCCAAAATAACACTTGAAGATGCCCAAAATGACACTTGGAGATGCCCAAAATGAGACCTGGGGATGCCTAAAATGACACTTGGACATGCCTAAAATGACACTTGGACATGCCCAAAAGGACACTTGGAGATGCCCAATGTGACACTTGGAGATGCCCAAAATAACACTTGAAGATGCCCAAAATGACACTTGGAGATGCCCAAAATGAGACCTGGGGATGCCTAAAATGACACTTGGACATGCCTAAAATGACACTTGGACATGCCCAAAAGGACACTTGGAGATGCCCAATGTGACACTTAGAGATGCCCAAAAGGACACTTGGAGATACCCAATGTGACACTTGGAGATGCCCAAAAGGACACTTGGAGATGCCCAATGTGACACGTGGAGATGCCCAAAAGGACACCTGGAGATGCCCAAAATGACACCTGGAGATTCCCAAAAGGACACTTGGACATGCCCAAAAGGACACTTGGACATGCCCAAAAGGACACTTGGACATGCCCAAAAGGACATTTGGAGATGCCCAAAATGACACTTGGAGATGCCCAATGTGACACTTGGAGATGCCCAATGTGACACGTGGAGATGCCCAAAATGACACTTGGAGATGCCAAAAAAGGACACCTGGAGATGCCCAAAATGACACCTGGAGATTCCCAAAAGGACACTTGGACATGCCCAAAAGGACACTTGGAGATTAATAAAAGGACACTTGGAGATGCCCAAAATGACACTTGGAGATGCCAAAAAGGACACCTGGAGATGCCCAAAATGACACCTGGAGTTCCCAAAAGGACACTTGGACATGCCCAAAAGGACACTTGGAGATGAATAAAAGGACACTTGGAGATGCCCAAAATGACACTTGGAGATGCCCAATGTGACACTTGGAGATGCTCAAAGTGACACCTGGGGATGCCTAAATTGACACTTGGACATGCCCAATGTGACACTTGGAGATGCCCAAAAGGACACTTGGAGATGCCCAAAAGGACACTTGGTGATGCCCAAAATGACACTTCGAAATGCCCAAAATGACACTTGGAGATGCCCAAAATGACACTTGGAGATGCCCAAAATGACACTTGGAGATGAATAAATGGACAGTTGGAGATGTCCAAAAGGATACTTGGAGATGTCAGTTGGAGATTTGGAGAGGCCTAAAATGACACTTGGCGATACCCAAAAATGACAATTGGAGATGCCCAAAATGAACATTGGAGATGAATAAATGGACACTTGGAGATGTCCAAAAGGATACTTGGAGATGCCCGAAATGACACTTGGAGATGCCCAAAGTGACACTTAGGGATGCCCAAAGTGACAGTTGGAGATTTGGAGAGGCCTAAAATGACACTTGGCGATACCCAAAAATGACAATTGGAGATGCCCGAAATGAACATTGGAGATGGATAAAAGGACACTTAGAGATGTCCAAAATGATACTTGGAGATGCCCGAAATGACACTTGGAGATGCCCGAAATGACACGTGGAGAAGCCCAAATTGACACTTGGACATGCCCAAAATGACACTTGGACATGCCCAAAAGGACACTTGGCGATACCCAATGACACTTGGAGATGCCCAATGTGACACTTGGAGATGCCCAATGTGACACGTGGAGATGCCCAAAAGGACACTAGGAGATGCCCAAAATGACACCTTGAGATGCCCAAAGTGACACCTGGAGATGCATAAAAGGACACTTGGAGTAGCCAAAATGAACATGGAGACGAATAAAATAACACTTGGGGATGCCCAAAATGACAGTTGGAGATGCTCAAAACGACATCTGGTGGTGTCCAAATGGAATCCTGGAGATGCCCAAAATGACACTTGGTGGTGTCCAAATGGAATCCTGGAGATGTCCAAAAGGACACTTGGAGAAGCCCAAAATGACACTTGGAGTAGCCAAAATGAACATGGAGACGAATAAAATAACACTTGGGGATGCCCAAAATGACAGTTAGAGATGCCCAAAACGACACCTGGAGGTGCCTAAAATGACACTTGGAGATGCTCAAAATGACATTAGGAGTTGTCCAAAACGACACTTGGAGATGCTCAAAATGACACTTGGAGATGCTCAAAATGACACTTGGAGTTGTCCAAAAGGACACTTGGAGATGCTCAAAAGTACACTTGGAGGTGCCCAAAATAACACTTGGAGATGCCCAAATGAAAAACCTGGAGATGCCCAAAATGACACTTGGAGATGTCCAAAAGGACACTTGGAGATGCCCAAAATGACACTTGAGATGCCCAAAATGACACCTGGAGATTCCCAAAGGGAAACTTGGAAAAGCCCAAAATGATATTTGAAGATGCCCAAAATGAATATTGGAGATGAATAAAAGGACACTTGGAGATGGCCAAAATGACACATGGAGATGCCCAAAATGACACATGGAGATGCCCAAAAGGACACTTGGAGATGCCCAAAATGAACATTGGAGATGAATAAAAGGACACTTGGAGATCCCCAAAATGACACATGGAGATGCCCAAAAAAACACTTGGAGATGCCCAAAGTGACACCTGTAGATGCGTAAAAGGACACTTGGAGATGCCCAAAAGGACACTTGGAGATGTCCAAAAGGACACTTGAAGATGCAAAAAATTACACTTGAAGATACAAAAAATTACACTTGGCGATGCACAAAAGGACCATTAGAAAAGCCCAAAATGACATTTGGAGATGCCCAAAATGATACTTGGAAAAGCCCAAAATGACATTTGGAGATGCCCAAAAGGACACTTGGAGTTGCCCAACAGGAACATTGGAGATGGATAAAAGGACACTTGGAGATGCCCAAAAAGACACTTGGAGATGCCCAAAATGACACTTGGAGATGCCCAAAACGACACCTGGAGGTGCCTAAAATGACACTTGGAGATGCTCAAAATGACATTAGGAGATGCTCAAAATGACACTTGGAGTTGTCAAAAGGACACTTGGAAATGCTCAAAAGTACACTTGGAGGTGCCCAAAATAACACTTGGAGATGCCCAAATGAAAAAACCTGGAGATGCCCAAAATGACACTTGGAGATGTCCAAAAGGACACTTGGAGATTCCCAAAATGACACTTGAGATGCCCAAAATGACACCTGGAGATTCCCAAAGGGAAACTTGGAAAAGCCCAAAATGACATTTGAAGATGCCCAAAATGAACATTGGAGATGAATAAAAGGACACTTGGAGATCCCCAAAATGACACATGGAGATGCCCAAAGTGACACCTGTAGATGCATAAAAGGACACTTGGAGATGCCCAAAATTACACTTGGAGATGCCCAAAAGGACACTTGGAGATGCCCAAAATGAACATTGGAGATGAATAAAAGGACACTTGGAGATCCCCAAATTGACACATGGAGATGCCCAAAGTGACACCTGTAGATGCATAAAAGGACACTTGGAGATGCCCAAAATTACACTTGGAGATGCCCAAAGTGACACCTGTAGATGCATAAAAGGACACTTGGAGATGCCCAAAATGACACTTGGAGATGCCCAAAAGGACACTTGGAGATGTCCAAAAGGACACTTGGAGTTGCCCAACAGGAACATTGGAGATGGATAAAAGGACACTTGGAGATGCCCAAAATGACACTTGGAGATGTCCAAAAGGGCACTTGGAGTTGGCCAAAATGACTGTTGGACATACTCAAAATGACACTTGGAGATGCCCAAAAAGACACTTGGAGATGCCCAAAATGACACTTGGAGATGTCCAAAATGACCCTTGTAGATGCCCAAAAGGACAGTTTTAGATGTCCAAAAGGACACTTGGAGATGCTCAAACATTGGAGATGAATAAAAGGACACTTGGAGTTGCCCAACAGGAACATTGGAGATGGATAAAAGGACACTTGGAGATGCCCAAAATGACACTTGGAGATGTCCAAAAGGGCACTTGGAGTTGGCCAAAATGACTGTTGGACATACTCAAAATGACACTTGGAGATGCCCAAAAAGACACTTGGAGATGCCCAAAATGACACTTGGAGATGTCCAAAATGACCCTTGTAGATGCCCAAAAGGACAGTTTTAGATGTCCAAAAGGACACTTGGAGATGCTCAAACATTGGAGATGAATAAAAGGACACTTGGAGATGCCCAAAATGAACATTGGAGATGAATAAAAGGACATTTGGAGATCCCCAAAGTGACACCTGGAGATGCATAAAAGGACACTTGGAGATGCCCAAAATGACACTTGGAGATGCCCAAAAGGACCATTGGATATGCCTAAAGTGACACTTGGAGATGCCCAAAATGATACTTGGAAAAGCCCAAAATGACATTTGGAGATGCCCAAAATGACACATGGAGATGCCCAAAAGGACACTTGGAGTTGCCCAACAGGAACATTGGAGATGGATAAAAGGACACTTGGAGATGAATAAAAGGACACTTGGAGAAGCCCAAAATGACAGTTGGAGATGTCCAAAATGACAGTTGGAGATGTCCAAAAGGACACTTGGAGTTGGCCAAAATGACTGTTGGACATACTCAAAAGGACACCTGGAGATGCCCAAAATGACACTTGGAGATGCCCAAAATGACACCTCAAGATTACCAAAAGATTAATTCGTGTTGCCCAAAATGACACCCGGATAGGCTTAAAGACACATTTGGAAACCACCATAAAGACACTTGGAGATGCCTAACACTGTGTTGCTAATTTCCATTTGTAACTGTTGGGAACACTACTGTAACAGCTTCTATTACCTTTTAGCTACATTAGCATAGTAGCACAAGAATGATACTAATAAAGCAAGATTAACACACCAAACCTGTCTTGAATGGTTAAACACATTTAAGACAAGATAACACAAAAATATTTTATAATAAATGCAGTTACATTTAATTATAATTCGATTTTAGTTTTTTACATTCTGTTTACCACTTGACTCATTTAGCACGTGAAGCTTGGCTACCATTACCAGCTGGAACATGTGCTAAAGCCCCTTTGTATCCAAGGAGAGAGAAGACACCCGTTTAGCAATCTGATACATTTGCACACACTCTGAGTCTAGTAAAACAAACCAGACGACAGACAACCACCCCCTCCCTCTCTGCTCATCTTTCCAATGTCACACCAGCTTCCAGATTAGGCAAATTTACCTCAGCCAAATTCCTTTCCTTCAAATTTGCAAACTAACAGAGGAGAGCAATATGAATCCTGCATTTGCTTTCCTGCTTTTTTATACAAAATAAACCAGAGCTGCCAAATCATATGGTATAATGTAGAGTATGAAAATACACTGAAACCCATACTTCCTAGCTCCTGAAATACAATGTCACATACAATGTTACTGCTATATTAAGTCATTGTTCACTTAAACGGTCAAAATGCAGCATTTTATCATTAAGATATTAACAGATGTACTGATATAGTCAAAGTAGGAAATGAAAACTTTCTCAGCAAAAGGTAAAGAGATGGAATTAATTCTGATTGTATTTATTAAGTACAAAGGATATAAGCATTGTTAGTGACTCCTGCAGATCTGACTTAAACAGTTTAACTAAAGGAGAGTGCCAGAAGGTAACACAGACAAAACACAGCTTTGAGATTTACCTCATCACCTTTTAATGTGAATTCATGTAAAACTGAAATGTAAATTCAGAGTTCTGCTGGCTGTAGTGTATTAAATAAAGTTTCTTTTTTTTTACACAACAACTTTTTGGGTTTGAAGATATATGCATGCAATTTGTTACATACTAATTTGTGAAGGTAATGTAATGTTTTCATAACTTTATTTCATTAGCTCTGGGGCAAAATTCAAAAGATTGTTTCATAGTCTTGGATTTTGAACTAAATCTGTGATGTGGGAGCAATAAGCTTTAGACTATTCTCTTTTTTCAATTTCAGAGAGTAATTACCATGTTGGGCTTTTGAGTTGAGTTCTTTCCTAAATAAAAAAGCATCATCTTGGCTAAAGATTACTTTGAATATTAGTGAAGTGTTAATACTAATGTTTTTTCATTACTGTTAATGTCAGTTAATGTTACAGTATTATTTTAAATCTTGAGTCATAAAAGTTGACGTATTCTCTGGTTCTCGTTCTCAGACTGCCTGTCTGCTTGCCCTGATAAGCAGCTCAGGGCTTCCCTCAATGGTGGAGTCTATCTGAAGCGTCTCCGCAGAGTCTGGAGCACTAAATTGACACATGAGCTCAGCACATGGGGAAAAGTATCCTGAAGGCCGGGGACCTCTGGGATTACACGCTGTAAATGCTTGGAGAATGCACTTCACAGACAGCCGACATTTCCATACCAAGTCATTCCTTTCTTTTGACGGTCCGCCACACATGTAGCAAGCATGACAAATCTGGTACGTTAGTATGGCATGGCCAGGTGAAAAAAAACTTTAGGAAAAGTGCTGTACTATTTGTTGGTTGTAGTGTGCCCACTATATGTCATGAACTGCAGTTTAAGTATTTTACTGCTCTTTAAAAAATCAGTAGATATATGACATTTTAATGAATATAATAAAAGATTTACCAGACACATGTTGACACATGGTGTAGTAACTCAACACTCAATCACACACAAAGTATGAAATATAATAGTTGATTTTTTTAAAAAGATGTGGCGCTTTAGGGCTCAGAACGAAACTAACACAAAACTAACCAAACTAAACAAAAAGCATTTGCAGTTAAACATCTCAAAATACAGGGAGGAGGAGCAGAATGAGATGTGTGCCGTAAATCTACACTTTTTGTGATGGTCTCTGCATGTTGACTTTTCATTCTATTCATTGTTACAGTTTCTTGGCTCTTTTGACCCATTTTCCAGTTTTATTTCAGCAAAAGAATTAAATACCAGTCCCTGGACACCACATTTAACAAATTACTCTTTCCAGTCAGCCGTAAACACTGTAAATTATACACACAAAGACTTGCAGAGGGGCCCAGTTTTTCCCAGAGCCAAATCTGACTAGCCAAAGCACCAAGGACACAGAACTCTGGCAAAAAGAACTCCTAGATCTGTTTAATCCAAACACCCACACTTTAAACAAAATGTATTCATTATTCATCATTGTATTAATTCAATTAGATTGATTGATTGATTACAATTGATTAAATAAGTGAAAGGATGATTGACTGGTAAACTGATTGATTAATTGATTGATTGACATTAAACTAAGATTAAAGTAAGATCCTTAATCTTCAAGAGAAATAATAAAAAGAGTATATTTGCTCATTTATTCATGTATTTGTCAGCATTAGTATAACTAATACAACCATTAATTTGATTGATTTTAATGAAACTAGGATAGTTTAACCTTCTTGTGGGTCAAAAACTGTAGTTTATATCTTACGCTGCTGTCTTTAAAAGCTAGGGTAATTTCTTTTTCCATGTGTAGTCAGACAATCCCAAACCTAAAGGCCAAAAAGAACAATGTCACAAATCTCACACTCACATTTCTATAAAGACTTTTTGGTCCTGAAATGTTTTCTCTCACACGTAATTTACTTCTTCCTCGGTCACTTCGTACAAATAATATTGACAGTAGTTTTTCTCCAGTAAAGGTTTATATGTTTTATGCAGTTTTTTTGTTTATAAAGTTTGTTACTGTACGTGAGTATTATTTTTATTTTAATACATATATAAACAGAATACATGTACACTTGCTTAATATAGGAATCATTTTGTAGAGTTAGTTTTAGTTTAGTTAACTTTTACTTAAAGTTACTGTAAATATGTTTTCGTTTAAACACATTTGTTTACATGTGGAATATTTGGTATTTAAAAAACAATCAAACAATGAAATCTGAACAAATACTTAAGCTGCGTTTAAAATGGCTCACTTATTAACTAATTAGTTATATAGTGAACTAAATAGGGAATGACCAAACAACAAACACTACATTTTGTGATACATTATGGCTTTTCAATAGTGAACTATATAGGGAATAAAGTGTACTGTTGAAATCTCAAACATACAATATAACTTCTTTAATAGGGAGCAATTCCTAATGCATGCTAGTAATAATATCCCATAAGAGCCCACAACCATTTCTGAATATTGATACCACGTTAAAAAATTGTGTTAAATGAATTCAGTGAGCAGAAGGTGAAATCCATGATGTCACATAAATGACAACTTTCATAACTCATATTTTAAAAGTTTGTTCTAGAAATCAGGTCAGGTCTAGTTGTATGGAACATAAAACATCTAAGTAAAGCATCTCTAGCACTAATCCAGCCCAACTACATATTATAAATGATGTAAGATGAGGATGCTCTCAGGAAGTTTAGTATATGTCATTTAGTGACTTTATAATTGAAATTGCATGAGAGTCAACTTTTTTTCTGAGAAAGGAACTTTACATATCTTTTAACAGCCCTGTGAATGTAGTGTGCAATATAGTATCAAACGCAATAATGTCGCCAACATTTTTGAATATCGTAAAAAATATGATACCCTGAAATATCGTGCCATATTAACCACCCCTAATTGTCACATCAGGTTACTGTTTTTTATCTGTGCAGTATCATTCATTTTACTTTAATCCTGGACATGTACAGTGCATTATTAGTATCAGCGGCGAGCTAGCTAACGTACTAATATTCGCAGCAAGCTAGCTAACATGCTAACATAATAATGTCACTGGCAAGTTAGCTATGTTACCAGGGAGAGAACTAAAGTTAGTCAATTAAAAAAAAAAAATTGACAACAAACGGGACATGTTTTCTACCAAAGAAATTATGACTACATTTTTGGGCCTTAAATTATATGTATTGAAGACTTAAAAAGGTCTTAAAAGCATTAAATGTAACTTTTAAATGGTGCAAGAACCCTGTTTTATTTAGATAGAGAAAAAAGGAATTTAACTACTGCTCTATTTTATCATAATTATTTGTGATTTGTTTTTGTTTAGGTATACTTTTTTCCTACAGTTTTTATTTTTTAAATACACTACAGTAAACCGCGGTAAAATAAGGACGATATTATCGGTTGTATCGGGTCAGGTCTGCGCTGCTCCTGTCCTCCCCCGCTGCGGCCCAATCTCGGCGCTGGGGGCGGGGCGTGGTGCGCTGTGGAGCGGCTGAAGTTGGGAGGAAGTGACGGGGGGAGTTTTGGGGGAAAGTTGTAGTTTGCGCTGCTGCCGGACACAAAACAAATCCACTGAGAAACTGAACTACCGCTCGGGAGTCTCTGCTGGATCTAAACCCGCTCTGAGTCCGGGTCTGAGGGGCGGTTGTGGGGTCTGGTGCTCTGCGGAGGGTCGGGGGGGGATGCGGGGCAGTGATTTGGGGGCTGTGGCGGCGGCGGCTGTTGTTGTGTGGTTGGGGGGATCAGTGTAGAGAGTAGTCTGCTAGGCTGAGTTTATTCAGGAGAGATGGCTCATTGTTGTGTAAAGTGAGCGGGGGGGAAGCGGCCTGTCTCCTCTTCTCTCTGTAATGAACCCGCGGGGGCTCTCCGCCGCCTCTCCGCGAGCCTGGCTGGCCCTGGCCGCCGCGCTGCTGCTGCTGCTGCTGCTGTGGGTGAGCGGCGGCTCCGGCTCCGAGCTGCGGGTCCTGGTCCGCCTGAGCGACGGGCAGATCACCCAGGAGGTTCTGGAGGCGGACAGCGAGAGGGACATCATCACCCTGGAGTTCAGACAGGCTGATGGAGCTCTCATCACATTCCTGGCGGACTTCAGAAGGGTAAGAGACCATAATCACACTCATCTAGAGCAGCATCTCATGAACTTGAGTTTCAGCTGAATTATCTGAAATTAAGAAGAAAATTAAGAGAGCACTTCAGTTTCTGAATCAGTTTCTCTGATTTTGCTATGTATATAGGTATATGTTTGAGTAAAATGAACATTGTTGTTTTATTCTATAAATTACAGACAATGTTTCCCACAAATTCCAAATAAAAGTATTGTAATTTAGACCATTTATTTGCAGATAAATGGTCTAAATGACAATACTTTTATTTGGAATTTGAGGGAAACATTGTCTGTAATTTATAGAATAAAACAACAATGTTCATTTTACTCAAACATATACCTATATACATATGAATTAACACTGGTTTTAATCACATTTGTCAGGCATCTTGGCATGTTCTCCTCCACTAGTCTTACACACTGCTTTTGGATAACTTTATGCCACTCCTGGTGCAAAAATTCAAGCATTTGAGCTTGGATTTGATGGCTTGTGATCATCCATCTTCCTCTTGAGTATATTCCAGTTTTATAGAAACTTTTCACTTTACAATGGTCTCTTGTTTCAGAGTTGTATATATATTAGGGGCTGGCCATATTATTGAGCTTTTAAGAATTATCTATTTATTTTCATATGAGATATAAGTGGACATTGAATCAAAATTGGTACATTACCAGTCAAAAACTTGGACATACTGTACCTCCTCTCATTCGATGTGTTTTTTGTTTTTAAAGATGATTTTTTATATTGTAATATTCATGACCTTGAATTATGAAATTATTTTGTAAACAAAAAGTGTTTTATACTTTAGATTCATAATAAATTATTTGACCAGGTGTCATTTGACCTGTTTTTACCATCTAAATCTTGGAGGACGAATTTTAAAACCCTTTAACTTCGCTATCTGTGTTAGTGACTGGTTCAGGCCCAATTAGAGCTTCTTTGATATCATCAAAGCACTATTCATCTAGAGCTTGTCGTGTGTAGCCCAATCTCTCTGGGACAGAGCATCTTTTCTTCAGACTGATTTGGAGCCCAATCCCTCGTACATGTGCTTCCAATCTGCTCCACTCAGCGAGTGCAGAGAAAATGACAGTGTGGTGCACGACTCCAGGGGAGTGGTTTCAGTAGGACTGAACATTGCAGCCAAAATATTTGATGGGAGGAAATGGTTGTAAAGTTATACCAGTGGTCTGGGGGAAAGCTAAACATCCATCAGTGTCCAAAAGCAGCAAATACGGCGAAAAACTGGAAAGCTATTTGGTAGTTTTTCTGACTGTAGACTGTGAAGCTGGAGAAATGAATCTAGCCTCATGCAGGGCCAAAGTCCTTCTACCACAGTGTAAATCATTCATACCAAAAATACTATCGGCTTGTTCATAAGAATCCTGGGCAAGAATCTCTGCAAAGCTGCTTTTGACAACATACTTGATGAAAAGCTGTGTATAAATAAATAGAGCTGCACAATCTATCGTTTCAGCACCGTCATTGCAATGGGTGCACATGAGAGGTCTCATTGGCATTACATTACATAAAGCCAGTTAAATCATCATCATGATAAATCTTTCTTGATATAAAAGGGAACATTTCATTGTTCTTATTTTATATACCATTTCTACCAGAGCTGGATTATATCTGGCCAGTATTATTTATATTACGTCTGTCTTCAGTTGACCACAGACATTATTAATTTCATGGCATGTTCCAGTGAAATCTAGAGCTACGTTTGCACGAAGTCACATATTGATTTTAACCGGCAAACCTTCCAGAAAGCAAAAACGTTGGGTGGGAGTTTATAATTTGATCTTAATCTCTTATCATTTTTATAAGCAGTGTAATATAATCTATATCGTAAATTATTTGCTGTGAAACTTCCTACATTTAAATAACAGCATTTTTACAAACAGCAAATTTACCACTAATGAGTGAAAAAAATTAATTGTCAGTAAAGTCATTGTCAAAGATTTTTTTATTTTATTTTCTACAGTTTGTTGCTGCATCAAACATCACTGACAGCATACAATTCTATGCAAAGGTTTGGGCACCCCTGCTCAAATTCCATTTTTTGCTGATATTTATAAAATGATGATCGTTGAATAAATCCTTTTCAAAATGCAAACTTGGGTATGGCGTTTTAGTGCAAATCTTAGAGCCTAATTTATATTTACTAACTGAATTTCACATACTGGAAACAATATTTTTAATTTGATATATAAAATGTTGTTATTTAGTTATTTTACCAATATGTTAAATCAAGCAAATGAATAATGATGGTGTGCAGAGGTGTGTTAGCAGTTGAAATATGTTTAGCTCATTTTTACTTAAAATTAACACACAATGTGACTGGGGTGCCAAACATTTGTGTTCACGATTACACTCTTTTTAATTAAAAATAATTTAAGTAAGTTGAGTCAATTTCTTTAAAAATGGAGGCTAAACTTTGCTTCTTACTCTATATTAGCCCACACGACCAAAATGACATTTTACACAGTTTCCACATTGTGTATTTTCCTGAACACATTTTAAGAAAAAGCACTCTGTACAGTTCAATGGTTTATATTCTACATCAATAGTTAATCATGATCAAACCAAAACTTCTGAATACTACCTACAAGTCATTTCACAAAAACATGTGTGCCACACATACTTATTACACAGTAGGCTAAATGTGGCTTTTTCACCTCATTCATGTCAGCTCTTATACCAGTGGTTCTTCACCAGCGTTGTGGGTCTTCTCTGCTTTTGCATGGCAGGATGTTTGGTTACTGTTTCTGGTCGGTGCAGTATGCCAACGGAGAAATCTCAGAAGGCCTGAGACTGAGGAGAACAGCAGATGTGCTGTTTAGTGAACTACAGTGTCTGCATGGCAACCGCTCAAATTTGAAGTTTAAAAATTTTTAACTATTAATGCTAATGCAGAAACTATTGTGAGTGACCTTGTAATCAGGTTGGTATAGCATATCTTATAAAATTTCACAGTGTTCAATTATGGGGCCTATGATACTGATGTTAAAGTGGATAGTGGTGTCCAGGGTGAAGGTGGGACAAAATATTTTATTATATAAGTGGTCTCAATGTGCTGTCACAACCATTCCTGAAATATCTAGTAGAGCGTTCTGGTAGGTTTGGGAGGGAGGAGTTCTTGTCACTTCACATCTTTACATGCTTCACAGCACGCCATCTGAAGAGGTCCCAGCATTGTTTGGTGATTAGCTAAGCAAACGCATTAATTGAAACTGCACTACAACACAAAAACTATTAAAAGTACTCTTCCACATGCTTGCTGTAATTACACATCCTCACCAGGGAGGTCTCTAAATGCCCAAATCTTGTCACTTTAATACTTCTAGTACTGTAGTTATGAGAGTCTAAAAGGATAAATGCTAAATAAACTAAATACAAATATGATATTAAGTAAACTACAGCATTACAGATTTCAATGAGGTCATCTGGTGTACCACCGTGGGATGCTTTGTGTACGGTATACCCATACCACTGTTGTATATTAACCAGTGCAGAACTTTTAGCAAGCAGTTTATTTACTGGTTCTTTTTCTACTTATTGTATTATTAGCAGTACATTAGTCAATTAGATTTGGCTGTTTTTTGTTTAAGACGTCTGCTTCATGTGAATGTGTTTGAAGCACAGTCAGAAGTTTCAGTTTGATGTTTGAGGGATTTTCCATCAAATCTTCCCCACTGAGGTCCTGTGGGTGTAGAACAGTTAGTCAGTTTGTGGTCAGTACTTTGATTATAAAGGCTATTATGTGATTCTATCGGTCACTGGTCCACACATCGATCCAAATGCTGAAACTAAAATTGTGTGATGTTTGAAGAAAGCCGGAGCTTCCAACTCACACATTTACCATGAGACTCACACTCTATTCTCACACTTTCACACCACATTTCTTACACATGGACAGACCTGTTCCTGTAGTATCAGCAAACCAATTAGGGAGCTGTTGAATTTCCCATAAAACAAAAGATGAAGAGCAACTAGAGAGTTCCTAAATGAAATTAGTGTAAAATCCAGACTAGATTATGATTAAGTCACATGTCAACATTCATATCAGCAGTTCATATTTCATAGTAAATGAACAGAGTTCAGCTGTTTACAAGCTTTTATATTCATATATATTTTAGTCTATATAATTTTTATATTTTTAATAGACATCAGTGTAAAAAATATTTTATTCCAAGTAATTTTAGAGCTTTTCTATTGGTCCTCCCATAATATTTTGAACCAATATAAAAACTGTCAGATTGAGTATAAAATAACTAATAAGTATAAAATGGCAAAAATACAAGGTTTTGCATTACAGTAACAATATTAAAAAAATTTTCTTGCATATATCACATAAGAATAATCATGTGAATAAGAAGAATAATTATTTAGTAATATTAATAGAAACAGATGGAATTTTAATCTAATCAGACATTTAAAAGCCCTCCTTCTTCACAATGCAAATAAAATGTTTTTGAGTCAAACATTGCAGTGTAAAGATAACGGCATAAGTGCCTCATAGAAGTGAGAAGATAAGAGTCAGTTCTCACTTTTGCTTTCCGTTGGGTAGGAGCCTGAGAACACGGCTGACTAACATGTTAAAAAAAAAATTCCCTCAGAGCTGTGCTGCTCATCAACCACAGTGGAGGCTTTTCCACTAAATAGAACTTTAAATACAGGTCCCTCTCAAAAAAATAGCATATTGTGATAAAGTTCATTATTTTCTGTAATGTACTGATAAACATTAGACCTTCATATATTTTAGATTCATTACACACAACTGAAGTAGTTCAAGCCTTTTATTATGGATGGTTTTGGCAAAAAAGTAAAGAAAAAAATCTAAAAAAATTAGCATATTTCATCCGACCAATAAAAGAAAAGTGTTTTTAATACAAAAAGAAAAAGGTCAACCTTCAAATAATTATGTTCAGTTATGCACTCAATACTTATAATAAAAAATGACTGCTTTAATGCGGCGTTGCATTAAGACAATCAGCCTGTGGCACTGCTGAGGTGTTATGAAGGCCCAGGATGCTTCGATAACGGCTTAAGCTCATCCAGAGTGTTGGGTCTTGCGTCTCTCAACTTTCTTTTCACAATATCCCACAGATTCTCTATGGGGTTCAGGTGAGGAGAGTATGCAGGCCAATTGAGCGCAGTAATACCATGGTCAGTAAACCATTTACCAGTGGTTTTGGCACTGTGAGCAGCTGCCAGGTCGTACTGAAAAATGTAATCTTCATCTCCATAAAGCTTTTCAGCAGATGGAAGCATGAAGTGCTCCAAAATCTCCTGATAGCTAGCTGCATTGACCTTGCCCTTGATAAAACACAGTGGACCAACACCAGCAGCTGACATGGCACCCCAGACCATCACTGACTGTGGGGACTTGACACTGGACTTCAGGCATTGTGGCATTTCCTTCTCCCCAGTCTTCCTCCAGACTCTGGCACCTTGATTTCCGAATGACATGCAAAATTTGCTTTTATCCGAAAAAAGTACTTTGGACCACTGAGCAACAGTCCAGTGCTGCTTCTCTGTAGCCCAGGTCAGGCGCTTCTGCCACTGTTTCTGGTTCAACAGTGGCTTGACCTGGGGAATGCCGCACCTGTAGCCCATTTCCTGCACACGCCTGTGCACGATGGCTCTGGATGTTTCTACTCCAGACTCAGTCCACTGCTTCCGCAGGTCTCCCAAGGTCTGGAATCGGCCCTTCTCCACAATCTTCCTCAGGGTCCGGTCACCTCTTCTCGTTGTGCAGTGTTTTCTGCCACACTTTTTCCTTCCCACAGACATCACACTGAGGTGCCTTGATACAGCACTCTAGGAACAGGCTATTCGTTCAGAAATTTCTTTCTGTGTCTTACCCTCTTGCTTGAGGGTGTCAATGATGGCCTTCTGGACAGCAGTCAGGTCGGCAGTCTTACCCATGATTGCGGTTTTGAGTAATGAACCAGGCTGGGAGTTTTTAAAAGCCTCAGGAATCTTTTGCAGGTGTTTTAGAGTTAATTCGTTGATTCAGATGATTTAGAGAACCTTTTCATGATATGCTAATTTTGTGAGATTTTGGGGTTTTCATGAGCTGTATGCCAAAATCATCAGTATTAAAACAATAAAAGACCTGAAATATTCCAGTTGGTGTGCAATGAATCTAAAATATATGAAAGTTTCATTTTTATCATTTCATTAGGGAAAAGAATGAACTTTATCACAATATGCAAATTTTTTAGAAGGATCTGTACAAGCTGCATTTACTGTGAATCTCACATTCTGTGCCTAAAATGAAGCACTGTGTAACAGTACAATTGTTAATATAGTTCTGTAAATAATAGTACTTTTATGCTTCCCCAGGTCTGCATATATTCAGTGTCAGCTATTTTCACAGTGGGTTTCTAAACAAACTTATTTGGAATTTATAAAGTTTTATTTCTGTATTTTTTTTCTCAGTAGTATTTTATTCTTTAAAACTTAGTTTATTTATTGTGGTATGTCAGGCCATACAAGTGTCACTCACCAAGACAGATATGAGTAATATACTGGGTTAAATAAAGTGATTCTTACTCTGATTTTGTTGTTTACAGTATTAAATATACAACAAAAGTTAAATATACAAATTAATTCTTTGTTAGGGCAGTATACATTAGTGCTTAAAAAACTGAAACTCTCAACAAATGCACATTTCATTAGAGAAAGTGTGATTAGTTCTGTTTTATTGAAGAAAGTGCAGCAAAAGCAGTGTTTTTTTTTTTTATAAGAAAGCTACTATTTTATTAGTGTTTTTGTAAGAGTCTGCCTCCACTGATACATTTTGACTGCTTATGAAAATACAAGGAGTATTTCTGTATGATAAATACCCGCAAAGCTGATGCAAATGCATAGTTAAGAGCAATTATATTTCTGGCCATACAATATCAAAATATGGTTTCTTTCTTATTATGTGAGGCTGTGGGGTTAGGATAGTCCTGATGGTCCAAACTAGGCCAAATTATGGAATTTAAATAGTTTAATATTACAATCATCAAACATTGAACAATTGATTTAAATCTAAAACATAAAAGATTATTATTGTTATTATTACTAGTTAAACCAGAGTACAGTCTGTTGGTTGGTTGTAGTGATCATCTTGTTGTAACGTTAAATATCGGCTGAGTTTCTAAGTAACTAAGTACAAATACTCTGGTACCATACCCAAGTAGAGTAATTGTAATTATAATTACCCATATAGAGTAATTATGTTGGAATAATTCTTTTTCAGATGCTTTTTTACACAAATAGCCTCTTTACTCCTCTTTCATTTCAGCATATTTTCATTCTGGTTAAAAAAATATATTCAGATAGATTGAATTTGATTGTGGTTGGATGAGAAGTATAAACAAATACAATTCTGTCTCCTTACACAATTATACACGATCCATCACACCTGCAAACATCATGCCACTCACAGCACTATAGGCTTTTGTCTTTAATGGCATTTTTTTCCCCTTACATTACTTTTATCTTATACTTTAACTAGTACTTTTACAGTTTTATTAAAGTAAAAAGCTTAAGTTGATTTTTAAACCTTAGTATCTGATTCTAGTATTCTAGTATCTTGAGTGTAGAGAAGGCTAAGGTTTAGGCTTTAGTGTCCAGGGCTTTTCTTAAGCAGTTTCCTCAGTGTGGAGTTTTAACTCTGTGACCTTAGATCATTCTAATCCGGGGAAGGTCCAGCTCCAACATCCCTTCTTTTAGCGCCACCACCCCCTTCTCTTGTACCTCTAAGGGTTGGAATGTCACCTTCTAAGTGTCTTAATTACACTCAGTCTGGAATGTGATTGGCCCTGGCTGCTGTTGCCTGGCTGCACTAAAAGCATGTTTACTTGCTGGATTTAGGAGGAAATTAACACTTTGGCCTGCGATCACAAAAGAGGAGAGTGATTTCTTACTCATTTAGCTCACTCTATAGCCTAACACGGACATCGCTAAGCTGCAGGGTACACACTGTTCCGTGTAAAGGCACGCAGCACTGGACAGGCCCAGCAGATAGAAGGAGCAGTGTGGGAGAGAGATAGAGACTTTATTCTGCAGTTCTGCCATTTATCAGTGTATATGAGAGTTGTCAGTTTGACGCTGGCCTGCTCTCCGTGTGTGGGAGTAAAAGGTCAGCTGAAGCACCAGGGGTCATCCGAGGAGGGTCATCAGGCTTCAGTTTCATGTGGTTTAGTATGCTGTTCGTTTCAGAGCCCACAACTGCCTGTAGAGTTATGTCACTGTTTAACTTTTAGTAGGGCAGCACGATAAAAAAAAAAAAAAAACTTTTATTCATTTAAAATTTATTACTACATATTATACCATGGTTAGAGAAACATGAATTATTAAAAAAAATGTTAGTACTTTATTATCAAAAATGTTAAACACCCACAGATACAAAATGCACTCAATAATGATTGCATATGATGCTCAACCTGTTTCAAGACTTATATTGCTACATAAAACTTTTAATTGGTTAAAAGACCTGGATATATGCATTTTCAAGGCCACAATAGTATTTACTTTTACAAAAACATTGTTGTGTATTCCAGCTTTCAGTCTTTGACAAATAGTCTAAACTAGTGGTTTTTAACTAATGTAATGTTGATTTATCCGGATGTTTAAGAAATTAATATCTTGTTAGTTGTCCTCAGGTTCTGTATTAAACAGTAGACTTCAGGTTTATATAAGCCTAGCTATGACATGATAAACACCATTGAGTAAACTGTAAGTATTTCACTGACCCCAATCCGAACTAGCTCGTCCCCTTTTTTCATGTCAGCTAAAGCACATGAATAGACTTTTACAAACCAAAGCAATGATTGGTCTTGAGTTTGAGGTTCTCTCCATTATCACATTCCATTGTTTTGCTTATCAGTTCTCTTATCAGTGTTATTGCTTCCTTTGATGTGTTTAGCATGTGAAGGTCTTGCGGGCGCTGGTGCTGGGTGAGCCAGAGCGGGGCCAGACGCAGTACCAGTCCCTGTGTTTCATCACCAGGCTGGAACATGGAGAGATCATCCCCAGTGAAGCCATGGTCAGGCTGAGACAGGTCAGTCTGGGGTTAAACAGATGCAACATAATGAAATGAATGGATGAAAATCTATGATCCTATTTGTGTATGTAATCAAGGTAATCAAGATTATTGTTAAATGTATTATTTACAACACAGCAAGTGAACCTAGAGATTGTTAAACAAAGCAGTATTTACACACTGTATTCACATGAACATACTGTCAGGAGCTTTGGGTAATGTAAGATCTCAGTCATTTTGAGCGTGACATAATTTTAAATATTTCTAAAACTGCTGATCTCTTGGGATTTTCAGCACAATATATAGCCTTTAGAATTCACTTTCTAGAATGGTGCAATACAGTAAACAATATCCAGAAAGCAGTAGTCTGTGTAGAATGACCAGACTGGTTAGAGCTAACAGAAAGGCTGCATGTAACTCCACTTACAGAAAACCTATCTGTACAATTGTGAGCAGAAAATAATTAAAATTTTAGTGATTTTATGTTGAATTTAGCAGATACAAAAAAGGTAGAACCGGAACAGAAGTATTCACTGCCTATACAATGCTGTATTTTTTTTATCTTCCAGAAAAACCCTCATGTTGTGCGGACAGCTGAGGAGAAGCATGGCGTAGAGCGGACTACCCTGAATGTGGCAGTGAACCTGACTTTATCCTGGCACCTCAGCTCCCACATTCGTAACGTGTGCAGAGATGCCAGAGACTTCATCTATACACGCGAGCAAGACATGAAACACTGGCTGGAAAAGGGTTGGTGTCTCGGGTTTCTTTGATTTTGCTTTTTATAGATATATGTTTGAGTAAAACATTGTGGTTTTATTCTATAAACTACAGACAACATTTCTCCCAAATTCCAAATAAAAATATTTTCATTTAGAGCATTTATGTGCAGAAAAGGAGAAATGGCTGAAATAACAAAAAATATGCAGAGCTTTCAGACCAAGTTCATATTTATAAGGTTTTAAGAGTTCAGAAATCAGAAATTGGTGGAATAACCCTGGAATAATCACAGTTGCATCTTGGCATGTTCTCCTCCAACAGTCTTACACACTGATTTTGGATAAATTAATGACACTTCTGGTGCAAAAAAAATCAAGCAGTTCAGCTTGGTTTGATGGCTTGTGATCATTAATCTTCCTTTTGATTTATATTCCAGAGGTTTTCAATTTGGTAAAATCAAAGAAACTCATCTTTATGTGTATACTGCACTAGAGCAGCACTGTGTTGGTCACAGATAAGGAATAACCTTTTTAGGCACAAATTAGACCGTATTATGCTAATTAGTACAATATAACAACTTATAACCATTTTTAATGATAGCTTATCAGTTTCACATTTACTGAGTTTTGTAGTCTAGTACTGACCTTATTTCTCGGTGCAGGTGTTGGGGGCTCCATATTTGAAGTTCTGTCTCAGAAGATGGAGGGTCCAGGACTGCAAAGCTGCAGCTCCACTGCTGACCCGTGGCAGCCTTGCTTGTGCAGCTACTCTCTGAGGCTGGAGTGGTACCCGTGTATGCTGAAGTTCTGCCGTGGTCACGGGCCCAGCCCTTACAAGTGTGGCATCAGGAGCTGCAGCAAGGGCTACCGCTACGACTTCTACACACCACACAAGCAGCTCTGCATGTGGGATGAAGACAGCTAATGCTGCCTACTGTTAAAAACAGAATGACTTCACCCTTACCAGTGCGGCCCTGTTAGCACTGTATGGATGGGATAATGATGACTGTTTACTTTTGTCCTTTGAATTACTGTTGGTGCCTTCAGGAAACTTTGAGTGATAAATATTCTTATAATAACTTGATAGATTTAAGGTGCCTTTAACAGTGTCTATTTAAAGGCTAATTTATACTTACTTTACATCTAAAAACAAGTATGTCAATTTTAAACCGAGGAACCTTTACTGCCCACATTCTTGTGTCATTTATGATGGCATGGATATTAAGCAATACTACTTCACTAGAGCAGTGTAACAAACATGGCAATGGTAAAGTAGCTTGTGATGATATTTGAACTGCAACACAAAAATTTAAAGTGGCAGCAGTGTACACAGCTAAATCCAAGTTTTACCATAAGTATCATAAGCTCATAAGTATCCTCTTTATCATGTCCATATGGCAGTGGTCGTGTTTTACTTGAACCACTGGCTACACTGCCCCCATGATATCCAGTGGTACTACTCTATGTTCCATACATATCAATAAGCTTTTAGAGAACGAGCACAAATACGGACAAAATTAACATCTGTATTTAGCGTTAAGTCTAAATGAGCCCTAAGCATGGCTACGTCTAAAAGATGATTTAGTATTTTCGTTTTAACATAAGCTTGTCTTAATTAAAAAAGGCTACAGTAATAAAATAATACATGTGATGAAAAAGAAAGAAAAAAGTCATGCTGTTATGTTATCAAAGGAGTTTTTTTTTGTATTGTTTTTTTTTCTCCAATACTTTAATGCGCTTGAATTTGGAGTCCTTCCTGTCTTTAAGATGGGGGGATGATGAATTGTTCTGATGTTCAGGGTTTTGACCATGACTCATATATCTTAATGTGTTGACGCCCTTTGCCTACAAGCACAAAAGGATATTTTGACTTGAGCCATTAAAGCTAATTCTTTACCTTTTATTCCCGCTGTCACTACTGTGTAGCCTCAGGGCAGGAAGTCATATGACCATGTGGGTCAAAGTTTAAGTTGTGCCCTAGGGCAGAGATATTCCTACTTTTCTTATGTTCTGTCTTATTCTAATTATTGTTTAGATTCCTGTTTAAATGATGTTTAAAATGATGGGCATGTATTTTTGTATTAGCATGTTTAAGCTCTCTTATAGGGGAATAACATGTATAGTGGATTTTTCTTTTTTTTTGTCTTCTTTTTGAGTTTTATATCATAAAACTTACAGGAGGTTTAATGCCATTATGAGTATCAGACCATTTAAAACTTCAGAATCTAGAAAATTCCCTCTTCCAAATCCAAATTTAACAATTTCAAGATTATCTGTTTTAGAATATTAGAATCTAGAAATTAAAGATGTTTGTAGTTCATATTTTTTTTACAATCTTCAAACCTCTCAATTGAAGAATATGTATTTTTTTTTTTTCAAATTCACAAACATTTCCAAAAAGCTCTAAAAATGTACAAATTCCAGAATCTTTAGTTGTTAAAAAAAAACCCACAGATTTTAGAATCCAGAAACCATTCGATTTGATTTCATAATCCAGAATCTTCTCTATTCTTGAAAAATAATTTTACAGTGTAAAAAAATCTTTTTTGGAGAAAATTCAGTGCCTTTAGAATTTTGTAAATATCAAAAGGAAAACAAACTCTACTACTGAATTCTATTCAACTGTTCCTCATATTTGGCGATTTTATTATTTTTTTTAATTTAGATTTTGATTCATGTTGACCATGAGGTGTGAGATTTCTTAGTTTTTTTAAGTAATTTTTCTGAGTAATTGTAGTAATTCACACATCAAACCTAGACTCTACTGTGAAGGTTCTAATTAATTCTACAGCTCTGGACTGTGTGTTCAAACCTGTCTTGCTTACAGTTTGAGGCGTGAAATCCTTTTACAAAAGGAGCTACAGTGGCAGCTAAGACAGTGTCAGTGATGGTTTTTGTGGTGTCTATTTATTGCTAATATATTCAAGTGATCCTAAATGTGCAGCTCTCTGGACGGTTGATCTCTATAACCCTGACTAATTGCCTCATTTACATTTCAATGACCCTATTATGGAGAGTAGCGATTTGGGTTGGTATATAGCATACAGTACGGTGGTATAGATGCTGATCGTGACAGGCAGATAAAACTTTCCCACAATGCAATATTGTTTTCGTGTGTGGGATATTGTTAGACGGTACTCTTCAGATTCACATTACTATTTTAATAGTCTATTTGTATTTATTGAAACAGCAACCTTAAAGTGTCAGTATCTTTACAGTACTCAGTATATTTACATAAACACTACATTTTAAAGGTATTTATAATTTATGACTGTTTGGTACTTAATAACTTGTTTTCTGTCATTAGGATGTGTTTATTTTTTTTGTTGTTTAAAAACACTTTCTGCTCAGGATTCTCTTTGATACAAATGCAGCCAAATGTATGTGATGCAACTAGAGGGTTTTGCCTTTTAACACTTAATAATGCAATGTTTATTGTATATATAATACACAATAATAACATATAATACATTATACATTATGTTTGGGTTGTAGTTATATCATTTTTGCCTTCAACGATTTTGTTTTCAGTGAGTTACAGTAAGCCAAATATGAGAATTAACAGGTACACAAATATACAGTGTGCACTACTAGTTTTACAGTGTAAATAAAAATGTAACTTTTTATTTGTTGTGTGCGTTTGTGTCTGTGTACAGTGTTTAGGACTACATTTCTCATTGGCATATAGTTCTATATGTTATATGCTGTTTTATATGTCTATATATGAACCAAACCCTAAGCAATTAACTGTCCGTTAAGGATTTTTTTTTATTTTTTTTTTTATTTGAACACTGCCCTCTAGTGTTAGTTGCCTGTAACTACATGCTATTGCTGGGAAACTGCCTGCAGCAATGAATGCTTTTTCAGGATGTCCTGTTCAAGCAAGGTAACGTAACGGGGCCAAGAATCACGTATACAGCAGAAGCTGTTTGTATGTCTATATATAATTAAATATAACTAAAAAAATAAATAAAACATTAAAAAACTAGAACACAAAACTATAATATAGTCTAAACTGACTGACTTCTTTTCAACCTATATATACTAGAATTAAACGTAAAAAAAAGTTCAAAAGTTTTTTTGAAAATAAAAATAACAATGCAATGAACATACAGAATATGAATAATTATATTTAATATTTTTTATTATTATTTGGTTTATTTACTTACTGTTAATATATATATATATATATATATATATATATATATATATATATATATATATATATATATATATATATATATATATATCTGGAAAAAAAATTAGACTTAAAAATCCAAAAGCAGTGAGTAAGACTGGTGGAGGAAACATGCCAAGATGCATTAAAACTGATTAAAAACCAGGGTTATTCCACCAGATATTTATTCATTTCTGAACTCTTAAAACTTTATGAATATGAACTTAATTTCTTTGAATTATTTTTTTAGCCATTTCTCATTTTCTGCAAATAAATGCTCTAAATGACAATATTTTTATTTGGAATTTGGGAGAAATGTTGTCCGTAGTTTATAGAATAAAACATCAATGCTCATTTTACTCAAACATATACCTATAAATAGTGAAATCAGAGGAACTAAAGTGGTCCTTTAATTGTTACTTGATTACCGGTACAAAACTGCACTGTGGAGTTTAAAGTGGAAACAAAAGAAAACTGCTGCGTATCCCACAAAAAAAAACAGTCTGACACTGTTTCCTTTAGGTGACCCAGTAAAAAGTGGTGTCCTTAAAAAAATGGTGGTTAAAATAAACAGTTGGTAAATTAGCTAACCAAATAATTAACAGATATTTAGAGCTTCACATTATGGCTGTGTATTATTAGTTTCTCACAAGCCCAATAAAATGAGTTCTGTTTTACACTAGATTGTTCAGTAGTTAGCTATCTTGTGTAGCTAGCTAAGAAACTATCAAATTTGGATACCATAAACTGTAGTCTACGATTGGTACACCTTGCTATTGCCAGATTCCACATTTTAACTGAGGCTCTTCCTTTAGCTCACTGACTCCCCCTGCTGCTATTGCTGTACTTATGCAGCACTGGGTGTTGTGTGTGGTTAGTTAGCTCTGTTACTCACTGATTGGGCTGAAAAATTATTCTCTTCCTACACATGAACTGCAAATATCGTGAAAACTCGAGCTGAGCTGAGCCTGTAGCTGCTGGCGAGTGAGGCTCGCTGCGGGGTTCCTCGAGCGAGTATTACCGTGTGCTCCAGCTCCGGAGTTTCCTCTAGTGGCTGGATGAGAAACAGCAGCTGCAGTAATAAACGCTGCCCTATCGGATTGGCTAAAACAGAGAAATATCGTCTGAACGCCTGAAAATTTGTCTCCCTTGGGTTCCTTTAGAACCTTGCAGACTATTACATGTCTTGCTCTGCATGGTACTTGTAGAATCAGCTAGAATTTGATCCATTTGTACACAAAATGTCTTTCTGTGGAAGAGTCTGAACTCTGTAGAGATGGTTTTGTAACCTTATACTGCCTGAAAAGCAACAACCTATAAACATCACTGTTCCACCCACATCATACTTTTTTTGCAAATATGAGCATAATCAAATAGAAAAATATTTTATTTTTATAGATATCTATGGAACGTCAAACATCTCCCCCTAAAAAACATCTGCTAATTTTAAAGGTTTTCATATACTTGCCATTCACAAATATGAAATATTGGAAAATGGTCCTCAATAAATAATTTACCAAAACTTATTTTTGTCTCATTTTTTTATTTTATTTTGTTCTACTTAAGTTTAGGAATTGTGTGAAAAACATATGAAGTGAGATGTGTTTTGGATCACTGTCCTGCTGCAGAACCTAGGTCGTTTAAGCTTAAGATCACGAACAGATGGCCGGATATTCTCCTAAAGGACTTTTTGGTAGAGTGTGGAATTTATGTTTCCGTTTATCACAGCAACTCTTCCAGGTCCTGAAGCAGCAAAACATCCTCACACCAACACACTACCACCACCATTTTTTACTGTAGGTATGATGTTATTTTTCTAAAATGTGGTGGTACTTAGGCCATTTTTCCAAGTCTCGTTCTTATGGTGGAATCATGAACACTGTCCTTAACTGTGGCAAATGAGATCTGCAGTTTTTTGGATGTTGTTGTAGGGTCTTTTGTGACCTTTTGTATGAGTTGTTGCTGCGCTCTTGAGATAATTTTGGTCAGCCGGCCACTCTTGAGAAAGATCACCACTGTTTCATGTTTTCCCATATGTGGATAATGGCTCTCACTGTTGTTTGCTGAAGTCCCAAAACATTAGAAATAACTTTATAACATTTTCTAGACTCATAGATCTTAATTACTTTCTTTTACTTACGTTCTTATCCTGAATTTCTTTCAATATTGGCATGATATGTAGTTTTAAAGTATCTTTTGGTCACTTCTATCACTTTGTCAGGCAGGTCCTATTTAAGAGAAATGTATTGATTATGAACAGGTGTAGCAGTAATTAGGCCTGGGTGTTGATAGAGAAGTTGAACTCAGATGTGATAAACCACAGTTAATCTTTAACTGGGGTGCGAACACTTTTTCACACAGGGCCATGTAGGGTTGGATTTTTTTCCTCCATAAATAATGAAACCCTTCATTTAAAAACTGCATTTTGTGTTTACTTGTGTTGTCTTTGACTAATATTTAAATTTGCTTCATGATCTGAAACATTTGTGAAACAATGCAAAACAATAAGAAATCATGAAGGGGGCAAACACGTTTTTTACACCACTGTAACAGAATAAAATACATAAAGTAATACTTTCCTCGGGTGATTATATGACATTTAAACTATGGAATTGTGTCATCAGTGAACTCCCCCAACCTTTAAAAATCATTTGCAAGCCAGGGAGCATACATACACCAAACAGCCAGCCTTTCAAGCCATTCACAAGCATGGCAGCATATCAGTATAAACACAGCCAGAAACACACACACACACACACACACACACACACACTTTTTGAGCTGGAGAAGTCACACATGCTCAGGATCTTTTTTCAAAGTTTGCCATCTCCCCCCTTTGTTGTTTTATGCAAAATGGCTGAGTGTGGATAGGACACACCGTAGGCCTTATGCAAATCACCTGTCTATCAGCTCATGTGGGATCGTGAAAAAGGTGAAGAGTCGTCCACTAACCCACTTTGCCAAATGTTTAAAGTTTCTCCTCAGCATCTAGAGGACACAATTTGCTATTTTGCTTTGTGCAAGACCTTCGAGAAGAAGCAGAAGACAAGATCAGGATACTTTCACACTCTCCTGGTGAAGGTGAGAGCTAAACTTCTACTCGCTAGCATCCAGCAGATTCAGGAGCAGCCGCTTCCCCAATGCCCCTATTCCATCCTGTAGAGCCAGAATCATATCGCTCGACTTGTCGGTCACTTGCTGGCGCGGCATATTGACCGATTTAAATGTTTTTGACTAGAAGAGATTAGAGAGGAAAGCCCAAGGCCGGGAACACCTCGGCTCTTATGAATATTACAACAAGCTTTTTACATAAAGACAGACCATTTGAAAGTCGGGGCCATTAGAATAAACCTCAAGATCATTTTACTGTCGTGGGGCCCGTGCCATGAATCGGCCCCAGTGTTCGCATAAAGTTGTGATCCTGTAGGAAAATCAGCTGTATTTATCATTTACAGATATTAAGATGAGCACAGAGGCTGTGGAGCAGAGGGATCCTCCGCATGAACACACAGGTAAGCAGTTCGTTCTTCACTTTGGCTGTTTTCCGACCCTGTAGCTTGTTTACCAAACAAGTGTTTGATGGAATTTAACAGGAAAACTGGAAGATACAAAAAGATACAGACAAAGGTATGAATGTTTCTCTGTAAAAAAAACTGCTTCTTAAAGAGAAAAATATATGGATTATTATAATTATTAGTTATGTTTTTCTGATTTTATGAACAATATCTACACTGTAAAAAAAAGTACCACATTTCATCAAATGTTTTCTTGCTGAGTATTGTTGTTCAGACTTTTGTTAAGGCTTTTTGATCAATTAACATGATAAGAATAGTAAACTTTTGTTCATTTTTTTACACAATTTTACACAGTGTAGCATAGTTCTGACATTGACAAAAATAAGCATTAAAAATAATTGTATTACTTGTAGTTCAAAACTTTATATTATTAACTAATAAACTAAAGAAACTACTTTGCCAGACAGACCACAATTCTGTAGCTACAATTTTCTTTTACAAGTTCAACATAAACTAAAAGACATTATAATATAATAAAGATAAAATATACAAGCACACAAATAATAAAGGCACATTACAAAGTAAGATTTTGTTCTTTAGCAACAATTTTAGAAGAGTTAATAGTATGCAATTAAACTCTAAAACTTCAAAAAAAAAAAAAACTTTAAAGCACTAAAGTAGTACAGAAATCCTGAATAAAAATAAGAAGTGTTTTTCAATACTAACAGCTACAGAACAATAACAATAAACCTTTGAAAACTTTAAAGTACTCTAATAAAAACACAACTTTGAGACTTTTTTTAACTTTGTCTGAAGTCAGGTTTTGGTAATACATTGTTCAGATTCAGATGTGGTTTGTTTTAACTACAACATTAACTTTTATTAATTTTTAGCAATTGCAGTCTGTACTTTATTTATTCCACTTAGAATATATAGAATAAGATGATTGTATTCTTACTATGATATGGAATATACTATGTAAGAAATAGAAGTATAATAATAATAGTTGAGCTAACTGCATTGGATGGTTTGATATAAAGCATATATTTGTATGGCTTATTTACAGTGTCTCGTTTTATTTGGAACTCATTTTGCGTTGACTTTGTTGACCTTTGCATTGGAGACGGATTCACGAGAAAGCTGCGGCGTGCCGTTTGTCTGTCGTCAAAGCCGTTTGTGGTTTTGACCAGTGACAGAGTGCTGCTCTTTGTCTTTGCAGTCACGGTCTCCTTCTCAGACAAGTCTGTACAAATCCCTCAGTGACACTCTCAACTGTAACAACTACATCATACAGCATGGCCCTAGCTTTCTTTTACTGAGGGCTTTTTTTACCATTTCAACCTTTTGGCAGACAGACCATAATTAATGTTTTCATTTGTGTAGTAAACTAATTACATGATTTATACTTATTTACATGCCTTTAACTCATGTAAATGTTATGTATGACAGTGGATTAGTTTTTTGACAAAAATACAATGGAGAGTTACCTAGTTTAACAACAATTTCAGTGTTTTTAAGCTAATTAACTCCTTATACTTATATACTTCATCAATATTAAAATACATAACATTTTCCCTCCTTTACCTAAAATTTATTTATATACCTATTATAACAAAAATGTCCTAGCATAATATTTAGTGGTGAGTGTCCAAATCTTCGTAAATCTAAGTTCTTTGTGATATTTACTAGTTCATAAGAATGTTCATTATTATTCAGGCATTTTACAAAAACTCCATAGCAAAAGTTTTTCTTACATATAATGTTCATCCCAACCTACTACTTGTTCACAAAGTGCTCTGTTGGATGAGCTCTGCCTGCAGAACAGCACAAATTAGTGAGACGGAATCGACCCATAAAAAAAAATAATAATAATAAATCATGAAATATAAAATTATTAGGGATGCACTGAATATAAGTAAATCATAAATAAATTATACTAAGCAATGTTTTTTTTTTTTTTTCAAAAAGCAAGACAAAAATACATTTAGGCTATTTAATATATGCAATGCTGAAAACCGTGGTAAAATGAATGCAAAAAAAAAAAAAGGTTTACTATTCTTAATTCAGAAGCACTTATTATTACAATGTTTAATAGTAGTTATATAAACCCCAATAACAACCATAATACTAAAATAAGCGTGCAATATTTGTGGTAATATGTAAGTTTGTAAATATTTTACAACAGCTGAGAACATCTTTCAGCCAATCAGATTACAGAATGTGTAGAATAATATTAATTCCAACACATTTAACAATTTTCTGGCTGTAGTTTGTATTTAAACTATAGTTTCATACCTAACATTTTAATAAAACAGTTTGGCACTCCAAAAAGTCTATTTAAGTAATCAGATGTACAGTATATGTGTTTTATAAACTAAACACTACTTACAAATAAGTAATATCGAAACTAGCTTCTCATGTATTTTTATAAGAGTCTTTTCTTATAACTAGCGGATTCTTTTTTTTTATCAAGGGTGAATCAAGCATGAAGGGTGTTGTGTGTAGCTCTAGGATGTGATGTTCATGATGGACATGCAGTCTACCAGGATGTGTGGGTGCATAGTAGGGGGGTTGTTTGCGGTGAGGCGTTCATACCCTGAGGCTGTACTGAAACACAGGATCGTATCCTCAGTACGGAACACAGCTTCTGAAATGAGGAACTTGGATTCCAGGAGAGCCCAATTTGGAAAAAGAACGTTTTGTGTTGCAGTCCTTCCTGTAATATCAAATAACCGGGTTCAGTTACAAATCCTAGCGACAGGTGTACATATTCGTATATAATAGTGTAATAAGATCCCCTGCTTTTGCAGGAAGATGCACGTTTTTTAAAGCTACAATTATAACACAGAACAGTGTACCAATAATGGACACAATTGAACTCGAAAACACACTCAAAAGCAGAACTAAAAAGGCAAATTTGGACACAATACATAGTATTTGACAGGCCCCCCTCTTGGGAAACAGGTGGTTTGGTGAAATTATTTAATAGTCTGTATTTTACTTTACTAACCTGCATAAAAAAAAAATAATAAAAAAAAAACAATAAAAGTAGCTCATATTTATTTCCCACTAATAACTAAAAAAAATCATACATTTCTTGCATAACATACTACTGTTCCATGAAGAATCTTATCGAAATACAGCTCTGGAAAAAATTAAGAGAGCACTTCAGTTTCTGAATCAGTTTCTCTGATTTTGCTATTTATAGATATATGTTTGAGTAAAATGAACATTTTTGTTTTATTCTATAAACTACAGACAACATTTCTCCCAAATTCCAAATAAAAATATTGTCATTTATACTTTTTTTTTTCAGAAAATAAGAAATGGCTGAAATAGCAAAAAGATGCAGAGCTTTTAGACCTCAATTAATGCAATGGAAACACGTTCATATTCATAAAGTTCAGAAATCAATATTTGCTTTAATAACCCTGGTTTTTATTCACAGTTTTCATGCATCTTGTCATGTTCTCCTCCACCAGTCTTACACACTGCTTTTGGATAACTTTATGCCACTCCTGGTGCAAAAATTCAAGCAGTCCAGCTTGGTTTGATGGCTTGTGATCATCCATCCTTCTCTTGATTTTATTCCAGAGGTTTTCAATTTGGTAAAATCAAAGAAACTCATCATTTTTAAATGGTCTCTTAATTTATTCCAGAGCTGTATTATACTTCCAACACAGATAGTGTGCAAAAAGTATGTAAACCAAAAAAACATTATGCTGATTGAGTTATTCACTCAAAAATATTTTTAATCAAGTAATTACACTGCATTTTGTATGTGGTTATCATTACATCACAACAGACAGCTCTCTTCAACCCCTGCTACAGCTATCTGCCTTCAAACATTTCAGGTTATTATTGTAAGTATTTTCATTATTAAGATGGTAATCATAATTATTAGCCTTTTTATCCATCATCATTGCTTTCATTATTGTTTACCATATTTATTGTGATTATAATACTGCAACTATCAATATATCATATACTAGTCTGACCAGAGGAGGATGGGTCCTACCTTGTGAGTGCACTGAGGGAGTTTTCCTTGCCACTTTGAGGTTGGCTTGATCCTTGATTTATGTGTTGTTGATCCTTTGTCCTATTACTAGATTCCTGTAAAGTTTTTCAGTTTTTCTAAGGCACTGTACAAATAAATTTAATTTGAACATAACAAACTAAGAAACATTCAGAACATTTGGTTTTCCTGGCAATGTTGTAATCCTTATTCAGAGAGTTGACCTTTGGTATAAAAATGGTATAAAAATACATTTTGAAAGGAAAAAATGTAAACTTTGTATTGAGGTGTGATTTAAAAAATCGGACGGGAAAAGGGTGCATCCTTACTTTTAAAACTTTACATTAGCTCCAATTTCTTTATCATCAAGGTATTTTACTAAAATGTGTATGTAAACATGCAGATTAAATAAGACTTTCGGAGAAATACAATTATGAAAACAATAACATATCAGAAAATACAAGTTGTTATGACTCTCAATATTAATACTGCTTGTTTTTGTGTTTTATATTAACACATAAATCATTAGTTTTCCTGAGAATATTGTCATCTGTCCATCCATATTTATTTTAACACAATTTCCAGAACAATTTGATGTTTTTCAGATTTCTATCCACTAGTTAGGAATGACACCAGTGCTGGGAGGTTAGCATGTGCTTTCTTTGAGATATATACATCTCAAACGGATCTGAACTATTGCTAATGCAATGGCTCTGTGCTTTGGCAGTGGTGTTCTCTAACAGGCTAGCAAAATGTGCTTTTAGTACTATTACTAGTTATTCATGAACAAAACGTAAAACATAATCTGCTATCTGTGGTGGATTCTGGCAGGGAGTCAGAATTCGGAACAACACTGTTTCTGGCTGATGGTGACAACAGCACTGAGTGCATGCATACAGTCTTAAAAATAATGCAGTAAGTACAATTTGACTGTTTACATTAGTTACAAGTTGGAGTCCACAAATCTGATACATATCCAATCTGGGCAAAAATAGATCTGTCACATTTGGGCAAATTAAAAAAAAAAGAAGAATTTGAGTCATTTCAGCCTGGTGAACATGAACGTAGCCCTCTACACTCTCTAACAAATCCTGGGCCAGAATTTCCAATCAAGATTTACCTATAAATTACTGTGTTGTGGGCGAATACAATTAGATGTCCCTAGAGCTATCACAAATAGACAAATGTTGAATCTGAAATGTGGGTTCTTCAACCTTCTTTTGGTTAGAACAAGTTTCAGCCAAAGTTTTGAGGCAATATTTTGATGTTTGTATAAATGCATGTGCTGGTTGTGAGTATGTATACGTGTGTGTCTGTGTGTGTGTATGTAAGAAAGAGAGAAAAAGAAAGAGGCGAGTAAGAAAAAGACCACAAACGAGAAGAAACAACTAAGAGATGCACCTGGGGGTTTGTAAACATTCAAATACTAGGGCCTGAAAAAGGTTGCCGTGGATACCTGAAAATTTGCATAGGTGATTCATTTCCATACTGGAAGTTTGGCTCGGGGAGGAGGGCCGATTTCCATAGCGCGGGACGAGCGTGCACTGATGCGCTAACCACAGCCTCACACAGGCCCATTTGAATGTCAAATCAGGAGAGATTACCTGCCACTGGAGACCTTTGAACCCCCACAGCCACTGCACAAGGTGAACGGAATTCGCCGCTATAAGCCCCCCATAGTCCTGGAGAGATGAACACTGACAAGAATAAAACATTTAGGCGTTAGAAAGAGACAATTCAGAGAGAGTATCATGTTCAGAATGCTGTTAAAAATAAAAGAATCTTACCATAACTGATTGTTGAAAGAACAATTTAAAAATGACAACAGAACTACACAAATCTAAACTCCACAGGAACCACCAAAGTTTCTTTACATAATGATAAAAATGTCCTTGAACCATGTCTGGAGATAAAAATTGAAATGATGAGGAAAAGGACTGAGCAATATATTCAAAATGAACAAAAATCTAAACCAAAGTTCACATCTAACTAAAATAACAAACATAATTATTGTGGTTACATATTTTTTCATTTGTTCATACACTTTTAACCAATAAATTTCCATGATTTTCATGACTTTTCCATGCCTTCAAGCCTGTACAAGCCCTGCTGTTAATAATACTACTTTAAAAATAATTACAAATGTTTCTACCAAAGAAAAAACTGTTTTTGTCAATCATTAAAATAATCAGTTTAAGGTAATTTTGCCAAGCACTAGTAAAAAAAAAATGTTTTTTTAAAGGTTTAAAAGAAAACAATACTCCTATACCCTTTACATTATATGGAAGTTTCTTTAAGATCCTTCACAGATACACATAATATTTTCAAAACCAATTATCTAAAGAACTAATCAGTCTTTGTTTCTTTATTGAAGCATACACAAAAAAAACGTATAACATCTTTAAATGTCTAATTCATTTTCTAAATCTTTTTTAACATTTGAAAAAAACGTTCTTCTTAAAGTCTCATTTACAACAATGGTTCTTTAACAAACATCAATTGTTTTTGGGGAAAACACAAGCTGTTCTTTCCCATGGTGCAAAGGTTTGTTTAGTTTTTATACACAAGTTTTTAATATTGTGTATTTCTCCATTTGACAATATTCCCTTCTTCCCACAGATATCGAACAAAACGGAATCGACTTCACTCGACAGGTAAATACGGCAGAATGCCTGCACTCCTTATATCTCTACTAAAGTTCTCCAGACGGCCATTAGTGTAACTTGCACAACCCATATGTAACAGACTTTAGGATTTAAGTGGTTCGTGTCCACAATTAGCTGGATGTGTGATGAACAGATGCGTTGTCATCTGATCTTATGTAGAAAACTGCAGTGTGTTCCATGTACAGGAACTAGCCTCAGGCTTCTAAAGTCATTTGCATAGGTTGCAGCCGGAGGGGAGGGAAGGGATGTTTTCAAAAGCTCCCTCCCGTTGAACAAGTCAAGCAGCCTTACTGGTCTTAGTGCGACTGGTGCGGGCACACACACACACATTATATAGCTATATTATATCATATTATATGTCTAACCTATTTACTTCAACCTCAAGTAGTGTTTATAGTTTACAGTGTTTCCGACACTGTATGACATACTAATGTGCTTGATGCAGTTAAAAAAGAAACAGTATCACCAACCAACCAACAGTAATCCTCAATTTTGGCATTTTTCCACAGTGTGTCACAATCTTTTTTACAGTTAAATCCTACAACATTACTGGCATACTGATGTTTGAGTTTTGAAACGTGCAACAGAGAAGCAATGCATTAATTATTGTCATCCCTGGCAAAAAAAGAAAAGAAGGTTCAGCAGGTTAAAATGGTTTAGGGCTTTTTTTTAAGTTTGATTAGTGAGCTGATCTATAAGCAAGTTTACTGACTGAGATAAACAATAAGTTTTTAACCAGAAAGACCAGCATCAACAAGCTGGTTGACCAGCATTACCACACTGGAATACCAAAATCAAATGCAATACACCCTAAGCTGGTGTATTGATGATGGTGGTCATGCTGGGTAGTTTGTTGATCTGAATGACCAAACTGGCTAACCAGCATGACCAGAATCAAATACAACTTTTTGCCTGGTTGCACAGCTTTCCAACCAATTTACCATAGGCCAAACTAGACAATCTGAAACCAGCTACCAGCAAAAGCTAGCATTAAGCTGAGTTTTTAGCATGGATATTATTTGGTTTCAAATGCATTTGTGCCATGACACCATCCTTTTTTTAATTCAAAACTTATTTTGTGTTGGTTTGACAGATAAAGACAGAGGACCTGAACGATTCTCCTCACTCCAACTCATCACATAAGGCATGCCACCTAACACAGGTGTCACCAGTGCCAACAGGGCAGCTGCCTGGGGTACACTATTAACATTTATGTTTCTTATCTATCATGTAAAGAATCAGATGGTCTTGTTATTAATGAATATTCCAGCTATTATAACAGCCTTTGTGCATACTGTGTTTTCAGGAGCTGCCATCACTACACCCCCTGCCCCAGCTGGTCCTCATGTCTGGATCACACCTCACCCCCTCTTCCTCCTTCCTGCTCTCCCAGGCTCAGCCCACACATCAAGGTCAGTCAGGATATACAGACTGGATGTGTATGGAAATGCATGTGGGGACCTTTTAAAGACGAATGAGCCCCAATCAGTCTAACATCAGCACGAAGTTTAGCTAATTTATAATTCAAAGATTCTTCATGATGGATTAACTAACTAGCCATTAACTAGCTCCTCCTATCCAAACCAAAATTATGATCCCAACAAGAGATGAGCATAGGTTTTCAACCAATACAAAATTATCCTAAGAGCTAAAGCAAATAAAATGTATTTATATAGCACTTTTTACAACTGATGTTGTTGCAAAGCAGCTTTACAGAAAAGTGGTACCAGGACAGGGCATTAGACAAACATTAAACATACAACACAGACTTCCAGGGAATGATGGAGGAAAGGGAAAACTCCCTTAGAGCTGGAGGAGCAAGAAACCTTGGGAGGATCTAAGACTCACATATACATTGTACTACCAAATTTACTCTAAGGCTAGTTTTTAAGAGGGACCCATCCGTCTCTGGTTAGACAACTAATGAATGAATGTTAAAAACAAATTCATTATGCATCCACATACAGCTCTGGGTAAAAAATAAGAGACCACTTATAAATGATGAGTTTCTTTTATTTTACCAAATTGAAAACCTCTGGAATATAATTAAGATTGGATAAAGATAAGCCATCAAACCAAGCTGAACTAGGGTTTTTTTGTTCTTTGCATCATTTGAGGCCTTAAAGCTCTGCATTTTTTAAAAATATTTCAGCCATTTGTAATTTTCTGCAAATACATTTTCTAAATGACAATATTTTTTTTTTTGGCATTTGGGAGAAATGTTGTCCATAGTTTATAGAATAAAACAACAATGTTCATTTTACTCAAACATATACCTATTAATAGCAAAATAGAGACTGATTCAGAAACTGAAGTGGTCTCTTAATTTGTTCCAGAGCTGTAGGTATAATATATATTTAGGTGAATAGCCACATATTAGCCACACTGATGAGTAGCCATTATGTAGACATTATGCTTACAATTAACAAACACAAATTAGTGTATGCCAATACAGTTAACAAGCAGTACTAGCTTCCATTTACTGCTGTGCTGCATAACATTTACATCAGAAGTTTTTTAATAAGACAGACAGACAAATAAATAGCTTAGAAGTGCTAATACACTGTTGCTTCTACTACTGTTTATGTGTGGTGCAGCCATATTGGATTCCCAACTCAGGGTTAATAAAACTCTTCTAACCTTCAAGTAGGAAATCGGACTTGTTGGTACGTTCTCTCTGAACTGTCTAAGTTACTTGGTTTAAATAGAATGCAGCATAAGTCATGTTAGCAGGTTTTAATGATACTAGTTAGCTAGCTACCATTTATATATACCCCTGTTAGCGTATTTTATTATAGTAATAGTTTTTATTTGTTGTTAGTTTAGCTAGTATGCTAGGTGCTAGCATGTTTTATCATATAAATAATTTTAATCTACTGTCCAGTTTTCATTAAGGTTAGTAATGTTAGTTAGTTAGGATATTTTTGTCCCATGGTACTTGATTCCATTTGTTGTTAGTAACGATAACCTTGCATGTTTTATCATGTTAAGTTACATATATTAATTTGTTGTTAGTCGTGTAGCTAAGTGTTTTACAGTGGTATTAGGTTTAATTTGTTGTTAGCCATGTTAGCATTTTAGCGGAGCAAGTTTTAATGATTATTGAGTTTAATTAGTTGTTAGTGTTGTTTAATTGGTGCTAGTTTCCATTTGTTGTTAGCCATCTTAGCATGTTTTACAATTATATTGGGTTTAGTTAGTTGTTAATTATGTTAGCATTTTTATTGTAGATACTTTCCATTTGTTGTTAGTAATGTTAGCTAATTAGCATATTTTTATTGGTACTAGCTTCCATTTGTTGTTAGCCAGTTAGCATATTTTACAATGATATTAGTTTTGATTCATTTTTAGTCATGTTAGCATGTTTTTATTTGTAAAGTTACTAGTTTCCATTTGTTGTCAGCCATGTTAGTATGTTTATCAGAGCAAGTTTCCCTTTATTGTTACATGTTAGCATTTGTATTGGTTAGCTAGCACATTTTTATCATAGTTCAAGTTTCTATTTGTTGTTAACCTTGTCAGAATGTTTTAATTGTACTATTTTCTTTTTTTGCTAGCCATGTTACCCTAGCAGGTTTCAAACTGATAATTAAGTAATTTGTTGCAAGCATAGTAAGTTATTTCTAAGTTGCCTTAAATTTCTTATATATGTAGAAATTCTATAATTATTTACCCTGCTAAAACAGGCAAAACTAGTCCATGTCGTGTTTTAAATGGTATACTGGTTACTAGCATGAGAAGCTGCAAGCTAAACATGTAGCACGACCATGTGCACCAGTCCCAGACCAATTCAAATCTTTAATTGGTTTCCAGCAGTAAATTCTATATAAAAAAAAATTTCATTCAAATGTATTTATTTTTTTACTATCTCATAGCACTGCTGCAGCCAAATCTCCTGTCCCTACCCTCTCAAGCACAGTCAGGTCTCCTGCAACACCAGCCTGGACTGGCCCTTACTCCTCAGGTAAAATTACATTGATGGTACTGCACACATTTTACACATTTATATGCTTTGTCTCTAGTGTGTAGTTTATAATTTACAATTTTCTCAAAAAAATGTATGTCAATTTTATTATTTCAGATATTTAGAACTTGGGATTTTTTATGTAATTTACCACAGTGGGTTTTCACACACTATTTAAATAGGCATAGCAGAAACCCTTTACTAGCTGAAACTGCTTTTTTCACAGTTACAGTTTTGGGATTTCGTTCTTTTTTTAATACATAGAAAGAAATTAATAATAAGTAAGCTTTAAGATTTAGCATATACACATCAGATATACATACGACAAAAAAAGGTAAAAAGGTATTTTTTTTTCATAGGCAATGAGTCGAACAGGCTTGGCTGGGTCCTCAATGGACGGACACTTGGACATGTCCCACTTACAGGTGCCTAAGCATGTAGGTCCCTCACAGCAGGACGAGCCCAGTGACCTGGAGGAGCTGGAACAATTTGCAAAGTCCTTCAAACAGAGACGCATCAAGCTGGGCTTCACACAGGCAATACCATAATTTAAATTAATCTCATTATAAATTAACAGTGTTGTACAGCTTGTTTATATTATGTTACCATTATGGGTTTCAAATGACATTTTACAATATTCATCTTTACTGTGTTAGGTGATTAATGTTTGTTGGATCTTTCAGGGTGACGTGGGTCTGGCTATGGGCAAGCTGTATGGTAATGACTTCAGTCAGACCACCATCTCCCGATTTGAGGCACTCAACCTCAGTTTTAAGAACATGTGCAAGCTCAAACCCCTCCTGGAGAAGTGGCTGAGTGATGCAGGTATTCACACAAACTAAAGAGTCAGGAATGCTAGACTTTTAATTTAATGCTAAATTTTATAATGGAAATTGCCAACACATTTGGTGTTGCCAACACATTTGTTGTTTTAATCATTTGTTCTTTGCCTCTTTTTAGAAAACTCCCCTTCCGATTCAATGGCCAATCCTGCAACTTTACCACCTCTCCTGGAGGGCTATGGAAGGAAGAGAAAAAAGAGGACCAGTATTGAGACCAACATCAAAATGACATTGGAGAAACGCTTCTTAGATGTGAGTATTTGATGTCCTTAAACAATAGTGTCTTTATTAGCTGGTTTGGTTTTCATGTTTTTCACAGTTTATCCACTCCTTTTAGAATCCCAAACCAAATTCCGAGGAGATCACTTTGATCTCGGAGCAGCTATCAATGGAAAAGGAAGTGGTGCGGGTCTGGTTCTGCAACCGGCGACAGAAGGAAAAGAGGATCTACAGCCCAATGTCCACTTCACCTATAAAAACACATAACTACAATGCTAGGCTGGTGAGTATTAAATATTATATATTCCCACTTTTTGACAGAGTTTTCACAATTTGAATCAGTGTTATTCTTGAAACTGTTTCAGAATTTCATGAAGATATGCTTCAAAACGACTTGGAATAAAATGTTTCAAGATTGACTTCCACTAAAATTTAAGACAGAAAAAAGTAGTTTAAGGGTGTTTTCACACAGCAATATTTAGTCCGATAAGAACATGATCCGACCTCGATCCAAACTAACTATCAAATGAGCTAAATGTCTGTTTAGGTACAGTTTAACCTAATGTATTACCCAGATAATTACTACACTATATAAACTAAAGCCATCTCTGCTGCTGTTACATGAGAAACTGCACTGAAATACATGCTTGTCTGGAACGTAGGATCTTCTTCCTGTATTTACTTCTTTGATCCCCTCCTAGACAGCTCTGACCAACAATGCTGTGTTGCATTTTGCTGCGCATTTTGCAGTTTATTTTGTATGAAACCAAACAAAGGGGTACACACTCCAAGCTAGCAAAGTCTGTAATTGATTCGGACCAGAGAAAGAGAATTACAGGTGTAAAAACACTGCTGCTCTTAGAAGTGTATTATATTCCCACCAGTATAATTACTAATGTCTTTTTTTTTTTTTTTACTTTGTTTCAGCCTCCCAGGCCGTTCAGTCCTCTAGCTTCAGGAGGAGGTGAGTCTAATTTGAATGCAGGGTTTGCTACAGAAGTACTGAACAAAGCAATCATTTATTGGATAGAGAATTACCAGACCATATATATAATAAGTATTTTTGCCCCCACAGTGTCAAGCAGCTCTTCTCCCAACAGCCCAAGCCGCGGTTCTTCCCCCAACACCCTGTCTACTTCATCCAGTCCTCTGACATCGCAGGGCGTCAACCAATCCTTCACTCCTACAGGGTAAAGCTGCTTCTTTTTATTACACGTTTTTTTATAATACATATTAATATTCCAGGCATGAGCTCATATTTCTAATGTATGGAACAAATGTGTAAATCAACCTATTTATAATCAAAATCCCATTAATCTATGAACTCATTTATCAAATTGACTCTATTTTTATGGTCTGCATGGATTGCTCCCCACCGTTTGGGAAATACATGAACCACAGATTAGTTGCTATATTAGTGTTAGATATGGGAGTCTCAAAGTAATGGGAGTTATATGGACTTTTTTATTTTAGATAGGTATTAGTGTGTTAGACAGTGTCAGATATTACACAGTCACAGCTTAGTTTGGGATAACTTAACAAATGGCTAGAATTTGTTTGTATTATGCAAATTAAATGAATATAAGATTTCCTTCCTTGCCTCAGTACGGAACTAAAATGTGGACTATGAGTAGTTTTACCTCTGAATGAGATGTGTTCACTTTTGCCTTGATAGAGGCCTCTCCACTAGAGGGCAGTCAACCATTAGGGGACTGGTATGAAAGTGTTTTTGGCCGATTTTTAGGATGATGTTTAAATTTTATATAGCTGCACTAAACATCAGGTGACTGAGCCACATTCAGAGGTAGTCAGAAATGGATCTTCAACACAGCTGTAAATAAAATATTTTTTCTAAACTACATAAGCTGGACTGTGTCAGTATTGATAACCACAGGGTGATAGTAGAATCGTCCACTAATTCAAATGATTAGTGTCTTACCAACTTTTAGCAGGTAAGTAAAAACATATCTCATCTATTCTCAGTGGAGATTAATTTTAGCCCAAAATTTAAATAAAATATGGATAAAGTATATCCAAAAACAATTCAGACATTAAACACATTTTAATGCAAGGGGCAAACTAGCTGCTATACACCCGTATTGTCTTGTACTTTGAGCACAAGTCAATTCGTATAATAAATAATACAATTATCTGGATTTCCTTTTTTCCCCCAGATCCTGGTATCGCTGGAATGGCACTGCGTATCACCACTGAGTGGTCCAGGATAGTTTTGGGAGCAAAGAAGAAATAAATGAAAATGACAATGTTTACAGTTTGCTTAGTGGGTGAGCACCCATGCAGAAGAATGTCTTCTGATTCCCACACAGTCTCCACACTGCTGGAGTGTTGAAGTACATAGTTCCACACTAAGAAGGGGAAAAGTTTAATTTCACAACTGCAAGACATTTCATCCAACTGTCTCTACTTGGGTCATGATCTGGAAGACAAGATAAGTGGGCCAATAGATACTTCCAGTTTCTACGGTGGCCATCATGGCGCCATTCTATGATGCCTGGAGTCATGTTTGTACGGTTTGAAGATGCTGTTTACACAACCATTCTCATGTCTAATCCCAGTTGGGACGTTTCAATATGAAGGTGTATATATTTAGTTCAAATTAAACAACGTGAAGACGTCCTTCCTGTACCTAGCCACAATGTTTGAATTTAAATATGCAGATAAGTGTGCAGTCATCGCTGACATAATTTTGTAGCACTTGTTACCAAGGAGTCAGGTTTTGTTACAGGTTCAGATTATAATCTTAATCCATTTCATATTTTCTAAGTGCTTGCTTTCTACATGGATTTTTTTTCTGTATATGTTTTTGAAGAAAGAAGTAGTGGAAAATGATGTTTGAAGTTTTTCTAACTTTTCCATTTCAATCGGGCTAAAGCATTTGAAGTTCAATAATGTTCACGCTTTGCCTTCATGACTTGTTTACCTACTAATACTTTTGTTTTTTGCTTATTCGTTTGTGTTTGTAAGGAATGCTTTTTGATTGGAACTGCAGTAACCACATTGTATATTTCAGAGTTGAAATTGATGTTATGATTCACTGTTTAACACTTATTAAACAGATTAATCATTTAAACGTGTTCTGTGGTATAATTATTACCAATTTGTGCATGTTTTTAGCACAAAGAAATTATTAAATCATTAGCTAATAATGAGACAGAGGGAAAACACAACACTAGAGGGCAAGTGAACTGCAATAGAGGATAGTGGGGCATATTTACGGTGAACAAGGCTCATTTAGTATTAAAAATACGTCCTATTGGCAGCGACACAAACTGTGCAGCAACAGATGAGCTTTTGTCTCTGACTTTACTTTATATACAAGGTAGAGCAGCTAGGTAGAAATGTCTAATAGAGTGAACAGTGAGTAGACAGTGTTTAAAAACTCCAGCAGCACTGCTGTGTCTGATCTTCTCGTGCCAGCACAACACACACTAATACACCACCAAAATATCAGTATGACTGCAGTGCTGAGACTGATCCACCACCCAAATAAAAAAGCTGTTCTGTGGTGCAGAAGAACAAGGTGAAAGGGCCATGATGAAGTATACAAAAGAGAAGAACTACAAAAGAAAAATAAAATGAGTTGTTTTATTTGGCTTTTGGAGATCAGTTTAAAAAAATCATAATTATACTCATCTATTCTTAGAACTAATGTACAAAACAAACATAATTTTACCAATCTTTCTTAAAAAGTTGGGAAGAGTTTTTTTATCTTTAACTTTATGGCTTTTGGAGATAAGTTCATTTTCTACTCACTTAACTGCTGACAGTAACAGTACTGTTACCCAGGACTGCCCAGAGTGTTGCATGCCACTGTATTGTTTGTGAGTAAGGTAGGAGTTTTAGGTGTAAACAGTTTTGTCCTATGAGTCAGTGTGTAGCAGATTTGTAACACAACGGTCCTCCTGAGGGTGTGTGGGGAGGGACTGCAGGAATCTCAGATTTACCTGGTTAAACCTGTTCCCCCTCCCATTCGATTGGCTCTTCCACCTGTTCCATCCAGATCATCCAGCATTATTTTCCACTTTCTGTTCAAGTCTCAAGAACTCTCTGCACGGTACACAGAACAACGCTGGGGAACAAAATGCTATCCATGCTCTTCATTCTTGGGGGATTTATTCCCTTAATCTATGCAGGTATAGTGGTATTTCCATTTGTATTTGTTGTTATTCATTCACTCCGCAAGGACTAAAAGAAAAGGGAAAAACAATTACACTTACTACATTATGTTACGTATTACAGTATTCGAGCTATAGATACATGCTGTTGATATTCAAACCATACCATTTTTACTTTTCATATGTAAAGTTAGTTGCATTGCATTGCATTGCCACCAGTAAAACATGAATTCATATATACAGGGTGTGTACTTTACTGTACTGTGTGTGGGTTACAGATTTCTCAGCCACAGTGTTAACGATGGATGATGGAGTAATCACAGGCAGATTCTCAGACTCTGTGCTGCTGAGTCTGCCTCCCTGTGATCAATATGCAGGCAAGAGCGTGGACCTGGAGTACCTGAACGTAAACACCAATCAAACCAGTATGTATTTTCCTACTAGGAAACAGTATAGTAGTAAAATAGTAGAAAATATTATGGTTTAAAAGCTCAGAACATGTATTGTTTTCAGCAGAAAATGGTATGTAATAGCAGCAGACAACAGTGGTGTTGCTAGAAGAAAGCAATGTTACAGCAGTTTAACATTGCGGTACATTACAGTAGGGACTGCTGGTATAAAACAATCTATATTTAGTAACTGAAAACATGTTTTTCTAGCACTGTTTTATGCTATAGCAGCAGTCTTCATATATTGATGATAATTCTAGTTTCAGTTCATGGACTATGTGCTCCATATGGCAAATCAAATACATGAGCAGTTTTAATTATCTTGATCTTAATTTGCAAAACTGGATTCAAGGTCTTCAAAACCTGTGTCTATGTACTCATTATCCTGTAATAAAAAACAATTCTTGCCATAAAGAAATAATGGGTGTTTTGAGAAATTGCTTTTTTTGACATCAGTTTACGGCTTTTTTTTTTTTTTGCTTACTACAGCAACTCTGAACAGTATTTTCACGGTTGCAAACTGCTCAAGTGGCATTAACACAGTTGGATCAACTGCAATAAGCAGAAACATCGGATACCAGCTGAAGAACCTCTCCAATGGAACACAGTACAGGTAAGTGTGTAGAAATAATGAAAAGGCATGGAAACCTTGACTGGCAAGATTTCGCCAGAGAAGAAGGGTGCACACGTATTTGGCAAAAAAAAAAATTATGTTCTGTTTTTAGGATCCACTATCAGATTGGATCAAACAAAAGTGCCCCCATAATGGCAACTACAAGATCAGGTAAGTGTACAAGTGTTTAAAGTGATAGTTTATTAGTCAAGATGTGTTTGGTGTCCAACATTGGATTATTTTGTTTTGGAAACTATAGGTAATCATGCAATAATGTACAACACGAGAGATGCACATACTGTGGATAGATCAGCACATGCATACCAATATCTCTAAAAGCAGCATGAACTTTAGCACCATACTGAAATTCCATCGGATTGAACTGTTTAAAGTTTAATTACAAGATTAGATCCAATTTGTTGCAGCTGCATTTATTTATTAAAATGATAGACGCAGTTGGTGCTACTTGTAATCCAAAATGTGATCTTTGCTAGGCATGAACTAGAGTGACTGAATCATGTTCTGACACTGTTAATCAGGAGGCTTTGGCACATTAACAACTAACTGTGGCTTAAAAGAAGCGTAGTCACCATATAGCACTGTACAAACTAAATGCCTAATCAACCAACATCTCATATTGCTCAGTAATCCCAAACAGATTATTGGTTTAAGTCCGATCTAAAGGCATATTCTAGGCATGACAATGCATAGCAGTATGTAGTTTAGATATAATCAATAGTAGTAGCCTGCATTTTTTCTCTCTGTACTTTTATTCTATTTTGTAGGCTACAGTAAATTATATAGAGTCAAAAATGGGTGAATTCCTATTAGTTGCATAACTGTTGTTCTTTAACTTCATCCAAACAGTCAACACATACATAACAGAATTACAGTTTAGCTTTCTCCTTCAAGCATGTTGAGCTGTTCAACGATCCTAACTGCATTCCAAAGTCTAGGCTGCATGTTCTAGAGAAAAAAACCTTCTAAACCTTTGGTGGAAGTCAATGTAAAGAGTTTATTTTAGGTAATTATTAAGTATTTCAGAAAAAAAAATACTTTTTAAAATTGGCACAGTGTAAGAGACAGTTTGTCTGTTCAAATTTAGTACTATCTAAACATCGACAGAAATGGGGATGCTTGTTTTTTATTGGACAGCGACAATATACAGGCTAGAGATGCTCTCTACCCTCCCAACCTTGGCTACAGCTGTGTTATCAGCAACAAGTGGCAGCGCTTCAAGTGTCTCAGCAGAAAACTAGCCTAGCCTAGCACTGACCCTCTCAGCTGTGTTACATCCCATATAATCTAGAGGAAGAAATCAGACACAATAGAAATTGGATGAAAAAATAAATTAAAAATCACATAAGTCATATCTCTTTAATTGGTCTGTTTTCAGTGCCTGACTTTGGAAACGATCTAAGTCTTCCAGCACGAAGTGGAGCAATGGTGGTCATCACAGTCATTCTGTCCTTGGCGATGTTTTTTCTGCTCATCTGTCTCATTCTCAGTACAGTGATGTCAAGTGCCTGAAATTAAGACATTTTGTCACTTTATGATTATTCATCTAATCTTTTCATATGCCAATTTTAGGATTCTATGATGTACACACATGGTTAATCCTTATTTTTTTTCTCAAGTTTTCCACTAGGTTTGCTTTTGATCACTCTACTTTTTCAGGCGTTAAGTTTTAATACATTTCAAAAATATGCAGGGTTTTATATACAGGAGCTGTATTTTCTATTGCTATTTAACCATGACAAATGGCTTAGCCAAAACAGGCTGTCTGTTATTCTTTTTTATATGAGTTAATATAGTCACAGTACAGCTCATCTCTTTCATCCTGATCCTTATAGTATTGTCTGATGGTCTCCATCAGTTATCTGTCTTTTTTATGAAATAAATTTCGAAACTGAACAAAATTTCAAATAAAGTGTTCTCTCACAATAATGTGTTGTTCATAGCTAATCTAAATGTTTTTGTTAGGCTTTGTTGTGTCTAGGTGTGGTAATCACAAGGAATCTCATGGTACAATATTATTACATTACTTTGCTTACGATAATGATGGTATCACAAAACAATTATATATGAATTATATATGAAAATATACTATGATTCTGCGATACCCTTATATACAGCTGTGGGAAAAAAGAGAGACCACTTCACTTTCTGAATCAGTTTTTCTGTTTTTGCTATTTATAGGTATATGTTTGAGTAAAATGAACATTGTTGTTTTATTCTATAAACTACAGACAACATTTCTCCCAAATTACAAATAAAAAAAATAGTCATTTAGAGCATTTATTTGCAAAAAATGAGAAATGGTTGAAATAACAATAAAGATGCAGAGCTTTCAGACCTCAAATAAGGCAGAGAAAACAAGTGTATATTCATAAAGTTCAGAAATCAATGTTTGGTGGAATAATCCTTGTTTTTATCAGTTTTTTATGCATCTTGACATGTTCTCCTCCACCAGTTTTACACACTTCTTTTGGATAACTTTATGCCACTTCTGGTGCAAAAGTTCAAGCAGTTCAGCTTGGTTTGAAGGCTTGTGATCATCCATCTTCTTCTTGATTATATTCCAGAGGTTTTCAATTTGGTAGAAACAAAGAAACTCATCATTTTTAAGTGGTCTCTTATTTTTTCTCAAAGCTGTACATCACAACTTTACAAGACAATTTACTATAAAACTTCATAGCATCTGTGTTACTAAATGGGATAAAATACTTCTTAATAACCAAATTCCAGGAATTATTGATTTATTGGCGTCAGTTTCACCAAATTTCAGAAACAATATTCTTCACTTCGTGCTTTCCCTATTAATAAAAGTGTAACTATAGTAAGTCAAATTGGCGGGCTAGTCTTAGGGAGTTTATGTCTTTGATTTTATGTCGATGTTCCAATAAAAATATAAATATTTGACACTACATATCAATAATGTTTAACAATATAAAAAAGTAAATATTGCATTATTGAAATTTACTGGTTACTAATTTACTGGTGACAATTTCTTTAAACTAGGCCTAACTGAGGCTGTGGTTGGCAACTACAAGCATTTAGTTAGGGTCTTTGAAAAATGGCTCAGGTTGAGATTTCAAAATTGTGCACAAAGGCTAGGATTACACATTGTTTTTGGATCAGTGTTCAGTCGCCACACACTGAACTGCTTTAAGCATGCCTGCCCCACCCTATCACCACCATTATTGGTCTACATGCACCTGCATGATCACAGCCATAACCGGTCACATCAGCCTAAAAACAGGGTTAATTACAAATGTAAATAAACAAATTTGTTTAACTTTACTTGCCTTTTTAATTTATTGATGTATTTATTAACATATTCTTTATATTTTATGAAAATATTAAAACAAGTAATGTAAAACTTGGTGAACACAAAGCTATTTTTGCCAATGAGGCAATGTTACCTACCTTTGGGCAATGTTGTAGCAATGTTGTCAGAAAGTAGAGAATAGTAATCATTTTATTTTAACTCAAAAGTCCCATTGTAACCCATGTTTCAGAACTTTCTTTACATCATTCTGTCCTTCACTTTAACTTTTGAAGTTCTTAAATGACACATACTGTACATCCTGAGAGCATCACAGGACACTGTGTGAATGCAAATCTGACAGAATTTACAGAATGTAGGAGTGCTGGGTTAGTGCCAGAGATAAAACTAGTGCATTTAAAATGTATTTCTACAGGCCAGTTCCAATTATTTTAACAAAAATTAAATGTTTTACATTCCATATAAGTAGTTCTGACAAGTGAATGTTCTGATATGTAAATGAGCGAATGTTTATGCATGAATGCTCATTAACACAGCTGCATGGTTTTAGATATTCACTCACTCTACTCACCTCACTCCCTCATTCCCAACTCACTCACCTCACACAACTCACTCACCTCACACAACTCACTCACCTCACACAACTCACTCACCTCACACAACTGACTGAACTCACCTCACTCACTTTACCTCACTCAACTGACTGACTGAACTCACCTCACACAACTCACTCACCTTACTTCACCCACATATTCCAACTCACTTACCTCACACAACTCACTCACCTTACCTCACCCACATTTCCCAACTCACCTCACACAACTCACTCACTCAACTAACTTACATTACCTGTAATACTCAACTCACTTCATCCTACACAACTCACTCAACTAAAATACCTCACTTAACTGACTGAACACACCTTACTCAACGTACCTCACCCACTTTTCTAAACCTACTTTACACAACTAACTGAACTCACCTCACCCACCTTTCTCAATTCACCTCACACAACTCACTTATCTAACTCACCTCACTCAATTCACCCCACCTCACACAACTCACTCAACTGACTCACCTGACTGAACTCACCTTTCCCAACTCACCTCATCCACTTCACACAACTCACTCAATTCACTCAACCACTCACCCAGTTCTACAACCTCCTAACCATGATAAATCCCTGAGTGTCCCCTGTTTTTAAAATAAAGCACAATATGGCCCCTGTACATTTCCCCAACATTTTATCCATGATTATAAAAATAAGACTGTCATTACTCAGCCAAAAGTCGAGTAAAATAAGTAAATAATCTCACTAAAGAAACACAGCAGCTCCAGTCTCAGAGAACTTCTAGAAGCTCCGGTTAGAAATTGTCCTGATTGCTGACACCTGTGCCGGTGACGTCACCAATATAAGATTAACGCTTAATAATAGATTCAGAGACTGTAAAACGTCCTCCTAAAACACAGGAACGACCCAAACTCGACGGTTAAGGGTGTAAAATGAGCTCGATGTTTCTTCAGCTGCAGGCCAGAGAGAGGTTCCTGAGCCTGCACCTCAGCACGGGCCTGCACGAGTGGGACATGAGCGAGGAGATCAAACTGAGCACCACCACAGACCAGTTCCACAGAGGTAGTTACCACACAAACTACACACCCGCTGTTCAGAAACACCGCACTCTTCACAGCTTTAACACCTAATAAACGCTTTAACAGACGATAAGAGGAATGAGCAGTACCTGGCGCAGTGGCACTATGCCAGAATCTCCAGGAGAACACTCGCTGGAGCAGACAGAACCCACCTCGCCCAACCCGAGGACTGCACAGGTGAGCTCTGAACCGGGAGAGGAGGGGGCAAATAGAAAACACTGGTATAAAAAAATTAGTAAAGAACAGCATACACAGTTTGAACGGTCAGTGTAACGTTAAGCAGTTTAATTTTTTACCAAGCTAAATTCGAAAATAGAAAATTGAGGGGCAGAGAACAAAAAAAATAAAATGGAAAAAATGGATAAACTTATTTCTTGTACACTTTACTACATTAAAAGAAAAGAAAATGAGTTTTTACATACTTTTTTTTCTATTTTTGCATCAGAAACTGTAAATAATATTTTTTACACTGATCCTGAACCACATGGAAGACAGTTTCCACAACCTAAACAAAAAAGGATCCTCCAGTAATAATATAGTAAGTCAAATTTATGAGATTGTAAGTCAACTTTGAGCTACTAGGCCATCATTATGAGCTGCCAAATCAAAATTGAGATACTAAGTCATAATTAAGATACCAAGCCCCAGTTTGTAATTATTAGATAGTAAGTCAGAATTTACATACTAAGTCAGTCATTGAGATATTAACTCACAATTATGAGGTACTGAGTCATAATTATAAAACAATGTAATTGAGATTTGAGATTTTGATGCAAGGCAAAGCAGATGTTCTAAATGTGAACGTGTAAATGTTTGTTGTCACACATTGCCAGTTTCATGTCAAATGTATGTTTCTTATTTGTTTTAGCAACACTTGGAGACAAGTCATTGACATTGCAAATGGGAATAAGCAGATTAAACACAACAGAATTAATCACACATTTTATTTTCCCTGAGACTAAGCTTTTAAAGTACTTTTGATGCTTTTTAAATTATGATCTTTTAATAAATAGTATGGGGGGGGGGGGGGGGGGTGTTACAAAAGCACCAACAAAACAAAGGGGCCCATTTAAGTAAAAATGTTGGAAAACTGAACTGATTTCAATTCAGTGAAAGTAAAGGCCTGTAGGAAAAAAAAAAAAACTTTAGCTGATTTTCTTTGTTTCTCTAACATTTCACTTGCAGAATCAATAATACAGCCAAGTCTGTGGCTGATTGTGAATCCAAATCTAGCCTGCCCTATAAAATACCCAACTGTTAAAAAGTCATCGCTGCTGAAACTGACTGTAGACACACCTGTCCCGAGTCCTTCCCCACCTGTACCTGTACAAAACCTGCACATCCTGCCGCTGCCTGACCAGACTTGCCTTAATGAGTCACTGCATGACACCTCTCTCTCAAGTGAATATCAGGTGAGGCTCTGAAAACAACCTGCGTTAGTTTCCCTGACGATCAGCTTTGTGGAAAATTCCAGACTGTTGGTCCAGTGCGATGGCCAACTGAGCATTTTACTGAAATGTTTATCTTTCTTTAGTTGTATACTGAAACTGTGCAGCTAATGTTGCTATCGACCCTATGTGGCACTGGGTATCCTGCCTGTCTACATTACTCATTTTACTTGGCACCCATTGAGCTATAAAACCCACTTGCATCTGTGCACCAGCTTGTCTAGTCCCTGCAAAGAAATAAAGCTACAGTAATAGAATACTGGATAGAACACTGTGGATAAGATAAACATGCACCTAAACCATGGAATAAAGGTGCTCCAGCCAGTACTTTTGGGATAATCTGTGAGATTGGGATGAGGTAGGGTGATGATTATTCAACATCCTGATCTCACTAATATACTTTTTGCTGAATACAATCAAATCCTTACAGCAATCTTTCAAAACTAGCCGAAAGCTTAACTTTAACAACAAAGACTGTAGAGACGAGAAAAAAACAGCTTGAAATATTTACCCTAATAATATCCCTTGTTTTGAAAGAAGCAAGAAATGAACAGGTGTCACAATTTTGTCCATAAAGTGGTTAACATAATACTGTCTCCATTTGTTTATACAGAAAAAGTATGGTGTCTGATTTACTTTAAAATTTATTGATGAATGGACTGCTATGAATGCTCCAAATGACTAAATGACAAGTTTAATTGAGATTACTTTTGTGATGTGGTGATTTAGCTATGCAGCTAATATTAAATCTCTTCACTGATCAACTATATTGGGGGGGACAAAAGAATAAACTAAATTTTGTGTAAGCTGTAAACGTTTTACAATTGTACTTTACTTATGAACTATTGCTTAAATTTGTTGATTTAACTTTGTACCATTTGAACTATCAGCTTTTAGTGTTTTTCTGCTACTGGTGACCATTTTGTAACTGTAAAAAAAATGCCTGAAGCTTACAGATGATGACACCTCCTCAGTGGATGTGCCGATTTGCCGCAAGGTGAAAGGTGCTAGAAAGGGCCGAGTTCCCAAGGAGCCGTCCTCTCGCAGGCTGGGCCTGGCTCAGAGCCGGAGGCTGCAGAGGGTCCTGCAGGACAGCTGCAACCTGAAAAACGGAGCCTGGCCTCGACCACCTGTCAACTACTGCATCCTCATCGCCATGGCTCTGAGCAGTAGCCGCTCTGGCAGCCTTAATGTGCAGCAGATCTACAACTTCACAAGGTGAACAGAAGGTGTCAGAATTGCACATTGAGGTCATTAAAGCTCTGAGAGCTCCCAGCACAGAAGAGCTGTTGTGGGACTATAAAGCACCACATTTACAGGTTATGATTGTTCAGCATCATGAGGGCCAATCATACTCCCAGATTTAGATGGACAATTGATTATTTAAATTATATGTCAGCATTATACAGGAAAATGCTACATAAACATGATGTTTTCCCTCAGGTGGATGAATAACTAATTTATATATAATCACATCTTTTATGGGAGCTCTTCTGATACCAGATCCAGTTTAGCTGTAGTCTAGATGGGGTTTAGGTGACTCTATATTTGAGATTCATGGTGGAACCACTGCTAATCTTCTTTCTCAGAGATCACTTCCCTTTCTTCATAACCGCTCCTGACGGTTGGAAAAACACCATCCGCCACAACCTGTGCTTCAGCAACAGCTTTAAGAAGACCCCACAGCAGGTGACTGGAGAGGGGAAGAGGAAGTCCTGCCTGTGGTACCTCACCCTGGACGGCCGACGAAGGCTGAGAAACGAGATCCACACACTGACTGTAGACTCCTTCAGGATGCTGAAGAGGAGCATGAATTACCCAGGTGAGAGGTGTTGCAGTAATGTAAAGAACAGTGAGCTGAATCAGTGTATTCCCTATAGTTCTGAGGGTCTGGAGCTTAGGCACAGGCAAAAAAGCAACTGCTTAATAAATCTGCAGACTACAAGTAAAGCAATTAAATATATTAATTAATGGTAATGTTAAGGAGCACTGGACATGTAGTTTCTGTCTTGAAGAAAAAAATCTATTTTTGTAGTTTGTGGGTCAGAGTGTGTAAAAATTTAATAAGAAATGGACCAATGCAAATAATCTATAAAAAACCTTTTTACACAAACTTTTAATTAAAAATGCCATTTTGGGTGATTGCATGTAATTATAGGCAGGGTTGCCATTTACAGTTGGCAAAATGTGGTTGAATTCCAATAAAGCCAGGGATTATAGCATATAAGCGTAAAGGAAAAGCAAATGGAAAAATGTGTAAGAAAATATAATTCCAAATCTAGACAAAGCTGGCCAGCAAAATTGTGATTTTTTCCCCCTTGTTGTTGTATTAATTACATTTTTCTTCATTTCTCTTTTGCAGATATGATTCAAGCTCTGTTTGAGTTGTAATCTACCTGCGGGTGCCTCACGCACACCAAAATCCGAGCGTTATGGGGACATTTAATATACTAATCAATATGTTAAAAAATATATTATACTTAAACATTGTAGTTGTTGCTACTGTGCTTTAAGCTTTATTAATTACTTTTTTCTCTGTCCACGTGTGTCCAGGTGTTTGTCCATGACTTAATTTATTGTCTAATCACTTTTTTTCTCATTGTGAAAATAAATGTACTGTTTGCAGTTAATCAGTTTGTTATTGTAATGCTCCTCCAAAGCAGTAGGCGGGAGTAAGGGTCATCTCGGAGTGTTTGAGAGATAAAGCTGGAGTGTTTTATGGCGGCGGTTACAGTGTTTGAGGAGTGAAATGGGGCCGTTTTATTGTGAAATATGTCGCCAAACCGACTTCTCAGGGAAGGGACACATCTATGGGAAGAGTCACCAGAGCAAACTTAAAGTCGTGCTGGTGAAATTCCTGGAGAAGGTAAGAAATCTAAAGCTGGAGCTGCTCGAAGAGACTAAGGTTAGCGTTTTTATTTTAATTGTCCGGTCCACCTTAAAAAATGCAGCATTCGCATGTAGAGCTGGTATTGGAACGGATGCAGCTTTTGAGCTGTTTAAGGTGGAACGGAAAGTTCGAGTAAAAAGCTGCCTTAAGTATTGATTTAACCTGAAATTAGCTACTTTTTATCTATTTAGTAAACAGAAAACTGTAATGAACACCATTTTAAAGAGACTATGGATTGGATAATGGGTATTTTGACCAAACTTTAGCTACATCAGCTAAGTCGCAGGTAACGTTAACTAACGAAACTGTAAGTTAGTTAGGTAACGTTAGCTAGTTATCTGGTGTTAGTATGACTTTAGGTTGAGCAGTGTGTTTGAGAGGTGTGGTGTTTGTGTCTCCAGGTGAAGGAGGCGCGGCGCTGTATTAAACGTCCTCAGGTGGAGAAGTTTGACGCTGTTGAACATGAGCAGAAGTTCTGGTGTTACTGCTGTCAGCAGGAGATACAGAAACATGTCACTGACGGCAGAGTCACCGTGCTGCACGGAGCCCTGCTGGAACACATGAGCACGTAAGAAAAAACATAAGATACTGAGTTTAAACCTTAAGGGACAGTTTCCCAGGCAGGGGTTAAGCCTAGTCCTGGACTACACTACGCAGCCTCTGAAGAGACTAGGGCTGGCCCGAATAGCGTTTTTTGAGCTCCGGATATTCGGCACTGAGTCGAAGCGAATATTCGAATATTCGTTTTTAAAAAAAGAGGTTAAAAAAATAAATAAAAAAAGCAAATCACGGCCCCTTTAATCCACTGAAAAATGTTCAATTTGCTCTGACCGACGAGACATATTCACCGCGGATTTTTGGTGTTTTTATCCCCCATATTTTTTCTGTGTTTTTAGCCCAGATTTCTTTGTGTTTTCATCCCGGAATTTCTGCTGCCCCACACCGCGGCTTATCCGCTGCGTAAGCAGGCTAGGAGGCTGCTGCTGCACGGTTTCTCCGCTGCGCAAGCCAGCCCAGTAAATTGCTGTTTGTGTTTTCACACTTAGGCTATTTTCTTAAAAAAACAAACAAAAAAAACGTTTGTTCAGGAAGTATTTTATATTCTTAAACATTGTTAATTATATTAGAGGCAAGGGCGTAGGAGCGGACTTGATATTGGGGGGGACACATTTGCCAATATGAACCCAAGCCCACTCTAAAAGTAAATTATTATTATAAGGTGATTTAACAACCTAAACATGTTACTCCACGTTACATTTACTGTTGGTAGAAAAAATTATGCATGCAATGTCTGAATAATATACATACGACAAAAATAATCAGTTATCACCTAATATTTAAAATAATATAACAGATTTGTTTATTATTATTATTATTATTATTATTATTATTATTATTATGTCATGTCAATTCTGTCGTATATTTACATTTTCTCCTGCGCTTTTTTTTTTACTGAGAGCTCTTCTTAAGATGGTGTCCTTTTTTGTAAAAGAATGTAACTTTAAGTTTCATAGAGATTTTTATAAACATCAGGACATGTGGTCTTACTGTGAACTACAAATGAACAGAAGTCACGTTACAGCAGTGTTTATCAATCCTGTTCTTACATATTCTACTGCATATTAACACTGTTCTGCATATTTTAGAGCTTCCTCTGCTTTAAAGGCATTTAATAAAGTTAGTGGTGGTATGATGTGTCTAATACACTGCTGGATATACATAATGATTAATTTAGGCTCCATAGGGGGCTAAATTTGCACACTGTCTTGTTATTTATTATTCTTTGTCTGTATGGTGTTGTATTGTCTGTCTGCACTTTTGTACTGTTGCACTATTGTTCTGTCTACACTGTGTTTATGTGCACCATGGTCCCTGGAGGAACGTTGTTTCGTTTCACTGTGTACTCTGTATATAGCTGAAATGACAATAAAAAACACTTTGACTTTGACTTTAAAGGATTTTAACAGGTAAACTCAGTAAATTACTGTTTATTAGCTGATCAGCTGGATCAGGTGGAACATTTTTGGGGCAGTGATCGGGGTTAAGAAACTGCTTTAAACTACAAACATAAAGTACTGTACTAAATTCTGACTATCCACTACATCTGGCTTCTAGTTAACTAGTTAGCTAAATGAATATTCGTTCATAATAGCTCACAGTAAGTCCTGTAATCCTAAATTAATTGAAAATGAAACAGTGATTAGCTGATCAGGTACAGGGCAAGTTGAACATTACATTCCAAAGTTAAGCTAACTCACTAACACAGCTGCAGTTTATTAATCACAGTGGGTTTAATCTGTGGGCTAATTCAGATACGTGTATTTTTAACCAGCTAGCAGAAACATATCATCACAGTTGACGTGGTTAGCCTATCGTTACCTTTCTTTTAGAAAAATCTCCGTATATCCAGATCTGCTTTAAAATCAGCTGAAGCTGCTGCACCCCGATCCCGCTGCTAAATCTCACAGCGAGGGGGAGGGGCTTCCAAACAGCAAACTGCCTCTCCTTCGCGCGGCGCAAAACCAGCAAGCTGATTGGCTGTTTCTACTGAGAGGCGGGACTTAATACCTGAACCGGCTTCGTGATTGGTCCGGTCTGTCTTCTCATTAATAGTACACCTGATCTGAGCAAAAAGATGTCATTTTTGGGGGGGGACAAATCCACCTGTTTCTAATATTGGGTGGGACATGTCCCACCCATCCCCCCCGGTTCCTACGCCTATGATTAGAGGACAGTCATTGTAAACTGTACTTGGTCTATTTCGGTTAAAGGATTGTGCAGGGCATATTACTGATTTTGTATTTTTGCACTTGGGCTATAAGCTCAATATTAAATATTTCGTTTGTTTAGAAATTATTTTATATTTTTAAACCATGTTAAATTATATTAGAGTAGAGGAAAGTCATTGTTAATGACGTTATTGTACTTGGTCTATTTCGGTTTAAGGATTGTGCAGGGCATAGCCGTATTACTGATTTTGTATTTTTGCACTTGGGCTATAAGCTCAATATTAAATATTTCGTTTGCTTAGAAATTATTTTATATTTTTAAACCATTTTAAATTATATTAGATAAGAGGAAATTCGTTCAGACATCATTTTTGTAGGCCAGGCTTTTGTAACCGATTTAGCCCCTACTGTTGCCACATTACCCCTTACGTTTTATTATATAAATCAGTTTCGAAGAGCCTGCATTTTTTTTTATCATGTATAATAGAGGTCTGCGCGAGACTGATTTTTAAACCCACTCTTCCACGCTCCCGCGTTTCTGTCTCGTTACCGCTCCGCAAAAAAATTGCTTCTTTTAATCCCGCGCCCGCCCGCCACATAGTGCGGTCCCGTTCCTTACCCCAGTCCAAACACCATCGGTGTGTGCGTGTGTGTGTCGGTCCATCCTGCGCGTTGAGAGTTTTCTTTAGGTTTTTTTTTTTTTTTTTACAATTATTACAGTTTTCTTAACTATTTATTAATTTGCTCCCGCATCGTCTGGATTAAACTCCCGCTCCAGCCAATAACAGTTCAGTTCTGACCCGCGCGCAAGATATTCTGACGGGACCCGCGAAAACAGAAGTGGTTAGAGTGAGGTGGAACTCTGGAAAGGAGAAAAAAACCGAATATCCGAATACCAAAATTAAAAACCGAATACCTACTCAACGAACGAATATCCGAATACCCGAATATTCGGGTCCAGCCCTAGAAGAGACATTGTGTGTTTTTATTTTTTTTTACTTAAAAACTAGACTTTTTGAGTCGTCAGTCGTGTTGTTTACACCAGAGCCGTGGATGGTTTTTTGTTTGTATTCATGAGCCCATCATTTGTCAATTTTCTCGATTTATCACTGTGGAAAATCAGACTCACCTGGCTGCTCTCCAGAAACACGTTTATCGCGAGAATTCACCAGAATTTCATACACACAAAAACTAGTGATGCCATGTCAGAGAATCTCTATAGAGAAGTCTATACACATAAATCAATGTCTGATCAGTTTTATACTGAACTATATACTTATGTCCTCACCCCAAAACTATATATCAAATGTTTTAGTACCACAGACATAATTATTAAGGTTTTAAACTCAGTGCTCTGCCTGTATCTCCAGCATCAGATTACCAACCAATCACCTCACAGTAGTGTCTTACTGTATTAAACCTGTTGACTGTTGATTTATTTTATTTTATTTTATATTTATTTATTTATTTTAACCTTTTCGCTCCATTCACCCCCATTCATATAGGATTCACTCGTGGTACAGACCAGTTTTTTTTTTTTTATGTGAAAAATAAAATGAAAAAAAAAAATAAATAAAGATTACACCATGTCCCTTCAGAGGCTCTGTAATACACAGCATTTAATTGGATTTTTTTTCATTGGAATTAAAATAGTCTTGGACTAGGCTGGAGAAAAATAGACTTGTACTGTCTGGGGAAAAATGCATTTTAAACTGACGTAACTGAATTTCACTCGTTTTAAAATGTAGTGTATCGGCAAAGATATCGTGTTTTTAAATTGGATTGAAATGAATTGTGTGCTATGATCAGAATCTAATATTTTTCTTCTATTATAATATTTTATTTATATATAAAAATATCCAGCCTTATTTTTATATATATATATATATATATATATATATATATATATATATATATATATATATATATATATATATATATATATATATATAATATATATATATTATGGGTTGAATAAAAGAAAAAACAGGCTGATTTGGCACACTTTTTATGAATCTACCATTTTCTTTCAGGCGAGAGCACCGCACCAAAACGCATGCGTTCTGGTGGAAAAACAAAGCAGATCCCAAGCTAAAGGAGAAATTCATCATCACAGAGGAAGAGGCTGAAAGGTTTAATATGCCGTCACTTCTTGTTCTCTAGTTTTCTCTGAGAATATTTCTTGAACCTCAGTGAAAGTAAAATGTTTTTGTAGGTTAAAGGAAGAAGTCGCCAAAACTCTGGAGCAATATGAAGAGAAAGAGGACACACTTCTAAAAGAGGTGTGTTTTAGGTGTGGATGTGTTGATGGATTATAGCAGTTAAGAAATTAAAACTTTATCTACAGCTATAATTTTTACTTTTTTCTAGCAAGCTGACATTATCAGATCCCAGGAGCATCACAGGCTGGAGGTGTTGCAGTCTCTAAGAGAGGTTTGTTTTCCTGGAATGAAGCAACTGTATCCATATCTTATCAAGCTTCCTATTACTGTTATTAAAAACTTGTTGCACCTTTAAAATGGTTGCTGTTCTGTTAAGTCTTTTTATGTTAGTTTTCTCTATTTGAGGGGAGCTGTTTCTAAGGCTGGATATTTTTTTAAAAATGTGGGTGAATACTGTTGATATTTCCTGAATCAAACCCAGCCTGATCCAGAGTCACAGGAGCCTGCTGAACACAACCAGCAGGAAATGGAGCAGACAGCCTGGTAAGAGATGTGTTTTGTTGTACTGTACCCTGCATTAGTAAAATGACAAAACTGAAGGGAATTGAATGTTTACACCTAGACCTGGGAAATGATCATACATCAGTCGGTATAAACAAGTGGAAAATAATATATTTATTAGTAGGTGCTTTGGAAATATTCTGGCTTTTGTAAGATAACATTTTATATTTCTGAAGATAAAAGGCCTGTGATGAGGTTCAAAGATTAATCTGTATGTGGAGGGGGTGGATTTCATAAACCTCATTAAATTTTTTGTCTGGTAAAATTGTCTTCTAAATTTGTCTTGCAAGTTTTGTCTTTGGTGATGTCACAGCCATCTTTGGCCAAGATTGAACATAATTTTCCTATTTCCAAATTGGTAGGACAGGGCTCCCCAATTATTTAAAAAAACATGAACACCATAGTTCCAAACCCTTTTATTTTAAAGAAATTAATGAAGGTTTAAAAAAACTCTGCAATGTAAAATTTGAAGCTAGAGTCACCACATATTAGTGTGCATTAGTGGCTCAGCATGTAGAGAATTTGGGCCATTGATAACAAGTTTGTTCATTCAATACCTGGTCTTGACAATGTACCACTTTTGAGCAAAGCCCAAAGCTCTTAACCCTGACTATTCTTTAAATGCTGCAGTGATTGCTGCCTACTTACCAATTATTTGTTACATCAGGATTTTAACTTCCAACTTAACTTTTAGCTCCCTTTATTACAGTAAGTAAAAGGGAAATGTGAATGAGCTGCTCAGTTAATATAACAAAGAATTTTGTATTAATATTCAGAAATGGCTCTGGGCTCCTATGCATTAATTACACATCTGTCACAGTCAGAATCAAAACCAATTTGTAAGCTAATAGTGTTTATTCTGGGATGACTCTTTTGCTCAGGCCCGTACATGAGATTAATTACCTCTGTATCTCAATAGCATGAGTTCGGACACTGCAACAAGCTTCTATGTTGCATCATATGGACATGCACAGCAGGCAGGACCCAGCCATGAGGACCCTTTCATGGAGGATCTTGGACACGGCCTGACCTTCATTGGCCATCAGGTAACCTCTATGGATCTCCTGTGCTGTCATCCAATTTGCATTTATTTACCTATTATGCAAATAAAGAAGCTAATATGTCTTGCCTTGTCATGAAGGACTCCTCTGGATGTGGGAACATTCACACAGGTGAGAAAAATTAGATGATTAATGTAAATAATGTGACGTTTGTGGTTTGATGATGAATGTGATGAAGTGTGTATTAATCATGTGTGGTGTAGGAGCTGTGCCTCCATGGCTGCTTGAGGATCCTGAGGATGAGGAAGCGGACAGCTTGCAAAAGGAGATTGGCCCGTCTGTGCAGGAGTTCCTTAAACATAGTAAGCAGTTCTCACTTGCTGATAAATATACATCATATTTGACTGCTGGTCACAATAGTAAATTTTTGGAAATAGTTGGCCTGGTATGGCAAAAGCACAGATCTCCACATTTGAGAAGAGTCTCACCAAAAACCAACAAGCTGAACCAAACACTAAACTGAGTAGAACTCGTATTTTAGTCACTGGCTTGTCTCTTTGTAATAATGTATCTGTGATAATTTAATAGCCTCATACATTTAAATATGAACATTTATAGCAATTAACTTTAAAAAACACTGTTTAATTCAACACACTTGGTAATTGACTAATGAGCAATTCTCTCTAGGTAAACAAAATAGGTTATATTAAGGTCAGCAAAAATTGAGGTCACAATCAAATATTATAAAAATTATTAATTTAATTACTGTGATATCCTTCATGTAACATGTAACAATTTGTCAGGATTGGAATTCCCTCCCATCATACTTGACATAAAGGCTTATTTCTCTCCGTTTCACAGAAGAGCAAGAGAAGCTTAAAAAACTTCCGCCCAACCGGGTGGGGGCCAACTTTGACCACGGTTCTCACACTGATGCTAACTGGCTGCCCTCTTTTGGACGAGTGTGGAACAGTGGCAGGCGCTGGCAGTCTAGGTGAGTTAAGCCACCATATTAATAAACTATATGTAGTGTTGTGTTTTTGCTGGGAGGTCTCAACCAATATGCTTGATCTTTCAGACACCAGTTCAGACAAGAGGAAGCACAAAGTGGACAAAAGAGAAAGAGGGAGAATGGAAAGAAGGCAACAAAGAAGCAAAAACACCTCAGTAATGGAGATTTATAAACAACATTTAAATGTGTGTGCGTGTGTATATATAGTCAAGAATTTCAGGTACCTCAAGGTTAAAGTGTGTTCTGTTGGTTTGCTCTCACCTCTCTCCCTTCCAAGCAAATGGGAAATAGTCTGCCAGGGTTTTTTTTTTTTTTTTTTTTTTACTTAAATGTATTTATATATATGTTTGTTTAGATTTGGCCTCCTTCACACAAAAATGCTGTTTTGGTCACTAAAAACAGAGCTTTTTGAAAACATTCCATAAAGTGATTTTTTTGGGGGGGAAAAATGCTGACATCCTAATGTGTACACATTTCTGGCTGATTCATTCATTTTCTCTTTATACTCCCTATACAGTGAACTCTGTCATAAAACTTCACACCTATACTTTTTAGATTAACATGTAAATGTATTATTAATACTACTGTCAAACAAGTGTATATGGCCCTCAGTAAATTCATAATTTGCATTATACACTAGTTAGTTCATGGTCCCACTGTGAGGTCCTGTTTTTGCAAGTGTTTTTAGGGAGGGATGTTACCGTGTACATATAAGTGAGATCTCAGACCAGGGTCAACTGAAAAGTTATCAAGAGCAAACGTCTTAGTCTGTGTACAGCTTTTCTCACATTGAGAAACATCCTTACACATTCATTTATTATGTAATTAAGTATTTTCTTTTGACCCTTCCCATCTTTTTTTAAGTAAAAATAACAGGTTGCAATCACTTCTCAGATCTGAACAAACACCATGCAGAAAGCAGTGACCAGGATGAGAACTCATGTTCACTGTGTGTTTCCAGTTTATTGAATAAATTTGCAACATATAAAGTGGTTCTGGTGTTGATCTTTTACTGATAAACCCCATGTAACATCTCTGCATATCCATACTTTTCTGAAATAATGTGATCAAATGAAGACAGTGTGCAAGATTTCTTTCCATTTTTGAACAATATCAGTTCAGTCAAATTTAATAGAATCTATTAGAGCTATTCATATTTCCAGAAAGCTGAGAAGACCATATTAATAGTGCTCAATAATATAATAAAATATAATACCTCATGAATGTCTAGACAAAATAAAAATACAGATTACATTAATATTTAAGGATACCTTGCAGTCGTTTATTTTTTTTTTCTTCCTTTGTTTTTTTTTTTTTTTAGTAGTTTCTGTTAAAATAATACAATGACTCGTATGATGTAGAAAGCAGAAGGGGGAAAAACACAAACAAGGAATTAGGTCTCTAAGAGATGCAGTGTTGGTCATAATTATACAATTTTACACTTAAAAATAAGACCTTTCATGGTCTGTTAAGTCTGTGCATTTTTTTCTGAAGCTTTTCCTCTTCATATAACTTCATTCCCAAATTCCAGAAAAAATATCCATGTCATAATCCGATAAGACTTCAGGTTGGGTTGAGTTGGCTTGTACAATAGCAGTATGTAGCGCCTCAACCCACAATGATGAGTCTTGGTTTCTCTTGGTCATTGCTAATATGCCATAGAGGTTTTTCAGTAGCTTCATTCAAAAGAATGTGGTAGACAATGATAAATACAGTTTTAAAAGCTTAAACTTAGGCTTCTGGTTGGTTGAGAGGAGATAGATATGTCCCTTCAGAGATCTTCAAGGTGATGTGCTCCAAAATGCAAAATGTAACAGCTTTCATACTGATGTTTACGCTGTAACAGCAGTACGATATACAACACCGTGGAAATGATTCCGCTTTCTACCCTTTCCTCAGAGAAGCTCAATGCTTCTTTATGTAACAGTTCAGTCAGAAGTGCTAAAAGTTGCTTACAGTGAATGAAAGTGAATACACAGCTTCCATTCATTGTTAGCCATGCTAGCATATCTGGTTAAAGGAATTAGCTGCTCTGCCCTCATCAATTTCATCAATTGACTAACTTAATATATGGTGCTTTACAGTCAACTTCTGGATAAAGTCCTCATTTAGACCTAATGCTAATTTGAGTGTCAGTAACGCATTACTGTTCTCCTTAACCACACGTTAACATTCATACCCATATCCATATACAATAAGGAATGAACTAGTAGGCTGTGGTATTAGGCAGTCCTTATGAAGGACAGTTCATGCATTAGATTTTGTCCTTTTTTTTTTTGTTTTTTTTTTTTTATAAATGAGGCCTAAGGCTTAGCTAAGGCCTAAAATACCTCATAAAACTACACCTGGTATCTTTATTGGCTTTAATATCAAACCTCATCTCATCCAGTCATAATCTTCACGCAATTAGATGTTTGTTTGTTTGTTTTGTTTGGGGAGGGGGGGGGGGGGGGGTGGCTGTCATGTCGTATATCATCTACCCTCAAGTGAAATATCTCAGTAGGTAAAAGTGGGAAGTTCCAGGCTAGGCTGTAGTTTATCCTCAGTGATCTCCTGCCATTATCCTGTCTTCCTTTTGTTTCTGTCCAAACCGCTGACCCATAGGAGGCATTGCGTTCTGAGTTCATAGGAGAGAATTTCAAAAAGGTGGACTGTTCATGCAGACAGGAAGTGGAATGTTCAATAGTCACAGCTCCAGTACGCAGCTGGCAGATGCAGTGGTCAAGGAATATCTTCATGTCCTCATTTATAATCATCTTCATCAATCATCATCATATTTTTTTCCTCCCTGTCCCAAAGGTGCTTGGAAAATGTTTTTAGCGATTAGCTGGAGTGTGTGGGTGTTTGTAGGCTGGGTATAAGAGGGAGGGCTGATCAACGCCTGTGTATGACGTCCGATATGCTTTAATATTCATGCATGTTGAGCTTGGAGTATAAAGACCACAGCATTTTCCCAAAATCTCTGCATCTGCTGCAATTCCAGCATGAAGTCCACAGCAGTGGAAACACTAGCTTTTATCTGCAGGAAAGAAAAACAATAAAATAAAATAAATTATAAGTGTTGTAGCTGCAAATTGAACATACATATTGTTTACAGTGCAAAATGGCAAAACACTGACATGGCAAAAGTCATGAGACAGCAGTGTATAAACTGATCATCAGACGCAGCAGTAGAGGAACGGCTGGAGTTTGAGCGATGACTGATTGGAGTGGAAGTGGAAACTAGACTGATGAAACTTTAAGTCGTGTGAAGGCATTTAGCATTCCTTAATCCACAGTTTCACATATCTACCATGAGTACATCAACCAAGGCATTACCTTTCACAGTGGACAGTGCAGTGGTAATGATCATGTCCAGCTGCTTCTGGCTTGAATAATTTGTGTAAAAAGTAGGGCTGTCAATGTTAAAGCGTTAACGCACGCTGTTCATTTGTAATCAGTAACGCGTTACTATTTTTTTAGAGCAAGTTAAATAAGGCACCAAGTTTGACTCCTACTTCCGCCATAATCTGCCTCGCCCCCGCCCAACGCACTGATCTATTATCTGTCTGAACGACTGAACGGAGCGCTCATACGGTGTCCAGCAGTAACAGTCCGGTTCAGACTTCCAGCTTCAACCCGGTCTCTCTCTCTCTCTCTCTCTCTCTCTCTCTCTCTCTCTCTCTCTCTCTCTCTCTCTCTCTCTCTCTCTCTCTCTCTCTCTCTCTCTCTCTCTCTCTCTCTCTCTCTCTCTCTCTCTCTCTCTCTCTCTCTCTCTCTCTCTCTCTCTCTCATACGCGTGCGCACACACACACACATACTAGATCAAAATGTTTGTTCTGGCTTTTGACATGTCAGTGTAAATTATTTTTAGTAAAAACTATGTAACATTGTTTAGAGCTTAGATTCTCTACCCGAACCAGACCCGGCTAAAAAAAAAAAAAAGATCTGTGAATATTATTTTTTATTTTATATAAAGCTATGGCGTGATAATCACAATACAGCAAAGTAAAAAATCAAACAGCTCTGGAACTGTGCAGTGAGCCTAGTGTAGCCTTATTGTTGTTTTTTTTGTTTTGCACATAGGCTGTATGCTTTAAAAAAAATGTTTTGTTCAGAAAAAGTTGTATTTTTTTAAACATTGTTAATTATATTAGAGTAGATGGGAGATCAGTTCTCAATAAACATTCTCCTAAATAATAGGTTTATGCTTTTTCAGTGTTGCAGTGTTAATTAACATAATTCTGAACAGATTTCGCTCATTTAAAAAGCCCAAAAATGTTTTTAAAAAGCTCAGTGGGGTTTAACTCAGGCTTAGGCAGAATGTGCACGGGTTTTGGGTAGGGTCAGGCTGGATTTTTTGGGCCCGATCTACGCTCCAACATTGTGTAACCACATTTGAGTAGTATACAAAAATAAATAAATAAATAAAAAATAAAAGCGAGAGCAGTTACCTTTGTTCTCTTCTGAGTCAGTAGCTGCTTCCTCTGTTTGCTTTTGGCATAGTTGGTTATATTTACTTTCTACATCCTGCAAAAAGAAATTTCAAGAATTAAAAAAAAAAATAGCAGTATACCAGACTAATGACATCGATCTCTCAAATGACCATTTTTAAACAGCCTTTTAGAAATATATGAAGATCTGAATGGTATTACTTATTTCACACCACACTTGTGAAAAGGCTGCTTTACAAACATCTAGCACACTTCAGTAAATCAAGTTAAATAGTTACCTTTAGTTGCTGCAGGTTGGCCTGGAGCAGGCGTAAGTGGGTCATGACCTGTCTGCTGAGGTTGGGTCCTCCGCTCTGTGAGGAGGACGAGGAGAGGAGCTTCTTCAGGTCAATGCCAGAGTCTCCTGCTGCTGTCGGCTCAATACTGCTGCCCTGAACATCATCATCAGTACTGCTCTCACCAGAGCCACCGTAACCCTCCAGCACCATGTAACTGCCTGCTGAGAGAGACAAAGGGTTAAAGAAAAATAAACTGCATCAGTGTTCTGTATACAGTGACTCTAAGAACCTTTTACAAATGTAATCCAGAATTTATAGGTTCATCAATAACTATTTAACCTGTAGGTGCAAAGCAGACCCATACACAATATTGTCACCCCTATGTCAGTTGGTCTGTTGTAAAGGTCTCTTAATTTTTTTTAATCTATTTTGTGGTGGTCTCTAGTATGAATTAATTTTCTGTGAGCCGTTTTTGTGTTTCAGGATTTGTTTGGTGTTTCAGAAGTTTGGTGGAGGAGTGTGTGGGAAAGAACGGCAGGATTTCTGCTTGTTTTTATGAATATTGATGACGTCCGGTGACTTTTGACTAACCCTGTATAATCGCTTTTACTGATTGGGGTAGTTTCCACAATATGATCAACTGAACTCTTTAAAATAAATAAGTTACAATTAGTGTGTTGAGAGATAGAAGAATGACAAGATGACAATGTCAGGATTCATGGGGCTGTGAATTCATTGTAAAATAAGTGATTCAGGGAGCATGAGATCATCATTTTCACACATGGATTCACTACAGAGTCCAGACCTTAACCTCATTGAGAATCTTTGGGATGTGCTGGTGAAGACTTTGTACAGAGGTCAGACTCTACCATCATCAATGCTGCAAGATCTTGGTGAAAAAGTAATACAACACTAGACTGAATAAATATTGTGACATTGCAGAAGCTTATTGAAACAATGCCACAGAGAATGTGTGTTGCCATCAAAGCTAAAGGCCGTCCAACTTAATATTAGTGTGTGACCCTTTTTATTTTTGTGGTGACCTTTTTTTTTGGCAGGCAGTGTATTTTACTCTTGAAGGACGGAGGTCATACTGTTTTAAACATGATTCTTTTTTTATCATTCTCCTACAAAAAACTTTAAATAAAAAAATTAACAATGTGAAAGCATTATATTAACAAGGCAAAAAAATGAGTAGTTTGTAAAAGGTGGCTTTGCATTAAAATTCAATATAGTGAAAATCTGAAAATATTAGGATTGCTGATCAGAAGATATATGGGCTAAATAAATACATTAGAATGTACATAAAAAAATTGTGCATGAGTGGTAAGACAGACTGGTGGACAAAATCATCCGAGTACCCCCAACAAAAAAACCTATACATAAACATCTATACAATCTTCTCACCATATTCCTCTGAAGTCTCGAAGAAGCCTGTATCTCCAGAGGGCAGCTCCTGAGCATTCTCTGGCTTGGCCTGCATCATCTCCGTCTTCTCTGCGCCGTTCTCTACAGAGCCACTGGGGGCAGCGGTGTCTGCTGCTCCCTGCAGAGAGCCCATCCTTAGCTCATGTGCTCGAGTCTCCCCTCGCTCTCCCTTATCCACCTCCTCCTGACTGGCCATGTGATTTATCAGGAGCTGCCTCAGAGCAGCCACTGAAGGAGAAAGAGAGAATCTAAGTGAGTCAATCCTTAAAATCCTTAGATAATGCACAGCAAGCATAGCAGTTGGAAAAGTAAATGCAGCTTAAAATAAATCTCCAAGCTCTTTATATTTGTGTATTTCCTAAATATTCTGTACAATAAATAAATATTAGAGCATTTCAGAATAATGAAAAACAATATAAATTAGAACAAATACAAAGAAACAATATTTTGTGATGACATGCAATAAACCCTATTGTGATGCATTTTAAGATAAACCCAGAGACTTTACAGAGAATCTTTTAGCTATTTTTATCACATACATACAAAAAAACAAATTGAGTAAGCTTCAGTTCATGTGACGAATTTCACTGGAGGTGAGAGTGAACACTCACAGTTTCGGAGTGCTTCATCTGCCATCAGTGGAGGCATGTCAAAGACCTCAGAGTCCTTCTCTTCTATAGCGATGGCCTGCCGTGATCCCTGCTTTAAGAAAGGAAGTTTGTAGGCCAGGTCAGAATCCAGGAACGCCTCCACCTCTTCCTCATCCACCTCCTCTGCCTCCACCTCCTCTTCATCCTGAACCGGAAGTAAACTCTCTACTTCTCCCTCATCCTCAGACTTGGTCTCGAATGGGTTGGTTCCTGCTGAAGAGCCTGGCATAATCTCAGTGCAAGAGGTGGTGTCTTTTTCTTAGGGGAAGAAATGACAAAAACATTCACATTTACATACAATTTACATGAGAGATTTAACCACAAAAAATAGCCAGGGACAGTAAGCATTATAAAAAATGACATTATGCCAATTTATTTTGCCTGGATGCGTTTCTAACAGTATGACAACATTAGTTACATTACTGTTTTATGCTGGAAATCACTTTTTTCCTTAAGATCATGATCCTAGAAATATTAATATTTAAGGATGCCCTGCTGATTGTGTTTCCCAATCCAAAGCAACTACCAGAGTTTTAACTATTTAAGCAATTGACATTGAAACACAAAAACATCCTTCATCAAAAAGAGGAGTAGGGAGGCATCTTAAATGTAGTAGCCACTGATTTTGTATTGCTCAGAAACATGTCAGCATATTTATGGGACTTTGCAGCTGAAATAAACAATACAAATACCTGGAGACTGGTTACTTCCAGTGGAGAGACGGTCTTGGTCTTTGTTCATTTTCGGCACACTTGAGTTGATCATCTCGACAGCGTCACGGACACCACTGTGAAGGAAATACAAGTTAAAAACCAAACAAACAAAAACACATTAACCGTTATTAGTATTGCCAGTTGCATTTACTTATTAGAAGGGCCCTTTAATGTGACTGAGCTATTAATCAACTTTGTGTTAAAAAAAAAATGTCTGAATATTCTTATTATTTAATTTTCATAAATATTTTAGAGTGTAAATTAGTTGTTATGGTACTATATTTTTACAATATCAGTAAAATGCAATGGTCTTGAAATTACAATAACACAATTCATTTCTATGGTCAAAGTATAAAATGTAGGTCAAACTCACTCAGTCTGAGGTAAAGGAATGACATTCGGCTGCTTGCCCTTCATACTGTCTGCTCTCTGGGTGATGAGACATTGCCACCTGCCAAAAATAAAACACACAACAATGATCAACAATAACAAAAAGCAAATGCATGTGAGGCTCACTCAGCATAACATAGGTAATTTAAACACATTAACATCTATTTTCCAGATTGTATCTGTATATAAACGTAGCTACTTTGCACTTAAACTCTCTGGAATTGAGACCAACTGGCACCATAACTAATGGGAATGAGGTGGGGTGTTGGTCATCCAACACCCTGACCTTACAAACATACTTGTTGCTGAACGCAATAATCAAACAGGAACTGTAATAGAAAAAACAGCTTATCTGTCTATCCCATTCTGGCACACTGCTACTCCATTTTATAAGCCATTATGAATTATGTCCATTACAGAACATATGTTTTTTTTTTTCAACAAAACACACAGACAATATAGAGCTCTAGAAAAAAATTAAGAGACCACTTCAGTGTCTTAATCAGTTTCTCTGATCTTGCTATACATAGGTATATGTTTGAGTAAAATTAACATTGTTGTTTTATTCTATAAACTACGGACATTTCTTCCAAACTCCAATGAAAAATAATGTCATTTAGAGCATTTATTTGCAGAAAATGAAAAATTGCTGAAATAAAAAAGATGCAGAGGTTTTAGACCTCAAATAATGCAAATAGAAAAAACAGCACATCTGTCACTCCCTCTCTGCGTCACTCTGGCACACTGATATTTCACTTTGTAAGTCACTATGAATTATGTCCATTTCATTAATAACAGTATATTATACATTGTTTAACAAGTGCATGATGATTTCAAGATGTGGTCTGTCAAACGCTTCCTGGAGAAAAAAATCCTACAGCTATGCTCGGCCATGTTTATTTAGGCTAAATAAGAAAATCTGTTATAACTATAAAGGTCAGTACTTACGTTCTCTGCTCAGACACAGTCTGGGCCATCAGCTCATAGATTTGCGCTCCATTGTCCGACATTGACAGCACAAAGAATGACTTGTTGTCTGTGAAGCAGCAAATTACACAAGTTAGCTTATCCCTGAAGCCTCAAGCAAAACTGTATGCTTCAGTGTTTCCACAGAATTACTACAGTGAATTTAAGATAGCAAACAAAACACACTATTGAGAAAAAAGGCTATATAATAAATCATACTCCCATATTGTGACTGTATCTCTGAAAATCAATGATATATATTGTAATAGGATTCTTTTTTTAATTCTTATAAAAAAAAAAAAAAAAAGATTCCCACTCCAGCACTTCAGGCCTGACTTACCAGTAGCTACAGAGCGCACCATCACAGTGCTGAGCTTGATGATGGGGCTGAATATATGTTTGGTCTCGGCTGTGCCCGCCAGATTCTTACTGTGGCACTTCAAGATTAGCTTCTCATCCTGCCTCTGCATTAGCACCAAGATATCCTCCAGCAAGAGTGTGTACAACTCTGAAAAACACACACACACACACACACATGTAAGTACATTATTTCACAGAAGGTCATATAATTGGTCATATCTATATGTTACATTACATTACATTACATTAGGCAGACGCTTACAATAGTGAAGTACAAAAGTAATAGAAGTTAAAGGTAAAAATATCTTTAGCTAGGACCTAAAGGAGGTCAAAGGGAAATAATGGGATAATGGGAATGGGAGTGAAGGAGGGGAAGAAGGAAATTAGTAGTTAGTGTATTAGAGGTGTTAAGAGAGATTTTTATTGTGTTATATAACATATAAAAACAGATTATATATAAATTACTCACATTTTTTATTTTTATATAAATATTTCTATTATATGTACACATTTGTACTTATCCTTTTAAATGTATTATTGATTTATTGTTTATGATTCATCAGCCTGATGTAGTCGATCAGCAAAGATGTCTGCAGTATTTAGGTTAAAATGGAAAATGCTTAGCTTATTAGCTTTGGAAATCTCTGGACAAACATTCCACATAAAAATGCATTAGGTTTATTTGTATTATACAGACAAGCTGTTTGGCTCAGCCATGCTAAGTACCTAAAAGACTTTAAACTCAGTACAATGTGTAATATGATTTATCACATTGTGGTCCTGTTTAAAAGTGGAACAATATTATGAAGCAGGAGGTTATGTGTATGATAAGTGCACTAAATTGTAGCTTAAATGTTCAAATAATGTCGATTCATCATATGTTATGAAATACAAATTGCTTATGTTGCTTTATTTACTAAAATTTACTAAGACTGAGATTAGTGACAACCAATGTCCAACACTTAATCTTAGCATTTATTGTTCTAAACTAAAGAAGCACATTTCAGATATTAAACGTCTGTGATAAATTAGGTTTATTTAAATATTCGCCAAATTACTCCTTTATGGGTCACAGTCGGGTCCACAAAACTCTTACCAATTGTCTTGTCTTTGTTCACCTTCCAAGAGAGCGGTCCCTCGTGCACCATTTTCCGTTTGGTCAAGTCAAGATTCTGCAGAGAATCAACTCATTTATAGGAGAACTGCATTTGATAAAACATGGTGATTGGACACTTTGGATAGAAAAGAATGTGACTTGCCTTAAACTCAGCTATCATGGGATGTTCACTTTGCTTCAATGAGGAGAGGTCGAGTCTTCTCTGGTAGTCCTCTAACCTCTAAGACGAAAAGAACAGAAGAAATGCTTCTTTCAGCTCTGAAGCTTTATCATAGATTTCTACAGTTTTTTTTTAGCTGAACTGAATTCTGTTGCTATAAGCTATCTGACCTGCTTGTTCTCAGCCTCCTTTACTTCCTGGTTGACGTGGTTAAGAATATTTCGGCAGCATTCGCCAGCACGTTTTACCTTGCTCTTTTCCTCAGCATCATCTGCAACAAAGCATAAGAATGCATGCATATATGCGTAAGATGAAATTTGCATGGAAGAGTTATTGGAAGAATTTAAAAGAAAATACTGGATTTAGTACCAGTGTATTTGGCAATACTCTCAAGTAGGAGGGGGTATTTGGTGAGTCTCTGCATCTCCACAGGGATCATGTCTTTGAGCTGAAGTCTTCGGCACTGCCGATTACTTTCTGCATCCTGTAACAAACACAGAGTTGGTTTTAAACCACAGATTCTAATCATATAATCTAAAAAAAAATTGATCTATTCAATACAATTCACAATTAGTGTTTTCTCCTCCTCCATTTTTTTTTCAATTTAGTCATTTATAGTAACATTGTCATCTTCATTTACAGCTTTAGTAACAGAAAACATGTTTTTACTTTAACAGACCACTGTAGTTTCTGAATCTGCTTCTCTGATTTTGCTATTTATAGGTATATGTTTGAGTAAAATGAACATCGTTTTTTATTCTATAAACTACAGACAACATTTCTCCCAAATTCCAAATAAAAATTTAGAAATAAAAAAAGAGATGCAGAGCTTTGTAAAGAAAACAAATTCATATTCATGTTTGGTGGAATAACCCTGGTTTTTAATCACAGTTTTCATGTTCTCCTCCACCAGTCTTACACACTGCTTTTGGATAATTTTATGCCACTCCTGGTGCAAACATTAAAGCAGTTTATATTCCATGGGTTTTCAATTTGGTAAAATCAAAGAAACTCAATTTTTTTTTATGGTCTTTTTTTTCAGAGCTTGATGTATATATAATATTGCTGTGATCGATAAAAATAGAGAAAGGCGTAGGTCTAAACTTGATTAACACTGATGGCAACCCTCTAATCAGAAACCAAGATATATTAATATGAGACTCATGTTTTTTAAACAGTAAACATTCAGTGAGCCTTCCAGCTTGTCTCTGACCTGCACAAAGGAGGCAAAGCGCTGGTCCTTCTTCTGCCTGCTCTTTATGAGCTCCAGGGCGAAGGGCTGGTTACTGCAGAACGTTCCCACAGCATGCTTGATCTTCTCTTCTTCTGCTCCACTGAACTGCAAGCAGAAGGACATCCGAAAGTTAACATGCTCATTAATCAATGTACGGAACGAAAATTCAATACATTAAATTAAAATAATATTAATTTTATTTTATTTTTTTTTTACCCAGGACAACAGATCATCTCCAATAATGTCTACGACTGCTGTCTCGTTCTTCTTCCTAATAGCGGTCATCTGCTCCATTATGGACACTGGAGATAAAAAAATAACAACCAGTGACTAACTGAAAATGTTATAAGTTTATTCACTGCTTACAATATTAGTATGGTTTTCTTGAAGTAACCTTTAAACACATGTGAACCAGTTGATCAGTTCTTTACCATGCATCTGGACAATCTCCTCCAGGTTGGTGAAGATGTTTTTAATGTCCGCAGGGGGCAGGATGGTCTCTCTTGTCATCCTCTGGTAGAAAACATTATCCAACACCTTCAGCATCCTCAGGTGTGCACGCTCAGTGTAGAACAACTCTGTGTTAAGAGTCAGATATCAGCAAGAATGTTAGAAAATGTAAAAACAGATTCACCAACTACCACATTGGTGGATTTACGCTTCTAAACTAAATCAATGCAGATTTGAAGCTTAAAAGACAATGTTGTGAATGACGTGTTACCTCAGCTATAATTACTAGCCTAATATTTGTTTACTTTATAGATTGAAATCAGTAGGTTTAAGGTTAGACTTGAGATATACTTGCTTTTGGCCCTGGGTTTGCATAGAAAATCAAATCTTTATTGTGTTTGAGTACTTGCCTGTAAGTAACAGTTGGTAATGGAGACTACCACTAGAGGGCAGAGCGGAGAATTCTTACAATGTACTCATGGCAACAGTCAGTACCATCTAGGGCTTAGATCGGGCCCAAAAAATCCGACCCGACCCAGCCCGAGCCCGTGCACGTTCTGCCCGAGCCCGACTCAACCCGAACCATGAACTGTCATTATGAGCCCGACCTGATCCGCCCCATAAACTGGCTGTTTTCGGGCTTATTGAATGAGCGAAATATAATCAGAATTATGTTAATTAGCACTGTAACATAGCATAAAACTATTATTTAATTAAAATGATTTTTAAGAACAGCTACACACAGTGCTGCAAGTCAAACGCGGAGGCGTTCACGAGCCCAGAGCTACGTGGTTACATTTTTCATTTTCATTATAGTTTAATTTTATTTTGTTTTAATTTTTTCTCCTACAGTTCAGTTAGTTTTATTTGTTTTTAGAGCGGGCTTGCTAGTTTTTATTAGTTTTTACACATCTCATCAGAGAGATCAATCTAAGAAACGAGAGAGAGAAAGAGAGAGAGAGAGAGAGAGATTTGCGTGTTCTGGTGTATGAGCTACTCACAGGTAAAGATTCTTACACACTGTATCTCCTTTTTCTCTTTCATCTCTCTCGCGCTCATATTGTAATCCCATACATAATTCTGCAGTTTCTCAGTGTTTTCTGTCGTATTTTGCGGTTAGCGCGAGCGCTTTAAACGAGAACCAACGCCACGGACCACGAAGTGCTGAGTGCTGCTGCTGCTGTGTCGTATCCGACTCCCTGCTGAATCCGACTCTGCTTCGCTATTGCTACTGCTTTTGCTATTTTGATGCTGCTGAGTGCCTGTACTACCTCTATCATTTTTATGTCTTGCACCTTACATACAGTTGAGGACGATATTATTAGCCCCCCTATGAAATTTTAAGTCTCCTCAAGATTCTGGCAAGATCCTTTTTAGCAGAGCAAGGCAGTTCTAACAGAGCATTTCTGAACATACAATTTTTCATTAGAAGGACCAAAATATTTATATTTGTGCACCAAAATATTATTATGTAAGAATAAGCTAAAATGACCAGGGACATTATTATTAGCCCCCTTTAAGAAATTAACATTTATTAAGTCATCACACAACCCACTTTTGTGCAGTGATGTGCTTTACCTTCTCAGGTGATGTGCATAAAGGTGAAACAGATGACTGCACTCAATTAAGTTAAGTTAATTAACTCATTTAAGTTAAAACATGGTATAAAAGCCTCATTGTGGATCTGGCAGTTGAGGAAGCAACATGCCAAAAACAAAGGAAATCAGTTTGGACCTGAGAAAAAGAATTATTGATGCACACAAAGCAGGAGAGGGATAAACACAGAAATCCAAGCGTTTCCAAGTGTCAAGAACTGGAGTGAGAGGCATCATTCAGAGATTCAAAGACAGCAACACAGTGCAGAACAAGCCTGGCAGAGGTAGAAAGAGAAAGATTTCAGAGAGACTGGAAAGAATCCTAGTGAGAAATGTGTCTAGAGACCCCAGATTAACTTCCAAGGCACTGGCAAATGACTTGGCCACATCAGGAATCATAGTCTCTAAGAAGACCATCACTAGAGCTCTGCACAGGAATGACCTGCGACCTGCAGACCAAGAAAAACTCCACTTTTGAGGAAGAGGCACCTTCAAGCAAGACTTAAGTATGCTCGGGACAACCTGGAGAAAAAATATTCATACTGGAAGTGTGTCTTATGGTCTGATGAGACTAAACTAGAGCTCTTTGGCCACAGGGACAATGCTTATGTTTGGAGTAAAAAAGGACAGGCATTCAACCCAAAGAACACCATCCCCACAGTGAAGCATGGTGGTGGGAGTATTATGCTATGGGGATGCTTCAGTGCATCTGGAACTGGAAATCTTGTCAAGGTGGATGGAATCATGAATAAAGAAAAATATGTGACTATTTTGAAAGAGAACCTTAAGCAGTCAGCTGTGAAACTGGGTCTGAGACGTCACTTCATTTTCCAACATGACAATGATCCTAAACACACATCCCTCCTGGTGAAGAACTATCTCCAGATGACCAAAGTGAATGTCATTGAATGGCCTGCACAAAGCCCTGACTTAAATCCAATAGAAAATCTGTGGGGTGACCTAAAGAAAAATGTCCATGCAAGACAACCATCGAATCTAGAGGAACTTGAGAGATTTGCCAAAGAAGAATGGGCCAGGATTCCTCAAATGAAGTGTGAGAGACTTGTTGTAAACTACAACAAACGTCTGCAGGAAGTAATCCAGCAAAAAGGATACACAATTAACTATTAGGATGTGGGGGGCTAATAATTTTGACCCTGATAGTTTTTGTGTTTTGTTAATATCACTTGGAAAATCCTTAGAAAACAAGGACTATTTTGTAAGGGGGCTAATATCGTCCTCAACTGTATATACATAAGGTAATTTCTGAGGATGTGCACGACCAAACAGACACAGCATACAGGAAACAGCAATCATGTATACTCAAACGCTCAGTTATCAGCATGTATAGCTCTAGCCTAACTTATACAAACCAATATAAATTCCCTAAACAACCATGCAAAGAGCTGAGTGAGAAATTAACTTATTTTTTTACTGGTGTTCTTGCTATGGGGCATCTTAAAGATGTGGGTTCAACAAAAACAAGAAATTAAAACAAAACAAACAACATCATAACAAATTGTCATTATTATTCTTGTGTTATTGTGTGCTTGTGCTTATATATGCGTATTTCTCACCGTTAATGACCTGCTGTCTCTTGATCTCCTGTGGAGTCAGTAGAGCGAGGACTTCTCTGCTGACAAGTGTCTGCCAGTGAGGAGGGTCCTGCTCCGGCTCGACCTCAGCCCCCTGATCATCTTCACTCTGCACCTCTCCTAAGCTCAGTGGGTCCATCCTACCATACACAAAAAATAATTTAAAAAATAACAGAATCTGTGCATGTATTTACAAAAGAGAAGAAAAAATCATTAGGGCAACACCACGCAAGTCGAATTTCTAATTGGTTAAATTGCTAGAAATCCCATGATAAAAATGTATCTTATTTTTAACTTGAACTCAAAATATATTTCATGCAACTTTAAAAGATGTGGTTTAACCAAATAACTAACAATTTGTGTTCTGATCCATTTATCTCTAAGAAGATGCTTACCTCACTGGCCGGGGCGTACCTCCTTCCTGATTCCTGTGCAAACAGAGAACCGCAGCTGGATTAACTATTAAAGCTCCCCTTAAACCCAACAACCTCTATGTTCAACTCCTCCTCACAAGCGCACATCATATGGTTTCGTCCACTCCAGCTCTCTCAAAGTGTCCTACTGTCCCAGTAAGAGCTCTGAGAGAGAGAAGAGCTGGAGAACAAAGGCCTGATTTAGGATAAAGTGCGTGTCTCTCCAGCACGGAAACTGCAAGAACAGAAATAGCTGCGAGGCCTGCCATCACGGCTGCGGAAGGATTCCCGAGCTGTTCTGCCTGAAACAAGCATCTGTTAGAGAAGGCAGTTGTTTTTCCTTGCAACTTTGACGGAAAACTGTAACATAAAGTTACTTCTTGAAATGGTCTGGGGCAGACCAGGATTGGGCTTGCTCACTTCCTTCATAGCAACAGCTGGAATGATGATCACCTTCAACAAAAAGTGAATATCTTTCATACTCGCAAGGGGTGATAAGTAAACTTACTGAAACTTAAGAGGAAACTCAACAGGCAGCAGAAAGAGATAGTATTATGGCGCTTCTGATACATGAGCATGTGCAACACTGTTTAAAATCCATTTAAAATTTGGTTTAAAAAAGAAAAGGAAAGAAGCAGCAGCACAGGGCTTAGAACACTATTTGGGACTAGGGGACAGTAGTAGAGATACCCAAGCTTCCTTCACTCACAGGTAAGGGACTGGCTGGCCTACCTGTCTGTTTCAGGCTCTTCCTCCTGGAGGTGGTCCAGGGCGCCGACACTGAAGTCAAAAATTGGTCCTGAGGATGAGGCGTCCTGACCTTCTCCAGGTAAAACGCCATCTCCAAGCCGTGGGAATGCTGAGAATGGAGTTCCACCTGAGGGCAAAACAGAAAGAAAGAGAGGGAGAGAAAGAGAGAGACCAATTTATATACAAACATAAATGTCTATATCTTTTTTGCATATCCATATCTATATTAATAAACTACATATCTATGTGAGAACTCCAAATATTTTCCAAATATAACCTTACGGTAACACAACAGGCTGAATCAGGAGAATGCTCTCCTGAAATGCAAAGAGACAGTAAATGTTCCCAATTAGGAGAAGAGCGGAAGGTAAACAGGCCAATTATTCTGCTGAACAGACTGATCATGCCCAGGCCTGATATGCAGCCTTACTTCACTAACTAGTAAAGCATAAATGCTGTTCTACTATCAGTTTTTACCCTTTATATTCTCAAAGAACACAGTCACCAAAATAGAACATAGCTGATCCGAGAACAGAACACTGATCATTATGGACTGATTAATAAATATGGACCCAGGAGAGCACATCCAGAACTCAGGAACGCAAACAAACACAAACAAACCAAGCCCATGACACAGAGCCCGAAGATTCAAAAACAGAACAACAGAGAAGGAAGAAGATATTTCAGAGTAAAGTGTTTAAAAGAGTGAGAGAAACAGAATGAAGGACAGAGGACAAAACTAAAGGTGAAAGAGAGATGGGGTGAGAGTGAGAGACAGAGAGAGAAAAAAGAAAGAAGAAAAAAAAAGAAAGAGTGTAAAGGAAAGAAAGGACAATTTGAAGAAAAAGACTGACAAAGAATTAGAGAGGACTGAGGGAGAGAAACAAATATAACGACAAACAAATAAAAATAAAAGTAACATGTAAATATATGAATCTGGAAGAGATATAAAGAACCAAACAGTCAGAAACAAAAAATGTATTCAAGAGAGAGAGTAAGAAGAGGATGTGAAGCCACACAGAAAGAATTATGTCTGACCTGTGTCAGTGTCTCTGAAGCAGCTGTCGGGGCCCTGCGTTGCAGGAGCACTGTAAGGAGGAGAGGTGATAACGCCTATGTTGTTGTCCGCGCCGTCGCTGGACTGACTGCTCCGCACTCGCCCTGAAGAGGAGTCAACCTGCTCTGCTGAAACCAGGGAAGGCTGTGATGGCTGCTTCTGTGGCCGAGGCTTAACCTGCTCCAAAGCTTTAGTGACTGTACAGAGAGATGGAGAGAAGGAGAGGGGGAGACAGAGAGAAAGGGAGGGAGGGAGAGAGAGAAAATTGTTAACCCTGTTTCAGATCCGAACAAACCTCAATTCAGGAAACGCACAGTTATTTTCAGTAGGGAGGGCTGAAACATAACAAGGGTAGGTGCTTAACATAAGCTCTTTCTCAGAGTTAAAGAGTGAATAAAGAAAGTTTAAGTCGGGGGAAAGTTGGGGCTGGCCAATCAACACACTATATTAGCAACAACTAATCAATTAAATAGATCAAAATCGATTAGTAAAATAGTTGTTAACTAAACTAATTTCATACCTGATTAGTTTAATTTATGGGGAGTCACAAGCCCGGCCCCCCGCAAATCAATCCAAACATTTTTTATAATGAATTTAAAGCCTTTTTCAAAGTGTTTTTCTAACTGACGTGGTGTAGAAGTTTTTGAGAATTGCAGCCAAGTGTATATTTACATTACATACACTGCTGTTTCGATATTAAATAATGGTAATACACTAATATGTTTAATAATGGTAAATTGTGTGTTCCTTATACAACTACAATATTACTAAAATCTTTAATTATCTGAGCAATGTCTGGTCAAATATATATGTATGTAACAAACTATATTAATAAATATATTTCCTGCAGACCAACACTATATGGATATCCTTAATCTTTGAATTAAATTGTTTCCATTCATTCCCATTGGCACAGTTTTATAAAATTAGGTTTTATAAAGTCTGCCTTTATGAACATTAGTGGAAGAATAGGTGGTTCTGAAGAGCTCACTAAAATCCAGCATGACACTGTAATGTCACTGTTGCAATAAGTAATTTTGTGAAATTTCTGGATATATACTACGGCTATGCTATTAGTCTTTCATGTCCTGAAACAATGTCTGCATTTCAAGTTCATTCAAAAAAAAGGAAACGACAGTTGTTTGATCTAACAATGTAGTGTCTATGAAAGCAAACAGGAAACTGTTCCTGAAGGCTTTAGACAGGCACTTCCTCAAAGACACACATTATGTCCTGCCAATACAACACTGACCCAGACCTGCTAACTTCACAGTGAAATCGAGCATCTCTGATCTCAAGGTCTGAGCTTTAAATAGAATAATTAAAATAATATTAATCATTAAAAACCTGGTTTGTTTTTATATAGTGTTGTAACTCTAACAGTAGAGTTTTGCACTTCTGGGACGTGAAGCTCTAACATCTTTTCAAGCCACTTTATATTACAGAGCATCACAATTTTAATGAGATTGTGATGACTTCAATGTACCGTAATCACATCATGATGTATCTAAAGCATTCAGCCACTTTAAAGTGGGTACAACACCTGTGCACATAGAGGAATAAGAACAAATGAATGCTGAAGCACCTGCACACACTCATTTGTTGCTAGTTTCACTCACCTGGTGTAGCATCAATTTTGCTGGGTCTTCTAGGTGGGACTAGAATGCTGGGAAAGCGAGTCTTTTTTACTTTCTCCTCCACACCTCCCTCCTTCTCCGGTTTTATGGTCTTCTGCTCAAAAAGTAATGCAAAACAAACAGCAAAATAATTGAAAAAGGATTATCAGAAGCAATCAAACTAATCTGTTTAAGCATATAAAAAATGTAAAGAATTTAAACTTTATGGACAAAAATGTAATGAAACTTGATCATCAACAGCTATATAATTTGTTGGACAAATCACTTGCATTCATTTCAAGTTGCCCTCCCTCTGGAGATGTTGTTTCTACATCTATAATTCGATAATTCAATAACATCGTCAATGAGCTTTTCAGTACAACCTAGTATGATCAGTATGATCTACTACCAGTGTTTGCACAAAAAAATGCTTTGTTTTAAATACCTGTTAGTAATAGGTGTGGTTAAACACTTAAACTCCATAATAAGCAGGGTGTCAACATAGTTTGGCCATACAGGCAAAGTTTCCATTCATATGAAAACAATCTGTTTTTTTTTTCAGAACTTCATATGCCAACACATGCATCCAATACATACAGAGTGTGAGAGTGACTTAGTTTTAAACATAGGATTACTAGGTGTACTATTCAACACCTGCTACTATATACAGTACTATAATATCAGTGGCTAAAGTATGCAGCCCTAGTGGCTCAATAGCTTAATTTGTCCAGATCTTGACAACATTTTCAGGACATTTTCAGCAATTTTATTATTCTAAATAATCATTAATTATTACACCACTAACTTTTTTACACTGTCCAGGAACAGTGTAAAGCCTGATAATGCATCAGTGTTTGTAGCTCTTGGGTCTCACCTTGATTTTGGGGAACAAGTTCATGCGTTTAGGTTTGGACTCGAGCCCCCGAGAATCCTTCACTTTTACTCCAAGGTGCTTCATATACAACTGGATAACACATTGTATGGTGTTACTAAGACACAAAGAGAGAGAGGGAGAGCAACAGAGTAGAGATTACAGTAGATTAGATTTGAGCACTGGATTTGCATCCTGTATTCATTCTATTTTACTAGAACAACAGAAGGACATATTATTATGTCAAAGTGGACAAATTCTGCCAATGACAGCAGTCAACAGGTAAACAGTTAAAGAGCTTAAATTATCTAGAGGGTTACCTCCTACTTACTTACATTTAAACTTACATTTAAAACCTTGAAATCATATTTAAACACATTAGAATTCAAATAATACCGGGGTGATAGTGAAAAAAAAAATCCTAAGCCTGAACTTTTTTAATATTTAGCATATAGCCTGTCCAAAAACACAAAAAACGGCTATGCACTGCACACTCATTAAACCAAAACAGGCCAATAACAATAATTTACAATGACTTTTCTTCTACTCTAATAAAATTAACAATGTTTAAGAATCTAAAATACTTTCTAAACAAACGATTTTTTTTATTTTAAGCATATAGCCTAATTTCATAGCCTTTATTTCAAGCGTATAGCACTCTGCGCTTAACACACTCTACGAAGCCGACACACGTGTTGTTTCTGATTATATTTATGCTTACTACTCGGACTTCCTCCTAGATTTACATAGCAGATGTTTTACCGTTTGAGAATTAGACAGATAGGTTCCTTACTGTATTAAATCCTTTTGCAACATAGTGACAGTACCACAACAATGAATGGCTAATTTCTAGCATGGTTAACCAATACTGAATTCATTTCTAAAAGGAAGACATTGTTAAAAGTGGAAAAACACTCATCAATGTAACACAGCCACAAGGTCAAGAGTGGAACATTAGATATAATTATGTACAAAAAATTATGCTTTTTAACTGTACCGTGGAGCTCATGTGTCGGGTGGAGCTTTTTAACTGTACCACGGAGCTCACCTGCTGTCGCGCTGAGCTTTTTAACTGTACCGCGGAGCTCACCTACTGTCGCGCTGAGCTTTTTAACTGTACCGCGGAGCTTTTTAACTGTACCGCGGAGCTCACCTGCTGTGGTGCTGAGCTTTTTAACTGTACCACGGAGCTCACCTGCTGTCGCGCTGAGCTTTTTAACTGTACCGCGGAGCTCACCTGCTGTCACGCTGAGCTTTTTAACTGTACCGCGGAGCTCACCTGCTGTCGCGCTGAGCTTTTTAACTGTACCACGGAGCTCACCTGCTGTCGCGCTGAGCTTTTTAACTGTACCGCGGAGCTCACCTACTGTCGCGCTGAGCTTTTTAACTGTACCGCGGAGCTTTTTAACTGTACCGCGGAGCTCACCTGCTGTCGCGCTGAGCTTTTTAACTGTACCACGGAGCTCACCTGCTGTCGCGCTGAGCTTTTTAACTGTACCGCGGAGCTCACCTGCTGTCACGCTGAGCTTTTTAACTGTACCGCGGAGCTCACCTGCTGTCGCGCTGAGCTTTTTAACTGTACCACGGAGCTCACCTGCTGTCGCGCTGAGCTTTTTAACTGTACCGCGGAGCTCACCTACTGTCGCGCTGAGCTTTTTAACTGTACCGCGGAGCTCACCTACTGTCGCGGCAAGCTTTTTAACAGTACCGCGGAGCTCACCTACTGTCGCGCCGATCTTTTTAACTGTCGCGCCGATCTTTTTAACTGTCGCGCCGATCTTTTTAACTGTCGCGCCGAGCTCATCTACTGCCGCGCCGAGCTCATCTACTGCCGCGCCGAGCTCATCTACTGCCGCGCCCAGCTCATCTACTGTCGCGCCGAGCTCATCTACTGTCCTGCAATGAAGGTGCACAGCTGAATTTTTAAGTTAAATACTCGATCTGCCATCGAAGGTGGAATGTCCGCCGTAGCTGATGCTCCTGGCAAAAGGGTGGTATATTGCACTGCTCTGGCTGCTGCTTTATGTACAGGGTCTTGTTCGTGCCAAGAGAGAATTTTTTTTTACCGTTTAACATACAGTAATAAGCACCATGTTGCCGAAGCTTTTGACACCAGCTCGAAAAGGGATTACCATCAAGCCCCACATCTTTGATCCATGCCCAACGCCATATATTCTTTATGCTTTTATTTATTTATTTTTTTTACAGAACCAGGCTATGCCGGATTTCCGGAGCGGCGGCGGAATGCTATCACCCCTGTGAAACTGTGGCAAACACCAATACACTTGCATAATTGCCACCGTCTCACTTTCCGAAACAAAGCTTTTTTTTTTTTTTTTTTTTTTGTAATGCCATTTTTTGCAATGCCAACATGTTAACACAGCAGAAGCCAAACCTTACCCAGTTAATGATTTGGGTAAACAATAAACACTGAACAAGTCAAACTAACATTTTTCATTACAGTCAGAAACCTTTGGCTCCTTTACTTAATTGTTACTTTCTTATTTAATGCTTTCTTATTTGTTACTACTGTGAGAATAAACGCTGATGGTGGTGATGTGACAGCATCAATTCTGTAGATTAAAAACATGGTATTTTTATGTATTTTTATTATATATTTTAATTGTAACAATAAAACACAAAAATGCACTGCTTTTCCTCTCTATAATGAATCACCTTGTACATAGTTAATGTAGTTTAAGACACTTTTACATTTAATTTCACAATTCAATGATGTATCAAAGATGTATCAAAGATGATTTCCTAAATCATGTTTAGAATTATTATTTTTCTTTTTTTGTTAAGCAGTCACTGGTTATAGTCTGGGTTTTGTTTTGTATGATCACTTTGCTGAATCACTGTTCAACATTTGTCCAGCAGGGGGAGCAAGAAAGTCCCTCCTCCCTTTCATAGCTGCTGTTTTCCCAGCCTGTTAAACCCATAGTGACAGCGGCTGCCGCGGAAGTTAAAGCTGTTCTCGCAGAGTCAGACGAGCCAATGAAGGGCCAGGATTGCACAATGGCCAGCCACAGTCTATGCAAGCATAGACAGAAAATTACTGACAAAGCTTCTGCTGTGACCAACGCAAGTCCCGTCTCCTCTCTACCATCTGTTATATACACATACACATACTCGCCCCTCCAGCATGCACACCATATGGGAGACACGCAGATCATATGCTGCACTAGCTACACAAAACACACTGCTACAAATCACTGATACATACTTGCACATTGGCAGAAAGTGACACACATCGTACTATTTAAAACGGAGGTCTCTTCTACTTTTTATTTTTGCTCATAAACGATCTATCCTGCTAAACCTGGAAAATTGGAACACATTCCTGCATTTCACAACTAAAATCCGGGTTAATGCAATGCATTTTCCAAGCCAATTCTACAGTATTCAGCACCTGCCCATTGGCTTCTATTATAGACACATTTTAAGCTGACCGCTGTTCTGGTCGTTTCTAAGGAAATAGGAAAATACATCTAAATTATTTAGACACTGATGTCCTTAGCAACTGACTGTATGCTTAGTAACTAACAGCATGTTGTGTGGTTGTGGCGAAGTAAAAAGCTAGTCTGGAACTGATGTAATGTGAAAAGAAAGTGGACATAAGAATTCCCCTTACCACTTCTCCTCCTCTGCGGCCGGTGACGACATCCTGCGAGAAAACAGAGTTTTACTTCTTACTTTCATACTGTAACGAGTATTTTCATTAGTATACCCATCACTCAGCACATTTCTGTCTTTCATAATGACATCCACTTAGGACTGGACTGCTCCTGAAATGTGACATTTACTGTGCAATTTAAGATCATTCTTAATATAATTTGCTTATAGTCAACTGAATTTTAGGATAAAATTTTAGCTTAATAGGTTGACATTAGACATTCAGTGTGAAAAAGGAAGCAATGCCTGACTGCCTTACCAAATGACTACAGAGCAAGCAGTTGTACAACTGGACAGGATTCTTCTAAATCTTGTAAAAAATAAACTTGTAAATCATTCAGATTGCTTGTCTCCTAGTTAAATAGCTGAAATCCACTTATTCTATTGGTTATAGACAGTTACATAGGCTACTAATACTGGAAATAGATGAGTATGTGCATCACAGATAACACAGAGAGTGTTGAAAATATTCTGTAATGCCCACATCATCCGAGTCACCTGTGGCTTCATGTACTTCTTTTAAAATGTACATGAAACTAAATTTCATTTTTACTTCACAAACCAACCAATGTACCAAACCAATGTAAACTCGAATGCAAACAACAGTTACAGCAGTAGTTTAAAATAAGTTCTATGAAATGGCCAATCAAAACTATATGTATTACATGATCATGACAAATACTGGTGAACTGACATCATGGACAAAAAACACAGTCTTGCCTTAAAAAGCTAGTTAGTTAGACTGACAAAGTTAACACAGTCCTGTCTGAGTCACACTTGGGCCAGCATTTTGCCTGCTGTATTGGGATCTGTGAAGTTACGTTAGTAATCCTACATTACATAAGCAAGATCTTAGCCTACATGTGCATTCTTAACACCCAGACTGATACATGAAGAAATACTAGCCACTGCTTCTCATGATTAACCAGTCAAATGCGATGAAACTGATTATTTACACTATTGTGAATTGCTCAACTGCACAAAAACTGTATCCTGCAACTAGTTAAGAAATGTTCACCATCTACAGCCAGCTCAAAAGGTTCAGGCCAATCTGATTAGATGAGGAATCCCAGTGGAACTATAAAGTATACCATGCATCTCAAGCCAGCTTAACACTGTTCCATCCTTATCCATTTTGTTTTGAAACACCCCTGTTTGTTCATGTCGGGATAAATAACATGTACAAAAAGAGGTTTCAGTAGCAGAAGCACAGAACAATGACATCTAATTTAAAAGTCGTCAAGCCGCTTCTACAGCCAAGATCAGGGAACATCCCCGCCACTGTTTTCAGACTCCAACCAGTCACCCAGCAATGACGAGCCGCTGTTTTTTACGAGACTGAGATGTTATCAAGGCCCTGAAAGGACAAGTGTCAAAGACTAGAGCACTATCTTAATCCAGGCTTAATCTTTCCTGTTCTGCGTGTTTTTCCTCTACACACAAGGCACGCAAGACTGCCATGACCTCAGAGAGGCCCCAAGATGGTGTGTAGTATTTACACACTGCTCTGTAAGCTGTCCAGTGTTTGTTGAATTACCTTATTTATTTTTTTACATTAAGGTTAAGTAACAATATAAGTATTTTCTATAAATAAGCCAAATATCAAATTCTAGCTGTATAACGAATGGTTTCTTAATAAAAGACAACACAATAGCTTAAAACGTACATGAAACTCAATTTAAAGGTTTATTGGGGGCAAAAATGAACAAATCCATTGTCTAACTAACTCAGAAGTAGTTAAAAAAATATATATTTTTTTTACTTTTTACAGAATTAAAGTTTATTTGCATCTATCCTAATTTTGTATTATGTCGTGCATACGGTCAAAAATTTGAACATTCCATCTGCAGTTTTGAATCAGCACAGTAAAAATCAGTGTACATCATTGCAGAGACAATTTATCAAAAAATGGCAAAAATCAGCAGGTTGCACATCAATCAATCATTCAAGAAATGTTTCTTTAAATTATTTAACTTTTTTGTTTTACACTGAAGCTATTAGACTATTGTAGTCAACAAAGAATGGGATATTCTCTGTCAGCACAAATAAGCCATAGCACACGGCACACAGTTAAACAGTAGCAGCATAATCATCTTGCAGTCTGAACATTGTCTACTTTTGTCTCTTGGATAAATGTGCTGTTTGTGTCTGTACTCACAGGACTTCATCAATCTTGTTGATGATGTGCTCTGCACGTGATCTCTCTCTCTCCATAGCCACACGGTCTCTCACTCTCTCAGTGTCCAACCGGGTCAGCTCTGCTTCGGCCAGAGTTAGGCCCATACTGCGCTTTTGCCTAAAGGTATTCATACACAAATACAGTTATAGAAAGTATTAAAACATTTAAAATTAAGTCAGTGTGTTTGTGCTTGTGTAGGCATGCATGTGTTTTTTGGGCAAAACGTGAGGAAAAAGGCACATATATATATATGTATGAACTTTGTTGATTTAGAAAACAACATTGTCTCATTTAATTGAGGTGACCATGTTTTTCCATATATTGCAGAAAAATGTGTATCTCTACAATAGCAAATTTTCATGACAAGGATAAAACCTTCCAAACTTTTGAAATCATGAAATGATAAATGTAACAAACTTTCAAATAATGTAAAAAAGATGTGAAAACAAAAATTACAATACGAGATACAATTAATAGTAAATGACATACGACACTTATTTACATACAGTACTAATGTACTTATTCACTAACATATGATTAACGTATAGAAAATGATGTGTGTTTCACCTGAAGTCTTCTAGATGTTTCTGAATGTCAGGAAGAAGCGTGTCTTGTAACTGCTGCACATACTGTCTTTGCACGTCTTCAGGGATCAGATCAGGCTTCCTCCGATCTAAACACACACGCACACACTGCTGTATGACGATTCTTAACACATAAGGAATTAAAACTGTCCATGACTGTGATTGATTGGAGCTTTCAGAGTGTTGATTATATGCCTGCTGATTTCTTTATATTCTACATTTGTTGATCATAGTTGTGACGCAAACAACTTGTGGGTTCAGAAGTGTTTAGACTTATCTTTAGTACACAATCAACTTTACACCCACACACGACACTGTTTATCAAAGACCAAAAATTCACATCCGTTCAACCAAAACTATTAATCTTTCTCCTTCATACTGACTGGCATGAAATCAAACAGCTTATCAGGAATGATAATGAACAAATCCATGAAGGTTAAAAAAAAAAAACATCTTAGCTTACCTAGATCAGCCGAGATAGCGTCAGTCAACGGTACTTTCAGGTGCTGTGAAAGAAAGAAAGAAAGAAAGAAAGAAAGAAAGAAAGAAAGAAAGAAAGAAAGACGTGCCAACATTACATTTTAAAAATACATTTTAAACAGAAGATTTTTTTGAGCGGACACCGTGTAAAAAATATGTTCCTTTTGAATATGTGCAATTGATCTTTATTTAACAATACTGAGAGATGGATGTAATATAAATAAACAGATACAACAACAAAAAAATGACTAGTCAAGGGCTCAATACTTCTGATGTGCAGCATATGATGGTATGCATCATGTGTGTGTTAGGCTCACCGCTGTTCTGTCCATGAAAGCGGTGTGGATTTCTGTGAACAACCGCCGTGTGTCTTTGGAGTTGCTCTGCTTGTAGAGCTCGGCGTAGAGGTAGCAAAGCTGTAGAAAGGGAACACGAACAGACAAGACACTTTAATGTAAGACTTACCATAGCTCCACACAACACCAGGTCATAATACATACAATCCAGATAAGGCTGTATAACATGCAACCCAGTTATGAGTATTTTAGGGGTGTTATGCAAAAATACAGATGTCCGAGTTAATCTTGGATTTGATTTACTTTGTCCAAAATCAAAATTAGGTTTGAGTGGCTTAAAATAAGAATGAAATCAATCAAATATTATTTAACAATGAATGATTTAAGGGGTCATTTAAGCGATGCCATTGAACACCAAGTTTTGGCTTCATAAAGAACCATGTTCATGAAAGATGTGAGTTTAAAAAACTTTTTAAATAGTCTATTCAGTATTTATAGGCAAGGAGGGTGTTCTGATGTGACAAGTCACACATGGTATCAAAAAGCATGGGCTTCCTTTGTAACCATACCTTTTAAACATTCATTTTAATATAAGATATAAATATATATATATATATATACATAAATATATATATATATATATATATAAATATATATATATATATATATATATATATATATATATATGATTCTAAGATAGCCAGACAAGCTTATCCAGAGCACTGATTTCCCCAAATCAAACTGACATGCAAATATTACACTATGGAGTGTGCCAGTGTAGGCATAGTGATGTCAAGTTTACAAAATAAGTAATTATCTTTTTTTGTCATTTTACCAATGTCTGAATGTTTAATGTATTTTTCGGCTGATTAATGCATTTAGCTACTTCAGGTTGTAGCAACTGCTGTAACAGATGTTTAAAAACATGCATACACAGCTTGTCTATGCCCTGTAGAGAAGTACTGTCAATCAAATAGTGCCGGTTTTAGCAAATAAACATGACCCTAATGCCAGACATGGGCTATAGATGTATTAAGCCCCCTGGTTTTGAGCTCAGGAGCACTAGAATTGTGTTCTCTCTAACGATGGAATGATGGCGCTGCATCCAACAATTGCAGGATGTATTGGGGAGTTTGGGATGAGATGGGATGGTAATCACTCAACCTTGTGAATGCTTTTGTCGCTGAATGCAATCAGATTCTCACAGCTATGCTTTAAAATCTAGAAAAAAAGCCTTCCCTGGGCAGTAGAGACAGTTAAATCAACAGTACCCTTGATTTTGGAAGAAACAACTAATAGGCATGTTTTGCAATGAACAAGTCCCTTAAAGTGTTATTTTATAGTTGTACTATACAACATAACACTGTTTTCTATATATTCTGACTTATAAAGCTTATTGGTCTGATGCATAGAACCTCCAACCCTGTGATCGATATTTCAGTGTTCTATTCACTGACTCCGGTGGCACTGACCCCATGATATAGCAACAAGATGCAACATAAACAACTGATTAAAATTTCTGAATTGCCCAGTTCTGTCAACTATACATGCACTTTGACTAGACCAGACTGAGTGTGGTAAATTGCTCTTATTCCTCAGAGGAGAAGACAAAAGGAAGACACAAGGAAAATAAAAGACACCATGGGAATGCAGAGCAATGCTTCAATATGACCTTACACTCTCCCTGCAATAACTGCACATACAATGATTTCACTGAAAATGCATGGATGTTGCTAACCCATTTCACTAAAGCCAGCAGCAAAGGCAATTTCAGAGAGACTAGCCCGAGGTTCATTCGATTTAGAGGCTCAAAAGGAGGGCGAGATTACACCTCAAGCACCATGACTAAATCTCATGGGGCAGTCAAGAGTTTAGACACAGTATGGGGTCAGCGTGTCCCTTTCATGAACTGATAAATAAGGGGCTGCTGGTCCACCGGGGCAGCCAAGTATACATTAGAAATAGAGAGGGTCTTGACCTTATACAGCAGCTTCTTTAAGAACCATGACAGTATCATACAGAGACCTCTATTAAACATATATACAATTTTTTATTTATTCAATGCAATATAAACTATGCAATGACTATTTATTTTGAACATTAAATGTTGTTTGTTACAAAAAAGCAGGCATTCAAACAGGAAAAAAACTGAATGCCTACCTCATTAAGATGTATTGATTATATAGATTTTTTTGACTATCAAATCCTAGTAAGACATTTGACCCTCAATAATGAGGTAAGTTTCAATTTATTTTTAAAATCTACTGACTGACTCAACTGATCACACTATTCACAAATTCTGTATTATCTGTTTCAATTATATAATGCAAGATTATGCAACAGTCAACATGGACAACTGGCCATTCATCAAAACCAACAGTGAAAGGAGATATCTGGAGGGTTGGTGAGTCATACCAGTGGTGCAGGGTCAAACTGAGAGACCACATGATGCAGGAAGGCTGCGAGGTGAGCAGGCCGAGACTTTAACAGCTCTATGGTCTGAAAACAGCTACATTGGCCATTCATCTGAGAAGCAAAATAGAGAGAAAACATTAGCAATTAAGCACAGTAAGAAAATTAGTACAAGTCACCTTACTTAAGCCCTGTAATCATTATGGTCGACTCTGTTTTTTTGCAGTTGATTAATCAATACACATTATATTGCATGCACTGTGCATGCCTAAATTTCCTTTGGGATAAATAAAGTATCTATCTATCTGTCTGTCTGTCTATCATATTAGAATTATACTGTCACACACAAACATTGTATCTTATAAATGGCAATTTGGCAGAAATGAAAAAAAAAAAAAAACTTAAAATGTTCAATGAAAGTCAAAAGATAAAATATTTGATGCAAACAGGGTTCCCACTTTTGTTAGAAAAACATTTTACAGGACATGTCCAGGACGTACATATATGACAGCATACAAATACATACAAATCAGCTTATTAAAAGAAATTCTTTATAAATTGTTTTTACTGTGTATCTTTTACTGTGTATCAGTGGCTAAAATATACAATATATTAAATATTAGATATAGGAATCTTGACAAACTTTAAATATGTATAAAAAAGTTTAAAAAAACAAAACAATATATTATACAATATTTTAAGTATGACATAATTATGTAGCACATGTACATTTTTAGATTTATTTAAACTTTGTGTGCTTTTGTATGTGTATATGTTCACATAGATGTCAATTTTGCTGTTCGTCAAATGTACAGAATCATGTTTATTCCCTTCATACATAAAAAAAGAACACATAGAAGAGTACAATGCCAAAAAAAGACCTGCTCTTGCTCAGTGTCAAAGTCATCATCCTCAGCACCGATGATCTGTGGTGCTAGGCGGGATAAGGGACTGCTCATGTTGCCATGGGAGTTGATGTCCTGCCGAAGCAAAGAGTCACTGATTAATAGTGCAGAAAACTACAAAACAGTATGCCATTAGTATGTCATATTGTACATCATTACTATACTGGCCATAACAACACTAATAACATTGGTTATGGAAGTGTTTGAAATGTAAATCACAATTAAATGCATTCAACTGCTCTCATCAAACAATCACAGGATTCTGGAAGCAGCTTACACACATTGTGCATGTTACCCTGATGCCAATAAACAAAACAGCAATATGGTGTTTGTCCATGTGGTGCACTACTTTCACTCACCATATCGGGCGTGTCTTCAGCGTCAGGAGACGGGCAGGAGGTGAGGCTGTCTCTGGGAGTCTTTGGGCTCTGGCATGGAGTGTCTCTTTGGTATGGGCTTTCAGGGACAGGATTTAGGGTGACCTGAGGGTGTGCAGCCACAACATCAATAATAATAAAAAAAAAAAAAAAAAAAAAATTATATATATATATATATATATATATATATATATATATATATATATATATATATATATATATATATATATATATATATATAATTTTATAACTTTTTTAAAACAAAGGACAACAGAATTATAGCTAAAAAGCAAATTAAAACACATTAGCTAAACCTTAACATGGTTTGCTGATTGTCTACATTTAAGCTAACAGAAAAACTATTACATATTAGGTAAACTACTGATTTAAACCACTTAATATATTTTGCTTACCAATAAAACATTGGTATAATAATAAACAACACTAGAGTTTGACGGTATATACACAAGAGATACTCATATTACACACGGACCATATTTAGCAAGGAACACCAACTAATCACTGATATATTACCAATAGAACTGAATAAAACTACTGCTTTCACTACTGTTAATGTGTGGTGCAACCATCTTAAATTCTGAACTTGGGGTTGGTAAACATCTCCCAACTTTTTAATAGAAAATCTGCCTTGGGAACATCCAAGTTCAATAGTACGCAGCATACAATAAAGAGCCTTGAGCCTATACTAATAATCACTGGCTGTTCTAACACACTGAATCAATTACACTCAACTTAGATTTGTTTTCTAGATCATGCTTTGATTGTAGCAAAAAAAAAGTGGTCCTTATTTTCTGGAAGGGGAAAGAGTCCTCAACAGTTAATAGATGGTTATCGGAACTGACTGAAACACTGGCCTGTGAGAGGCTTCGGTTTACGTTAAAATGTAACATATGTTTTTTTTTTTTTTTTTTTAATTAGGACCCATTAATTTCTATCTTAACACCAAATTATGTTATTTTTTTGTTGTAGTTGTTAATGTATACGTGGCAGCATGGGGAGAAAAAGAGGAGTATGGAGAAAAAGAAGAGTGGGGAGGTGGGTTTCCGTCCTTTTTTCCTTTTTTTGGGGGGTTTTGTTTGTTTTTTAATATCAATAAACAAATTAAGCATAAAATACAGAGTCTAATTCAAAACCATTCCAGTTTTGATTAAGGATCAATGGCAAATAAATGAAGCAGTAATGTATGTATGGGTGAATGCTAACCGGTGTTGTATTGTTGCTCCAAGATGTTTCTGTGACCGAGTCAGACTGCCAGGGTAGAGGAGAATCCACGTCTCCTCCTTCCTCCACTTCTGTTTCACCAGGCCTTGGAGAAAGGGAGCCATCCTGCCATCCCCCACCCCCCCCCACACACACACACACAATCCCAGCCAGAAAATACATTACAATATGCTGCTACACACTACTGTCTAAAGGTTTCTCATATCCAGATGTGGCTCGGGCCTGGTTGGCCATTATGTCACCTAAAGACTGGATGGGTTATATGTCCCTATTGTCAGTCAAGCAAAAAAATTCTCCAAAATCTCCAAAATGGCACCTCTACAGAAGAAGGAAAAACCCTTTCTCCACTTAATAAAAGTCTTTTACTCCATTGGTTAATCGATCACGTCATTTTATACAAAGTAAAGAATAACCACCAGATTCATATTATATGAAAACGTGAAACACTGGAGATCTATTTGGAATTGATCTTGTCTTAATTAATTATTTCTACAGATTGATGGATCTTTTAGGATACGTTTGTGTTTGTGTTAATTTAGTAAAAAATAACCTGTGTGGTTTTACATTGTGTTTTTCCTTATAGTGTCACACATAAGATCTCCTCTTTTAAACACAGCACTACTGTTTTTGAGTATGTTTCCATTTCAATGTAAGCATCACAAAATATTCAAGAAAATGTGATATTAAATATGATATTGGTATTGTATTATGCCAGTGTTTTCAGGAATTATTATACAATGTTCATATCACCTACAGGACATGCTGTAAATCAAATTATTATGTGAAAAATAAAAATCTGTGGATTCATATGGTAGACATTTAGTAGCACCCAGTGCGGTGTGTGTATGGGCATGTGTACATACCTGTCCAGCCCCTGTGGCCTTGCTGAGTTGGTCTTGGAGTAATGGAATGTGCTTCTTTGCTTCCTGGATTTCCTTCAGTAGTTTAGGTGTAGGGTTCCTGCTGTACTCCTCCTTCATAGCCTACCATTCAAACACAGACACACACAGAAGGTGAAACTGAAAGATCAAGCCATCTGTGAGTGTGTGTTTCTGTGAGTGTGTGTAAGGAGTGTCATTTTCCTGTGAAGAGGATGTGAGAAAACACAACGGCCAGCCAATGTGCACTATGTGTGATGCATATATACACACACACATCTTAAAGTGACAGAGAATCAACTAAACCACAGTCAGAGAGCTTCATTTGTTCTGCTTTTAGAAAAGTGAAGCTTTTCTGAGTATCATCATGATACGCGTAGCCTTGTCAAGATATTTCACTTTTTAGTGACTGTTTGAGTGCTCAAGTCTATGCATATATATATTATGGGTACCACTTTAAAATAGACTACCTTTATAAACGGTTTATAAATAGTTTACAATTAGTTTATTAATGATTTCTAATTAGGTTGTAAATGCCTTAAAAAACATTAAAAATCAGTTATAACACAATAACCATTTGTTTGCCAAATAGTGAACCCACAGCCTTCTGTATTGTTGGCCTTTCTACGTATGTCTTATAACTGATTATTTATTATTTTTAAGGCATTTGCAACCTAGTTATTAACCATTAATAAACTAATTGTAAACCATTTATAAACCATTTATAAAGGTGGTCTTTTTTTAAAGTGGTACCAAAATATGTTCTGAAGATGGCTATTCCTGATGATAGAGATTTTACAATCCAATAAAGTATTCAGTAAAGCCTTATTCAACACAGGGTATATTTAAACACAAAAGTAGATTGAATTGCTTTCACTGGCTATTTTCTATTATTGTGCCTTTGAGTGTATTTGCAAAAGAACGTCTGAGATTTCCCATTAGCAAAAAGTTTAATATCAGAAATGTACATATAAATGTGGCATTAAAATGGACGACTGACTAAGATTATGCCTAAAGGATGTAAGAAAACATCAGAGCCAAAATGCAGAGTGATTGTGGAATGAGATTATGAAAATGTGAAGTGAGACGTTGAAAAAAGCATAAAGTGACATTGTGGAGTGACAATATACATGGAGTGAATTCAGCAACACAGATTGGTGAGAACATGAAGTGAAAATGAAGTTACAACATGAGGTGAGAACATGAGAATGTGGACCAAAAAAAGGTAGAAGCAGAATCAACAGACAAGAGAAGATGTAGCCAGAATGTGATGAGACGTAGCGCAAATGTAACAATGCCTTATAATCTTAACAAGCCAATACTGACCTGTAACTCTTGCTGCTCCTTGGTCAACATCTTCTGCAAGATGTCCACCTTCTGACAGTGAACTGCACTGTTCTCCTCCTGACAGACCACAGAAGAACACAAAAGCAGAAAACAAGCAGTTAGCTACAAACACCTACACAGCTGCAGTGCCTCGTATGTTAAAAAGGAATGGAACACACACAAGAACTGCTCAAAAGTCAAAAGAGGAAACAACATATGCAGCAACAAACAAATGACAAAGTACAAGTAAAGGTGGGTAGACTTGAACAAGGCAGACAGACAGACAAACAAACAGAACAGGGTAGAAAACAAGACAATCTATCTAAAAATAATGACTTTAAACAACTCTATGCTTAATTTTCACTAATTTGCGTTTCATTTTAAGTAAAAGTGAATGTGAGAAAAAGAATGGCAAGTGGATGTGTGTGTGTGTGTTTGACAGGCAATGTGTGTGAACTCACCCATACAGGAAGTGGTGATGTTATGCGGTCGGAGGGACTGGTGTTGGAGGAAGAAGAGGAGCGCTCTGTGGTGGTGGGGAGTCCAGGGGAATGAGGGGAGCTCAGAGTAGACGTGGGGTCCCCCTCACCATCACCCTCCGACAAGGGGATCTGGGGCATCCCAGGGGGCCTACCCAACACTGTCAGAGCTACATATGAGCCCGCTGTGCACAGGCACACAGACAGATAGACAGACAGACACAGAAAGAGAGAATTTAATTTGATTTCTTATTACTTGATATAGATGCCATATTTTTTAAGGGTGTCACAGTGTCACAAAACACACAAACAATGACTTAATACTTGTCTGATATGTCTGAAATGTTCAAATTGATCTTTTTTATAAGTTTGTATGATGCTAATTTGTAAAATGTACCAAAAACTACATGTATGTCTTATTAGTCTTTTTTTTTTTTTAAAACACTATTAAAATTATATCCATAAACAAAAATTAGCTTCTATTGTAATGTTCCTATTTTGGAGTTTATTGTCTGACAGTAATTTGTAATTAATATATTAGCTAGTAATGAATAGAGTACTTACATTTTATTAACTTCACAACTTCTACATGGTTTGAATGTGTTACTAATGTCCCGTTGACCTGTAAAGATAAAACAATTACTTCATGACTCCTTGTTTTTGCCATGCAGAATTCAGAAGCCATCCACCTCCTGTGAATTACTGCTGAGACACACTGCACACATTAGCAAAGTGGCCACATAAAAACATGGCTGTTTTTCCGCAGTCTGCCAGAAGGGTGCAGAGTGAAGCCCAGACAGTCACGATGATGCAGCAGACATCAGGTGAGCCTGTCTGCACTTGCGTTTGTCTCTCACATGCCTACAGAAAGCCATTAAACCCTGACAATTCACACAAAATGTCTCTGTAAAATATCTCTTTTCATTCTGGGTAAAACTGAAACTATTACTGTACAGAACAGAGAAGATCAAAATCAAACTCAGCAGCCCACAAGCCATTGACAGATCTTTAAAAACTCATTTCTTACCTTAATAATTCTATCACCCGTCTGAACACCAGCTCGCATAGCAGCTCCATCTATCAATACAAGAAAATGAATAAGGTACAGAGAGAAAAGTAGCGTGAGACAGAGAGGTAGAGAGAGGGGAGTGAAGAGGGAGACAGGGATGTAAAGAGAAGGAAAAGCAAGAAAAGAATCGTAGAGAGAGGTAGGAAGAGGGGAGTGTAGAGGGAGAGAGGAATGAGGAGAGAAGGAAAAGCAAGGAGAGAATAATAGCGAGAGAGAGGGAGGTAGAGAAAGGGACAGGGAGAGTGCGAGAGGTAGCAATAAAGAGTGGGTGTATGTGTGTGTGTGTGTGTGAGAGAGAGAGAGAGAGATAGAGATAAGGGACAGAAAGAGAGACAGAGACAGACAGGGAGTCAGTGACTTAAGTAATGCAACACTATCTGTTACAGAACTATCTTTGAACTGTGATAATTTGTCTGTGCCCTTTCAACGATAATATTCTAAATTTTCTTTTTCAACAGTAATGTTTTAACTGCTTCCCTTATAAATGCTTTTCTAACTATGCAGTTCTATCTGTGCTCCAATAACTCTAAATAACTGTCCATTTCAATGCTTTAAATATAGTTTACAATATGTAACTCTATATGGGTGTATGCGTGGTGGACCCTCAAGAACTAATTACTGAAAATTGGCAGCATACCTTCTTTGACGAGCTGTACAAACACGGGGTTATCTCCGCTCACTGTCAGCCCAAAGCCATTCTCATCTTTCTGGATGATAACACACCGCTGAACAAGCCCTTTGAGAAAGGGGTAGGTTGGGAGGAGAGAGAGACACACACATGTATTAACATGTGTCCCTTTAGGCCTTAGATTTACAGTGTTCTGGGATGCAGCCACAGACACCAGCAAAACACACAGTTGGAGACAGTGAAGGCATGGAGTCAGTAGTGTTTCTTGTAGAGTTCAATAGCCTACATATTGTCCATGTTTGGAAAGATATGTTCATGAACAATACAGACATCTTTAAACCACACACATACAAATAGGAAACCTATGAGACACCTACCATGACAAAAACGTGAGCATTCAAAAGTTAGGAATCACTGTCCATAAGAATATAACATTATAAAAACAATACTTTCAATGGAGATTATATGAATATGACTAGATTTCAGATACATACATAAAAGGATTCCAAGAGTACAGTCCTACAGACTAAAAAGGCACTTCCAACTTTTAAAATTTTATATATACATATATACTGGGTGTGTGTCTGACAAAGTTATCAATATATGGGAAGCCTAAAGAAAACACTATATGAATGCTTGCTGGGAGTGCCAACTTTGCAGATATGCACAACTGGTGTTTCATTAAAGACTGTAGTTCATCTAATAATCAGCTTCTCACCACATAGATGTTCTACGATCGAATATTCCTGGGCAGAACACACACTGCCTAAACCTAACAGTGACTTAGATGTGTTTAAAAACACAGCAACACCACTGTGCTGATACACTTGCTGGTACCACTGCACTGCCATATCAGTGATACAGTAACTGAAGATACATTGCACCACTCAAATAATACACTATATGGACTGGTCACAAAAAAAGTTAAATCCGCCTGGATTTAAATGAGCAAATGATCTGGGGTTGCTGCAGTTGGACCAGGTTATTCCATCAATGGATTTCTTCTTCCTGATGGCACAGGCTTATTCCAAGAAGACAGTGCCAGGATTCATGGGGCTGGAAACGTGAAAGAGTGGTTCTGGGAGCATGAGATCATCATTTTCACACATGGATTGTTAACCACAGAATCCAGACCTTAACCTCATTGAGAATCTTTGGGATGTGCTGGAGAAGACTTTACGCAGTGGTCAGACTCATTAATGCAAGATCTTGTTAAAAAATTGCAACACTGGATTGAAATAAATTTTGTGAAATTTGCCACTGTGAATGAGTGCCGCAATCAAAGCGTTCCAACGAAATATTTCTTTTGGCTGTGTATATTAGGTCGAGTTGCTGACATATATGTGCAAAAGCACACACAAAGATTGTAAGGTCCCTGTAGAAAAAAAGCTGCCAAAAGAATAGCACTCTCTAGAGCAGACTAGAGGATTTTAAAGCCCCCATCTTTAACCTAAAGAACAGAGAAAAGATGATGCTCTATTCTCTACTTCTGAAATGAGCTGGGAGGCTGGGGATGGGGTGTTGATCTTCCTGTACCCTGACCTCTCTCATGGTCTTGCTGCTGGATGCAGTTAAATCCTCACTGAAGCAATGATTCAAAATCTGGTAGCATGCCTTCCCTCAACACTACAGACTCGGCGTAACTCAAACAGGATAAACACTCCAATACCATTACTTTTAGCCAAATACCTTTGCCCATACAATGAATTTCTTTTAGAAATGTCTGTGTGTTTATGTTGTGTGTTTTTTATATGTGAGCCGTTGGGGGTTGGGTGGACTGTTTTGATGGGTCTCTGGGTGCGAGTCTGAAGTGCTGGTCTGGAGAATATGAGGGCATCCCCCAGCTTTGTCTTGTGCAGACAGCGGAAGATGCTGCGAGTGTGATTTAGGTCAAGCAAAGTGTCTGAGAACACACACACACCCACCCACCCACACACAAATTGTAAGAATCTGTTGTTCTTACGGTCATAAAAATGTGTGGTTGCCATGGGGGGAAGCTGTCTTACATGTAGTCACTGCACATGAATGCTTCATGACTTATATGTGCAAGTAAACACACTGCAGTCTGATGCAGACAAACAGTGTCTGCTGAGGCGCTGTATTGCTGTCTGAATTTATCCCTGCACTGGATTAAAAGAGCTACTCTGCAACAAATGTGGAATACTGCATCACAGAATCTGTTAATGCTAGGCATTAAAATGCGGTTTTGGTGATCGGATCACTTGTCCACTTAAAAAAAAACAGGTGTTAATGTCCTCTGTACGCATTGTGAACAGATTACAATCAGGTTGTAACCACATTAGGAAGCGGTCAGAGACTGATCTTCTCCACATTTAACACCAGTGTAAATGGAATGTGATCATATTTCCTCAGGCAAGCAGAAATACATTAAATGATAGCAATTTTATTGTTTTGCCATATAAACAGTGAAACATTAACTATCAGTAGATACTGATATCAATCTGATTTTCCTTCCTTAAAAGTGCTTCTTAAAGCAGAAATATCACATTTAGACTTAATAATAATAATGATAATAATAAATAATCCCAGTTTCAAATGGCACTTTAGGGTATCATTTAGGTTTCACTTGGGACTGGAATATGCTTGGCTAATAGCCAAAGTAGAAATATAAAATATAAAATATAAATATAAAAAACAGTGTTAGTGTGTGCTATTTGCTAAATCAGACTTATTCATTCTTCATTTCGACTTCAATTCGGATTCCTGCTAAAGGCAAATTAAATTAAAACTCATTAGTACATAACGAAACTCTCAATATTACTGGAGGAAACTGTCAGGTATTTATTAACTCCATGTTTATTAAAGAATGCCCACTTTTTGATAGTGTAATAAAATAAAAATCACAATTCTATAATGAAAAATGAAAACAATTATCATTATGAAAATGTTCAGTTTCTATATTAGTCATAACATGATCAAACAACTTATATACTTCATATTTCAATAAGACTACCTCCTCCTTATCTGGACATCACCCTATCTAGGAAAGCTTGTCTATGAATCCAGTATGATTGTGAACATCCATGATGTTTTCTTGCTTCCAACATCATGACTGCAGGACAACTGGCAGCTTAAATGGGGGTTAGTAAGATGCATCAGGCCAAGGCACCACTCCACTCATGCACACCAAAGTCATGTACACAATCACCCATTATTAAACTGTTCATCTTAAATCAGCTCTAGCCTTTAAATATATGAAATCAACCTGACAGTAAAAAGATATCCCCCCCAAAATGCTCATAGGGCTAAACCACGCTTCACCGAAAGCTAATGTAGCTAACAAGCAACAGAAGCATCTACTTTTCCAAGCATTTAGCATTGTGCCTAAATCACACAATTTGCCTAAAACTATGTCCTGATGTTACATAATCCCATATAAAGACTTTTTATGTGGTTACTGACATTGTATGACAAATTGTTTCTTATAAAAGGAACCAAGATATATCATAGTTTAGCTAAAAACAGTAGTAGCATTCATTTTAAAATGCTGTTATGAAGGAGAGCATTTTACAGTTGGCAGTATGTGATACAGTCTCAGGAACAGGGTTTTGGCAAATGTATGACCCTCTAGGCAAGCACAATGCTAATTACTGTCCAGATGCTTCTTCCATTACTTTGTAGCTACATTAGACTCGCAGCATCAGTGCAAAATTAAAGATGCAAACTTCATTCAACAAATATTGCATTTCTGGGGTTAAATATTCTCTTGAAAGCATTTGTGGCTGTTGAGCTGATCTTAGAGCACCAGCCTTAAAAATACTTAAGCAACACTGAAGGACAGCATTCACAAGGCTATGAAAAGGGCAAATAAAAATATTGTCATTTAGAGCATTTATTTGCAGAAAATGAGAATGGCTGAAATAACAAACAAAAAAAACAAGTTCATATTCATAAAGTTGTAAGAGTTCAGAAATAAATATTTGGTGGAATAACCCTTAATTTTGATCACAGTTTTCTTCTCCTCCAGTCTTACACACTGCTTTTGGATAACTTTATGACACTATTAGTGCAAATAGTTCAATAGTTCATCTTGGTTTGATGGCTGTGATCATCCATGTTCCTCTTGATTATATTACAGAGATTTTCAATTTGGTAAACTCAAAGAAACTCATCATTTTTAAGTGCTCAGTTTTTTTTTAGATATTTTGTATAAAAAGGGGAAAATGTATTTACTGCAATATTTTGCAACAGGAGCTGCAAATTCATAAAATAAACTTCCATTAAATATTATTCTATACTTGGTATTTTTTTATGTTTTGCCTTAAATCCAGTTAAATAGGACTAATCACATATACTGTAACAAAACGTGCAGTTGATTAGTGTTCTGTATACACTAAGAAAATTCACAACATATTCAGAAAGCTAGATGGTATATTCACTCTTAAAATAAAGGTTCTACAACAGAAGAGACAAAACAAACATTTTTAGTTCCACAAAAAAGGCAGAAGTGGCTCAGTTGGTAGAGTGCTGGGGCATTGATAACAAGACTGTGGGTTCAATACCCGGGTCTGCTGAGCTATCATTGCTGGGCATTTGCAACAATTTTGGGGGCAGTGGTAGCTCAGAGATTAGAGCACTTTAACCAGATTACAGCAATAACCAGGTTATTGATGATAAGGCTGTGGGGTTAGAAAGCTCTCCCTATTTATGTATTAAAATCTATGTAGGGTTATGTCAGGTTTAAGTATATGAAATAGTCTAATGAATGCTGTCCTTCAGTAAAGTATAACCAGCACTTCTCACTTCTTACCAGACAAAAGTTTGAACACACTTTCTCATTGAATTTCTTTTCTTTATTTCTGTATACAATTAATTTTCTACATTGTAGAGTAATATTAAAGACATGAAAACGATTAAGGGACACATATGGAATTAGGTAGTAACCAAAAAAATATATGGCTTACACGATCCCCTGATCTAAATCCAACAGAGGTGGTGATTTGAGGTGATTTGTGGATGAGCTGGAGCTTCACAGCGTGAAGAAAAAGCAGCAACTGTTGTTCAGCACCTCCAGAAACTCCTTCAGGATTCTGAGAAAACTATTCCAGGTGACTCTACCTCATGAAGACACTGAGATTAAAATACCAAGAGTGTGCAGATCTGTCCTAAAAGCTAAATATGGCACTTAGAAGAATCTAAACTATAAAAAATATTCTGGTTTGTTTAACACTTTTTGTTTACAAAATAATTCCATGTGTTCCTGTATATATTTAATATAGTCTTTAATATTAAATTTATAGTGTAGAAAATCACAAAAAGAAAGAAAAAACAGTAAATAAGAAGAGGTGTGTCCAAACTTTTGACTGGTACAGTATATTGAATAAGTGGACCAGTTCAGGATTGACACCGGGGTAGAAGAAAATAACTGATCACCACTAATGGGTGGGAGGAACAAATGAGGGTAGATCAAGTGAGGAGGAAGATAAAGGAGAGGAACACCACAGCAATAACAGCAAACAAACAAATAAACCAACAAACTAAACACAAACACACACACAAACACACACAACCCAACGGCAGCAGCTTTCAGGAAACTCTTACCACACGACTCGGGCCTTCGCTCTGCCACTATACTCTGTACAGGCAGCTCTGACAGCAGGGAACATGCAGGACACACATATACACACATACAAAAACAAATGTGGATAAATTAAAGATGTAAACAAAACAGATGGATGGAAAGAAAAAAAACATGGCAGAGCATAGAAAAAAACACTACAGAAAGCAGAATGTTCAGAGCACTGAAGAGTAAAGAACAGTCCTGGTGCCTGATTTACTGATTCAGAGCTCAACAATGATGTTTTACTCCATCTCATTTTAGATGATTCAGCTCTCTTGCTACATTCAATCACTGGCTTCACATGACACTACCCCCGAATACAGTACAGCTGTGCCTTTCTGCAGGAGGGACTATAATCCGGTGACAAAGCCTGGCCGATACACAGATGGGCTTCTGGGTAATCCCATAACCAGGATCCAAAAAACGGTCATTATGTTTACAGCCCTGTGCTCAAATCTAGCTGGGGAAAACTGCATGGTAACAGCAGCTTCTTAAACACTCGGTCATTTTAAGTTCATTTTGATTCAATTACAAGCACAATCCTACACCAGATTATAGAACCCCAATTCTAAGTTAAGACGCTGTGTAAAATGTAAATGAATGTAAATATAAAACAGAATGCAATGATTTGCAAATCTCATAGACCCATATTTTTCCTAATAATAGAACATAGAACACATATCAGATGCTAAAAGTATGACATTGTGCCGTTTAATGTAAAGCAAAAGAACTTGGTGGTAGCAACATATCACAAAAAGTTAAGACGGGGCAACAAAAGGCTGGAAACAAAGCAATACTTCATAACAATACAAAACAGAGTTAAAGCTGTCACAAAGAACAAAGAATAAGCCATAGGTCAACACCATTCAAAAATTATTTAAAATTATGAGGCAAATTAATAAAAAAATTCTATTTCAAAATTGATCAAGACCAAAATAGCAGTGTAGACAGCTTATAGTGTTCTGTGTTTTGTGTTTTATGGTGAATAAAATATGAGAGTGTGAGATCTGCAATCATTCTAAGTTAAAGTTAAGTTAAGTTAAAGATTACTTTTGGAAGCATTAAACATGTTTCTATAAACATATTGTTTTATCTGCAATATTTCCACAGATACCAATGTACACAGTTTAAAAGACCAATTCACTTTTATCTGCTAAGAATAATTATCCATTAAAACCATTAAAAGTAAATCTAAGGAAGGCTTAAATATCTTAAATGAACAAAATAATTATAAAATAAAATACTAACATCATTTACTTAACTGGCAGCATCTTCTTGGTAATATAATGGGTTACGCTTTCTGTGAATTTGTGCCTTTTTGTACTTTCATGTTCATATTTACAAATGGCAAATGCATCTGTAATAGTCTCAAATGCCCAGACATGCATTTTTGTTGCCATATTGAATGGTTATGTTTAGGAGGAGCTTTTCAATTAGTTGTATTGCAAAGTTTTATTGCCATGATTTCTATGAGATTTGAAATCATTCTAACATGTTAAGTTAGAGGTTACTTTTGGATATAATAAACATGTTTCTATACCAACATATTGATTTATCTGCAATATTTTCACTAACATCAATGCAGGCAATTTTACCCTCCCCAGGATGCAGTCGATCAGTCAAGACATGTTTTGATGCTTTTTGGGGGGGTTTGCAATAGAGCTGCAATGCTAATGTAGCTTACAAGCTTCATTAGATTTGTGGCTCCAATGCAAAACTAAGATCTTATAAAAGATCATTTAGAACACCAAACCAGTACTGCCTGATTTATTGCATAATATTCTTTAGCAGTGCTACCTTGCACTGTAAGAATCTCCTTATTTGACATCAAAGATTTTATATTACAACTGCACTAAAACACCATCAGACACCAATAACCGCTGCATTAGCCATGACTAACTAAAACTAGATTAAAACTCAAATTAATGACAGAAATGAAGACAACAGAGGCAGAATTGCTGACGTGAAAAGCACATGGCAAAGAGGAGGAGGGGTGATGCTGAGACAGACAGAGTGGCTCAGCATGAAAGACAGTCTTATCTCTTTCCTTTCTCTGCAGAGTGTGAAAAGGAGCGCACAAAAAGGATTACACAAAAAGTTGTCAGATAAGCAGTCTTCCATATTGTGCTTACCTGTGGGGTCAAACTCAAGCGAGGGGGGTGTTGGCACTTTGTCACTCTTGGGCTTCTTGTCTGGTGGGTGGTCCCTGCTGAGAATACTTACTGACCTGTACGCACACAAAAACATTAAGAAATGTAAAAAAAAAATCTAGACATAAGTCACAGGCTAATAAATGATATCAGATTGGTTTTTATAAAGAGATAGCTCAGAGAAAAAAAACAAATTTGCACATTGTTCTGACACTTTATGCCACCTGTGACTTGTGACACAGTATACTGAAAAGAATTTGTGTGTATGCATCACAACACAGGGGTTGTGGTTCACTATATGACACAGAAAAGCAACGCAATATATTGTAGTTTTTTTTTTTTTTTTTTCAAATCAGATATTAGGTAAACTTAAAGCATAAAATCTGAGTTTTAGAAAAGCTTACTATTCATAATACAATCAAAACAGTGGAATCGAACAGAGTACAACACTGCTCTCTAATGGTATGACTTTAAACAACTAAATGTTAGATATTATGTAAAACACCTACTTATGTTTTTTTTTATGTAAACACATTTATTTTGTGTTACACAGCATCAGAAACTACTTGCTAATGATATTGTTTGTGTAACTGAGGCATACAGTTTGTTCTGCATGCTTGGTAGTGAAATACAGGTTTTTGATAACTCGTTATCTGCAGCACATCAGCCTTGTAGCTTCAGTGAAAAGAAAGCTTGGCTTATCAAGTGATCACTATTTTTGGACAGTATACTGTGCCAGAAATAACTGATGTAGTGCTAATATAAAAGCATAATAACGAAATTATACGTTTTACGGACCAACAGAAATGTATTTTTTTAGCAATAAGATTGTGTAGCATTGAAATTAATCTAAAAAGGCTTAAATATCTAAACTAAAAATTAAAACTATAATAATATAATAGGTTAACTTATTATTAGTAACTATTATTTACTTGTGGGCAGCATTTTATTTGGCTATATAGTAAGTTACACTATCTGTGAATGTGCTCCATTTTTGTGCTGTCATGTTCATACTCACAATGTTAAGAAAAGCATAGAATAATTAACTAATGACTGTCAGGAAGGCCTTAGTCTGAATGCATTGTTGCTCCCAGCTCGGATATTTGATGGGATGGTTATGTTTTAGACGAACTTCTTTGTTAGTTGCATTGTCACTGTTTTTAAACATAGCTGACATGCCGGCTTGTTCACATCAATGGTCTCTCTGCTCATTTGCCTTAAAGCCAAAAAGTTGTGTAAATTAACATGTCTTTACTTGTCACACACTATGTATTTATGGAACTTGTTTACTGGATCCACTGTACTTTTCCCTACATAATCCATGTCACTATCTAGCATGAGTGACACAGATACTGGTGATATACATTCTTACGCTATGCAAGTAAACTCAGTGGGCAATATTGTGAATAATAAGTCTTAAGAGCAGTGGCGTGCACAGACATTTTGGGGGCAAGTGCTCAGGGGGGAAAAAGGGCACACGTGGAACACTTCATTATAAAAAAAACGTTATCTATCATTGATTTGGGCTAGAGCGCCTAGTTTATCTGGTGAGCAGTCGGCTAAAGATGCTTAGTAGTTTGGTATGAGACATTTTACTGCACAACAAAATGATTTCACGTTGGGCTTAGAGGGCAAACGGTACGATTTTACTTGATGTGTATGTTACCTGGCTGGTGGGACACGGGGGGGAAGAAGCCTATCTGTTGCCGTGCGTGCTGTACTGAAGACACGCTGAACTGAACTGCTGCTGCCACGCATCTAGTGTGCCTTGCGCGCGACCGTGTGGGGTCATGTGACAGAGGAAGAGAGAGGTCGGGTGTGTGCGAGCTGATTTCAGGGCATTCTGTTTTCACTCGTTTTTAATCGCTCAGGTTTTCAAAAGATCATTTTAAACCGGCCTCAGTAAAATCTTAATAATAATAACATATATATATATTTTAAAACGAAGGTTCTAAAAGGCACTTAGGTTGATAAAGGGCAGAGTTGGTGGTGCTTTAGCCCCTGATGTCTATGTCTGCACGTCTCTGCTTAAGAGTATTAGCTGAATAATAAACAAGTCTAAGGTTTAAAGGATTTAGGCGTCTATTTCTATTTATCACTCTAAAGCACTAAAGCTTTTTGCTGCAAAATGAGCATTTTCCCGCTGAAAACACTGAACTCAACAAGCGTAATGATGACATGATGAATTAGCTGATGAAGTCAGTGAGGACAGGGAGCACACTGAAGGCCTCGAAGACCTGCACGTCTCATTTTAATCCTGAAGCAGACAGCAACAGTAAGTGAGCCATTGTTGTGCACTGTACTGTGTCCACACTATCTCCAGGATCAGTGTTGTGTCTAGCAGCCCATTGCCTCACAGCCAGTGACTCAACCTGTTTTCACCTCTTCATCTGCAGGCCTGGCATTAGTTACTCGGCCTGAGCACTATTTTCCCCTCTCTACCCTGAGATCTTCAGTGTTAACAGCTGATAAAAGGCAAACATGCAGAATAAATTATTTTAAAACACCTTACTGTAGGGCAGCATTCACAAGGATAAACAACACCTTACAGCATTTTAATGACAGAAAAGCTAACATTTATGTATAATGACTGGATGATGCAGACTTTATTCATTCATTACACAAACGGTTGTGTGTTTTAAAGGAGACACTATTAAACAAAAAAAAAAAACATGGGCAATTTTATGTTGGTATGGAATAATGTTTTTGATTCATTTTAATTGAACACCCAGGCCTTGTAATCAAGTAGCTTTATAAATGCTGCCCTTCTATAAAATATTTTTAATATTTTTTTTATTTAATTCTGGTTCAAAGATTTTTGTTATGTTTATGAAGCCCTGTGCATTTGTCCTAGGAATCTTGGAACAATAAAAAGCTAAACTAATTATCTGAGTAGAAGGTTTTGTACTAACACACTTTATAATAAATACAATAAACAAGTCAATAATATGTGTTAATTTGTAATGTGTCTCTGTAGAAGGGGTGGGTGAAATAAAAAAAAATAATAATAAAAAATAAATAAATTCTAGACATTAGCTATAACAGAAACGAAAGGTGGATGAGCAGCAAATCTGACCAGCACTCTCTGCATTAAAGCAAATGTATGGAAGCACTAAAGCTTCTATGAATTTGAAGGGGAAAAGGACGTTGACAAGAGCTACACAATATACAAGTTTACATTAAACTAAACACAAATATGGGCTTTTACACCATGTTGTGCATACTACCAGCCTGGTATGCTAGCTACACTGCTGCTGGAACATGCTGAATTCACAGAGTAATTCCAGAAACAAGTTGGATCTCTGTAACTCATCATGCCACAGAATCTTATGTCACAGTAACGCACATTTTATAAGCAACGAGTGGCATGTGCTCCAGAGAAGAGCAGTGAATAAGAACCATACAGGTGAAAGCTGTGGTTTTGCTATTGCATATATGCAATATATTGCATATTTTTTCTTTATTCAGATTTATTGTTCATTGCACATAATATTAGTTAGAATTTGCTGAAAACTGTTAATGTACTTTTTATTTTTCTGTTGGATCTGGGTAATGCTCACATGTTGGCCTTACACTTGCCACATTTAGTTTAAAATATCACCTAGTTATCCTGTAGAAATTCTATATAGAAGAAAAAGATAAATCAAGATGCATCGATAATCAAATCAAGGAGCTTAGAAATCTTACACATACTATTTATACTAGATTAACCATTTGTAAAGCACCAGTCATAAAAGGCCAGTATTTCCTATTTTTATTAGAAGCTTTATTACTGGAGCATTTCTACTGGTCCATTCATTATGAAGTTTTAACACAATGTTAAAAAAAGAAAAAAAAAAACAGTCAAGACATCTAAGGGTTAATAGCAGGCTGATGTAAACAGAAAAGAATGGCAGTAGTTACTCAAGACTCACCGGGTTGGTTTTTTGGGAAACCTGCAAGACAAAAGAAAGAAAACCTGTTTTAGGACAGTGTTAAAAATATTCAAGCATAAGTGACTGTGCAGTGTGTGGTGAATGCTTTTGTAAAATGTTTTTGTATAGGTACACTGTCTCCTGTTATCCCAGCCAGCAATTAACAAGTCAAAGCTGAACTGACTCTGCTGCATGAGAGTTAATTTCACCCCACACCATATCCTTCACCATTCCTGTCCCTGCATGCACATTATATTATAGACAGAAGCACTGGTACTGTTGCAGAATTATATAATATAATATGCTTATTTCCGTCTGTTATTTAATGAGCATTGACTACATACAAAGGGTTTGGAAAACATATGTAATGACCCAGGATCAAGCTTAGTTACAAATGTTGCCTGTGATCTATACTGCATTTTATGGCCAAACCAATATATTAACTGGATTATTAGAGAGTGTATGTCCAAATGTAAAGATAAGCACAAACCTACTACTACTAGCACTGTGCATAAAGCTAGAGGTGTATAGACCCCCCCAGCATTGAACTGTGGAGCAGAGGAAGTGTGTTCTCCAAAATGATGATACTGCATTTAATACTTTTGTGATGGGATGATTAGGGATGAGTTGAGGCAGGCTGGTGATCATACAACATCCTAACCTCACCCACACCCTTGTTGCTGAATGCAATTAAATCCTTAAAGCAGTGTTTCATAATCTAGTAGAAAGTCTTCCCTGAACAGTAACTAGAGACAGTTATTCCTACAAAAGCTTTACAAACAAAACCTTAAAACTCTTAATTTGAAGGGTCTTCTGTCATTTCCCCTGAACATGGCAGTGACTATGAGCCCAAAGACTACAATTCCCAGCACTCTATAGACTACAAAGGTGATAACATGACGGCACACATGCTGCCGCTTTGTGAGGAGCAGGCTGCATCTTCACACACACAGTTGCAGGCTATTGGCTTCAAATCACAGCTCCTGCGACTGAAAAATCGCATCCATTCAAATGGCGATTTCAATTTAAAAAACGATTAATTGTTCAGCCCTAACTGTACAAGTCAATATCATGACAAATTCTCTGATATTGTGACACAATATCAGTCGGGCCTTCATGTTTACTAATCCAGTACCATAATCGGGCATGTTCTGCCTCAGCCTGCACCGGATTATTACACTTTATCAGGGAACAGTATCCCTCTCCCTGTTGTCACAGCATAGAATTACAAAGGTACGCACAGTGCATTCATGTTTAAAGATAAAACAACATGCCTCAAGTCAGCCAAGAATATTGAGAAACAGTCACAAAATAACACTCCACAAAGTACGGTATTACTTTGACCTATTCAAGTACCTGTGTACGACAAGTATGGCTGTGTATTGGCAAGAACACTGAAATGAAATGTTGATCTTTTTGTCTCATGTTCATCTTTTAATGACAAACCCAAGTACAGCAGAACTAAAAGGATCAGCCTCACTGCTCCAATATTTTTATATATTAGCTCAAACATTAATTTCCTTCATTTAATTCATAATTTTTTATTTGTTTTTACTTTCTGCAAATTTTCTGTAAATAACCTGAAATTTGAACAAGAATAAAGCAAACCAAGTTTTCTTGGTTGTACTCAACCCTAACGAAAAATAAAACATATATGATATTGTTGGTGACATGATATCTTAGGCCAAATATTACAACAGTTAACACACTATATCAAACAACCAGCATTGCTACCTATCTAATCATTAGAGTGTAGCAATGCCCAACTCTACAAATAGAGAACCCCCCCCCCCCACTGACTCTCCCTGTCTCTCTCTCTAGAAATACAGAAATAGCTCAGAATTCTCATCCTCCCTCCCTCACTCCCGCTGCTCCTTCCGTGGGTGGTTTTTGTTTTTGTTGCTGTTCCTTCCCCTTCACAATGAAGGGAACAATGGCTCTCGCGTCAGAGCCGGCCCACTCCACAGCGGCCCTGTGGGCCTGATTCCCGGAAAGAGAGAGGGCTTCTGGCAGAGACGGCGGCTTCCTGAATGTGTGAATGGTGTGTAGGGGGGGGGGTTGGATGGAAGGCAGGGGGCAGGATTTGGCTGAAATAAAATTCTCAGGCTCTCTCTCTTTCTCTAGTGCAGTGTGTCTCCCTCTGTCTCTACTCTTTCCTTCTTGTTGACTGAAGATTTTTTCCAGAAGCTTTCGGAGAAGATCGACCAGAAGCAATGCCAACTCTTTCTAAAAGTCGGCAATCGAAGAATTACAACGCACAGGGTAACAGATCAACAAAACACATGTTGCTGAAGGGGTCCAAGACAACAAATAGGTCTGAAAACATCCTTACTGTTTGTGTTGTTTTGAAGAGTGTGTTAAAGGCAGTGAGAAAAAGAGACAGGAGGGAAGTCGCTGAGCAGAGATCCACTCCAGCGCCTTTGTATCTGACAGAGAGGGGGGGAATGGGTAATCACCTTGAAGGCTCTATGGAAACAGGAAGAGCTTAATATTCTAATGCAGAGAGGATTACAGAGCAAAGGGGACTGTCTGAGAGAGGAAAGGAGAAGAGGAGAGAGAGAAAAGGAAAGAGCAGATGGAAGAGAGGATGGAAAATAGAGCAAGAGAGGAGAGTTACAGTCTAACGAAAGATGATGACACTCGCTTCTGCAGATAATTAGACTTTCTAAATGCATGGTCACTCCAGCAGATTGAAGGCATAATTTCTCAAAACACTGCGGGCAACCTCATACAAATTTCATAAACATAAGGCAAAACTGTGAAGAATTGACTTGAAGAATTGAATAAAAAACTGTTTACATTCTGTCAGAAATTAAAAATACGGAACTGTGGGTGAAGCCATTTACTTAAAAAATACATACAGAGTGTCACAAAGTTAACAGGGAAGACCCAAACTTATATCAGTAAGATAGATGATGTGCAAATATTCAATTAGTCAATATTCTAACTAAACCTGAGACTGTCTAATTACATTATGCATATGCATCCATATTGATAAGTTGCTGCAGTGCTGCATCAGGCCACAATGCCTTCCTGAACTGCTAGATGGCAATACGGACCTCTTCCATAGCTGAAGAACCACAATAAAGCCAGTTTATTCCCACTCTAAGTACATAGAGTCTGTGGTTGTGTTCCAAAGTGTTGGCTGCATCCTAGGTAGGCTGTGTTTCTTGGCCAATACATAATTGAAGGCTGTTACAAAGTGAAAGATTATTCGTACACAGCCTGGAAATGCAGCTGATGTTAAAGGAATTTGAAGGACACAACTGATGTATCCTTCGCAGCCCTCGGTTACCCACAATTCACAACGCATCTAATGCAATGGGATAGAAAAAAAGTGCTCAACAAGTGATAGTGGCAGGAAACAAAGAAAATGTTTTAAAATCATTTATAAATGATTTTTGGGTAGAAAAAAAAAGCACACAAGTTTTGCGCCCCAGTTCCAACAAGAGAGGTTTGCCCATGATGTCACCACAAAGCCTTGTTGGAATTAACATTTTCACCCAATAAAATTAAAGGCTAAACACCTATTCAGATATGACTGGGTGCATTACTGCCCGAGAATCCTGCTTGAGTAAGCTCATTTATTTTGAATGCATCAGACTTAAATTCCCATATTTGTAAAATGTGTTTAACATGCCTTACGGGTGAAGCAGAGTAAAGACTTTTTACCCCACTAACCGGAAATCCCTCTCGAGAACACATTATTCAGTTCAGTACAGTCAGCATCAGAGAGTGTTTAACAACACAGCAGAGAGTAAATAGAGTCATTTGAACTTCCAAAGAATTAGCTTAAGAGCTAGTGATACAGACTGCACTGCTATTTTCACAGCTCACTAGAAACATTATCCAGCTTTTAAGATATAATACCACAAAGGCAAAAATCAGAATCCCTGGATGGACAAACGAACAGCTATAAAATGCATGGTGGACAGACCAGACGACAGATGATCTAGCTTGTTGCTTAGCGTTCACTTGCTAAGTTGCTTAAAATCAAAGTGACACTGAGAGTCAAGAGTGCATGGGGAGCACAGTTTTGTTGAAGCTGTGTGAGCAGGATAAGCCACATGATCCTTATGACTGGTGCCAAGCCTTGCTCAGCTGTGACCAATAGTGGGGATGGAGCAGATATTAGAGCATCATTCATAAGACACATTGTGTGCATCCAAGTGGCTATGCCAAGATTAACAAACTAAGAAAGAAACATGGATTTTGGTTAATTTGGGCTTTGACTAGGTCAGCCTTATTACTACTGGCAGGTTCTTTGCCTTTGAAATTACACTAGTGAAATATTCAGTGTGGTTTAATTAATAATTGTCTGGGACATGCACATGGTTTGGCTAAAATATTAAGGTATGTCTAGGGGTTATGTCTATGTATTGTTTGATACGTTAATAACATTTTCCATGATTATCTTAGATGTGTGGGGAGCTAAGAATGTAGCACAGGTAGCAAAGGAAAACAAAATAACTTGCCCACCATCAGAAATTACCAAAAGATTAGCAGCGCAACAAAGCAAAGCACAAAGAAATAAAAACATTAAGCTGCCAAACACACATTCTGCAATCTTATTTCCCCAACAATTAGCGCAAACTGCTTCCAGTGGATTACAGCGTCAACTCTTGGCTTTTGGTGTTATTCGAAATGATTTGCACGCCTTGGCTTTCTAAGCTCTTAAGCTTGTTAGTATTAGACTGAACTGCACCCAAATTCGAACTATCAATGCGATAAAGCACGGCAGCTGAAAGAGAAGCACAGGCACAAATTGTAATATTCAAATTATACAAGATGTGGTGGGCCTATCTATGCAAAACTGCATTTCTGAGCCCCACAGGACTACTCGTAGGTGATGAGCTTATTGTAAACCTGCAGAGAGAAAATACATATTTTGCTGGGAGTAATTTAATCACAAAGCAACTAATTCTTTTTCAAGATATGGCTTGTTTACTCCTGCATAATATTTCGTTCATTCCTACCTGTAGAACTAGACTTAATTCCAAAACAACAACTGCGGTTTATGAAGCTCATGCCACAACAGATTAGGACAGTGGGGAAAAGAGCTGAACTAATAGCTTCAAAAGGGCGTTGTCCTATGCATTATACAGGAGCCACATCATCTTTCTTATCCTCCCATTCACTTCCCTTACTTTTCAATCTCTCTCTCTCTCTATCTTCCTTTATTTCTCTCTCTCTCTATATATCTCTCTCTGGAAGTGCTTCCAGGATGAGCTTTCATCTTTAGGCCCTGAAGGGAGGAGACCTATCTCTCCTTCTGCTCCAATAAACCTGACAAAGGCGAGAGAGAGAACCAGTGCAGGCCGACACTGCTCGAGGACGCACATTTCTTCACGCTACGCTGTCTGCTCACGTTTTATTATTATGGCGAGGGGTGGGTGCGAGGGGGTTTGTGGGGGAGGGGCAACAGACACAAAAAAGAAGCCAAAGCAAACCAAAACAAAGGAAAAAAATTAAAAGGAGGCCCAGTTCATTAGACTCACAGAGAGGTGGACAAACACACACACACAATCACTTATGAGTCTTAAATAAAGTCAATGATTCTGATAAGCAACCTTAAAAAAAGGGTTCTACATCGAACCAAACATCATGAGTATCGTATTTTTTGTACTATAAGGCGCACTTAAAATCCTTTGATTTTCCCAAAAATCATCAGGGCGCCTATAATCCGGTACACCTTATGTATGAATTCTATCATTCAGGTTGTAAGCAGTAGTAAATCCGCTCCGCTGCAGTGCAGCATTATACAGGAGTTTCAGTTTAGTTCTCCAGCACCAAGAATCGAGACTGGAGCAGTATTAGCATAAGTCGCTAACCGCTAGTTTTTTTTTTTGCCATTCAGAGGTGAGTATTATCGGCCTGTAGCCTGCTCCTAACCCCGGCTAGCACTGCTGAATCATTACCCGCTAATAACCGGTTAAAAAAAAGGTTTTCAGGAGAGAAATTTGTTTAGATTAATGTCCAGCGCTCATATAACTTTTTTTTTTTTATATAATTACAGTTTTGCTTACTTAACTTTGCTTTACACGTCTCACCACCCAGCGGTGAATTAGAAGGAAAACATGGCGAAACTCCTGTTTCTGACTAGTGTCGAATAGTGCGCCTTATAATCCAGTTGCCCATGTGTATGAAAATAGACCACAAAATAGACATTAGTTGACAGTGCGCCTCATATTGTGAAAAATATGGTACAAGTGAAAGAACCCTTTGTACCAAACTTCAGTCCAGGCTTAGCAGATTCCCAAAAGGGAATAACCTCCAGCCTCCATTATACAGAGTTAAAAGCAAACCCAGCCTAACAACATGGAGCAACTACTATCAACAATCATGCCATTAGCAGTAGGCTACATGCCAAGTAGTGCAAAAGCACACAGAGCCTTCCTGCCTGGAAGACCTAAACCAGCTCTGGTCCTAGAGGGCCTTAGTCTGACACAGTGTGGTCGTTTCACAGTTCAGACACACCTGATTAAACCTAGCTGCAGAGTTTCTATTAATTACAGTAAATTCTTCGTCAATTTTGATTATCAAAAACACAATCTATGTAATGCTGATTAAATAGAAAAGAGTCCTTGAACCAATTCAAATGATTTTAATCAGAAATGCATTTACTCTGTTTGCTCTAAGCAGAACTGGGATTGGGGAAGGAACTCCCACCCTGGAGAGCCAGATTTCATTACAGTCCTGCTAAAACATACCTGATTCAGCTTATCAATGGTGCTAGCTTTAGAAGCAGGGAAAACAGCAAACTTTGCTAAGCTATTTTTTGAGCTGTCAACATTATGGTTGTGTAACAATGGAAATTAAAGTTATAAAAATGCACTACATGCATGTTTAGAATAAAATATCCATTTATTTAAATTTGTAAGAGGAATAATTCATTTACACCTATTTTTGTTTAACTCAACATTGCAAAAAACACTTTTATATAGACAAATATCAGATGTAGTGATATTTGCAGATATGCAACACTTTGAGCTCCACAGTGCTGTATGGAAATTATTTTGATGTGTTCATCATGAAGACTCATGTTGCAATAATGATAAAAACACAAAATAAAACCACTGCTTGATCTTATTTGTACATGCAAACTATTCATTAAATCAATACAGTGTTTTTGAGAATCGACAAAGTATTAAAAAACATAATCACAACACTAATATTTTCCTACAACCCTAACACAGTATTATTGACTGTGCAACATTATTCAATAAAGAAATACAACAATTACTTCCACATCGATACTCTGTGAAAGAGGAATATAGCTTTAGCAGCCCAACCCTGGAATCAGTTTAGAGACCCGGCCAAACCTTAACAGCTTAAGTTGCGCTAACTTAAATCACAGAATGTTATTGATTCAATTTCGCCACCACATGCTGTGCTTGGATTTCAATGTTGCTCTGAGAGAGAGTGAAACAGAAAGAGAGACAACATTCGTTTCAGCTGCCATGGCTAATCCGCCCAGAGATGCAATGCAATGCAATCGTTCTGAGCCGTGGGAATCTCAGACACTACAGGAGATTTTATAGAATAATGACATTAGTGGTGTTTAAGTGTCTGTAGGAAATAGAATCTACAAATAGCAGCGCCATATCTGAGTGTCTAGTATTGCCTCTAGGGCTGCAGTTAATAAACCACATTGATTAAACCATTTAATGAAATACTCAGCAGAGGCTACACTTGTAAGTAAGAGAGTGTGGAAGTTTTCTAAAATTCAGCATGACCCCAACACTAGATAGAACAGATTAAGAAAAGGCTAAACTTTAATCGAACATGACAGAACTATCAAAGGATAAAGCATTATTATTAAGATCATCATGCACAGACGTACATCATCTTTTGACACAAACAAAACAGTGGGCTGCCACCTTAGCATCCAGTGAGCAATTGTCTTCCTCGGGTGCACCTTAGCTCAGCTTTTCTCAAATGTTGAGAATAAGCAAACCCCTTCACTCCCTACAACCTCACATCCTGCCAGTTCAGGGAATCAAACTAGCGGTCCAAAGCCCAAATTTTAGGTCACGACTCCTTTAATCAAATGAATATTGGGTACCACTTTAAAATAGGGCTCCTTTATAAAGGATTTATAAATAGTTTATAAAGGAGTTTTTACATGATTATTAATTAGGTTGTAAACCATTAATAAGCAGTTACAACAGATACATAAAAAGTGGCCTGCCATGTACCAAATAGTGATTATACGTTTAAACTGTTAAACCTCAGATCCTAATCTTTTTGTATTTTCCATCAGTCTTTTTCCATCATCTTTAGCATTCATGTAAATAACTTTATTAATTTAACTAAAATTAATAAACTAACTTTCTATATTATTTTATTAGATATGTTAAAAGTCATTGTCACTGTTGCTCTTACTATGTATGTGTTTAAATGCTTATTAATGTTTTTAAATTATTTACAACTTGATTTATAACCGTTAATAAACTCCTTTATAAACTATTTCTAAACCCTTTATACAGGACATTTATTTTAAAAGTGGTACCGAATGTTGTTATTGTGTAGGACAAATCTGTAAGGCTATGTTTACATTAGCAGGGTACAGTGGATCAAATCAGTTTTTTTTTTTTTTTTTTTTGCCTTAATGCAACAGATCTAGTTTTTATTAGGGCTGTGTGGACATGTCAAGTGTGCTAATTTCAAACCATATTGACGAATTGCTTCTTGAACCGATCTGTTTAAATTACAGATATATACAGCTCACGTATTATTCTGAACCATCAAATCTGATTGAACAAAAAATCTAAATTGACCAATAAGACCTAAAATGTAAACATAGCCTAACTAAAAAAAATAAAATGTAAACAGCTTGCAACACATCAGATATAACTGAAAGACAAATGTTTAGAAACTCACTGGAATGTATGACTGTATAAATGTATGAAATAAGCTTAGACATTTCTAAGAGAACAGGTAAAACAGGGACTGTATGTTTGCCCACTAGGATGACATACTGAAAGAATGTCAGGTGCAGTAGACGATATGGGACAGAGGACAGGGTGGTGCCGGAAAAGAAAGGTTCCAGACACAAACAGAGAAATGTGTGACAGTCAACTAGAAAGACATTCCAAACACAACGTTAACCTCTCACGTTATTCAGAAGCCATACTAAGGTACCTTGTTGTTCAATACAGCACTGCAAAACAAAATACTGCTATACAATATTCAAACTAAAATGCCTCTAGTAGTGACTGAATATGTGAATGTGTATATGTGGATGTGGATGTAAGTGTAATAATAAGACCAGGGTACTGAAGTGTGGGCACAAATTCAGGCTTCAATAACATTAATGAACTATTTTAAACTGCTTCTATTTACTAATGATCAATATCTCAGTACTTGTTAAGATGATGGCAGCAAAAACTAAAAAAAGAAGAAATGAGACTTCCACCACAAAACAAGTTATTTGTGTCAAATGAATACATTGCAAGTAAGTTAAAATGGAACATGCACAGAATCTCTCTCTAAACCATCACAGGTATTCTCAATATTCTCAAAAGCAGTGAATAGAAAGTGTGGATTTGTTTCTTTGAAGAAAATACGATAGCATTTTAATCTGTTAAACAGCTTTTGTTGTTAATAAAGAAAGCATAATTTAAATTTTTGTCATGTTTGACATTAAACAATGGGAAAAGCCACAACTGGGTACCTGAACATGATAAGTCTATTAAAATACAATGTATACACTGTCCATATCAGCAGTAAACAACACCTTCAATCACAAAGTATTTTTTTTTTTTTTTTTAACTATGTTTGAAAGTTTGCTTTACCATTTGGCTTTTATACTTGTACGTTTCCACACCGTGGCAATGTACATTTAAATGGCTTTTAAACCACTCAAATTAGAAGTTATTAAATCAACAAATGTTTTATCTGTAACACATAATACCTGTACTAGGCCTGTCATGATAATAGATTTTTCAATAGATTTAATGCAACAATTTTTGAGAATAACCCACAACCTACATAATATCAGCTCTGTGGTGGTCCAGTTGGGTCCTGACCACTGAGGAAAGGGTAAAAGAAGAATAATAAAATTAGGCAGAGTTGGATTACAGTACTTTCAGCAGATACTTGTGAATTATTGCGAAGGAAAAAGTGGAATCTATCATGGAATTACACTCAAAGTGGAACAAACAATAAACTTACACTCAGGGTTGATGGGATTACTGTCAGGATTACAGAGTTTTGCAACAAACATTACAATTAAAAAGCACATATCAATTCTAAAGGCTGGCTTTTTAGGGCTGGGGCGACGCGTCGACATAATCGACGTCATCGATTACAAAAATACATCGATTTGCATAACGTGCGTCGGCGCGTCGTAAACATGGCGGCGCCTGTGGAGAGCATTAGAGGTTAGATCGGGCCCAAAAATTCCAACTGGCTGTTTTCGGGCTGTTTTAATGAGCGAAATATGATCAGAATTATGTTAATTAACAGAGTAACATAGAAGCATAGAACTATTATTTAATTAAAATGATTTTTAAGAACAGCTAAACACAGTTCTGCAAGTCAAACGCGGAGGAGTTCACGTGCGAGAGACACAGAGAGAGAGAGAGAGAGAGAGAGAGAGAGAGAGAGAGAGATTTGCTTGTTCTGGTGAGAGCTCCATTCATAATTCTGCAGCTCCCTCAGTGTTTTCTGCCTTATTTTGCGGCTAGCGCGAGCGCTTACAACTGACACCGCGGACCGCGAGGTGCCGCTGCGTTTGTGCCGAATCCGACTCTCTGCTGAATCTGACTCCCGCTTCGCGGACAGAATCGGCACAACACCCCCGCTGTAGAACTGCGGTAGTGAAAACAGCGCTTATAAATAAATTAGTTTAGTTTCACTTTCAGTTTTCGTTATTTTTTTTTAAATAAAAATATAATTAAAAAACAGACGCCTACATCTCGGACTATTTTCTGGAGCCCGGGTCGGATTTACGGGCGGGCCTCGGGTCATGTCGGGTTCGGGCAGAGAATCTAAGCTCTAGAGAGCTTGGACTCCGGAGAGCAATCTCCAGCTACAAAAAAACGCCAGCGGGCATCTAAAGTTTGGGAGCATTTCACGCAAAAGGGCAACAATGTGGTCCTCTGCCATACGTGCAAAAGGAGCACTTGAAGCGCAAACATCCAGGAGCACTATGTCAACAGGGTCACACAGTAAGTTACCGTTTACATCAGGGTCTCCGCGGGTGTCCTTAAAAAGACTTAAGGCTGTCTACCAAAGGTTTTAAACCTGCCACAGGCAGAAATTATACATTTTGGTTTATATTTGTGCATGGCATTTCGCAGTTTCCAGAAACAGTAGCATTATTCATAAGTTCAGGTGTTTAGCTAAGCTAACTGCCTTAAGTTATTTTAGCTAGCGCCGTCGGCGCTGCGGTGTCACACCGTTTTCTGTCACCGTCGGAATTTTGTGACCAGTGCTCACGGTTATGAGCGTTCATTGGCAAAACGGAAGCTTTCTATACCTACACCTTACCCTCAGCCCTAAACTGAACCGTTTTGGCCAGTCGGGGTAAACATTAGAAACGAACACGTTTCGAATCGGCCAGTGCACCGGTCTGCTGAGAACTACTTGCCAGTGGTCACAAAATCTAGCGGTCACAGAAAACAGTGCAACACACGGTTGTGGTGTATGGGAGCTTATCCATTTTTAGCGTTATAGATCTAAACAACGTGCTGTACATGTAAGTGATTATAAGTGTGGGGTTTGGTTTAGTAGGCTTGTGTTGTTGTTGTTGTTATTATATATAAATATAGTAATTTATCGTTTGCTTTAAAACGTAAAATAATTATTTAAATATGTTTCTCAATGAATAGATTAGTCGACTAATCGAAAAAAATAATCGTTAGAATAATCGTTTAAAAAATAATCGTTAGGGACAGCCCTATGGCTTTTGGAACTCAAGTAGTCAAGGCAGAGAAATCCTGCAGCCTGACAGCATTTTAGAGCACTGAAAGGTCAGCTGTTAGATCAGGGGTCAAGGTTTTAGAAGAAAACAAGCCCAAGCCTGTGGCTAAAGCAAAATGCATGTCACCAGACAAGCCAGTCCAGCAGCTAGCGTCACAAGCTAACCAGTGCATAAGCACACCTGAACAAACAGCTCATTAAAAACTGTTTTTATAGACTATGGTTAACAAAAGCTGGTTTAGACTAAACATTTGTTTAATGAATTGGAAAATAAAATAAGTTCTTTTTGGGTTAATTAGTCATAAGATACAGCTCCAGGAACAACCTGACAGTCTTGAACAACTTTTTTTAGCGCAAATCTAGTCCCCCAAAACAATGGTTTCATCGCAAAAATTTAAGGAACAACACTTACAAGCAGGTAGATAAGGCAGTAAGCCATCTTACTGTGCAAAAGACAGCTGTTAGGACTCTTCATGTTCTTTTTTTTTTTAAACTGACATGAGTTGACGTGTGCTCTACATTCGGATCATTAGGCTTGTTAGAGCCATTGTTAAGAGAAACATTAGCGCTTGGGCTAATCTGAATAAACTAATGCAAACAGCAGCCTGTGGGCAAAAAATGCCACATCGCTGTAATCATGAAGCATCAAAGGAACATAAATGATAGGGTACCACTCTGAAGCTACTGGTGGGAAGGCACATATTATAGTGAATAAAACAGAACCCATCTGAGCAATCTAGATGCTTTAAATTTAAGAATTTTGGGTAGGGTGCTGTCAAAAAGGGCAAAGTGTTGTTTTTCCGAAACCAGTATGTGAATATGACATTCATATCAAACATAAAATCACTGGCTAACGATAAAAATTTTAACATCTACAAGGTACTGGATTACTTTTTTCCAATCCACATCATGATATTTTTTATCCAGCCCCAGTTACACCACAATCGGCCATAACTATAAAACCAAAGAATGCTTAAACTAACCTTAAAATAATTTAGCTTGTTAAAATGGCACCTTCAAGAAGTTGAGATGTTAGAAGCAGAAAAAACAGGTAAGCATTTTATTCATAATCTGAATAAAAAGTGTGTGGCCAAATTGTGATTGCTACACAACTGGGTCAGAACATGTTTAATATCATAAACATCGGACAGGTCTTGTTGGGGGATGTCAGTATGCCGTAGTCAATACCCAACACTGGTGGTCCAAGGAAAGACAACATCTAAGGTTCCCTGTTGTGCTGATTGGTAAACAAAGCTGAATTATAACAATTAAGCCATGTATCTAAAGGTGTACAGTAGTGTTGAATCACTCCCACTGTAATATTTTGAAGCCAAAATGGAAAAAAGCTTCACATTTAAGGGAAAGATTATTGTATTTTTCACACTTAAAATCGTAAGTGCGCCTTATAAGTAGGGGTGAGCGATATGGCGCTAAAATAATATCACAATATTTCCTGCTATTTTCACGATATGACAAAACACTAAATAAGAAAAAATATTTAGAATTTTATTATTGCATGCAATATGATATGGCTAACTGCGATATTTAAAAAAAAGGAATTTTATCAGATTTGTAACAGAAGTCAAGAATCCATGATACTACAGAATGTCACGATACTAGTAATGCACTCCAAATATCTCCATATATTCAGAATTAAAGTAAAATAAATGATACTGGACAGATATAATCTGTCACTAGTAGATATATAATGGGAAAAGAGAAGAGTGGGAATTTTTCTTTTGCTAAAAACGGCAAAAAAAACCCTGATGTGATAATTAGGGGTGGCTGATATGTCACGATATTTCAGGGTATAATATCGTTCACGATTAGGGCTGGGGCGACGCGTCGACATAATCGACGTCATCGATTACAAAAATACATCGATTTGCATAACGTGCGTCGGCGCGTCGTAAACATGGCGGCGCCTGTGGAGAGCATTAGAGGTTAGATCGGGCCCAAAAATTCCAACTGGCTGTTTTCGGGCTGTTTTAATGAGCGAAATGTGATCAGAATTATGTTAATTAACACGGTAACATAGAAGCATAGAACTATTATTTAATTAAAATGATTTTTAAGAACAGCTAAACACAGTTCTGCAAGTCAAACGCGGAGGAGTTCACGTGCGAGAGACACAGAGAGAGAGAGAGAGAGAGAGAGAGAGAGAGAGAGACACAGAGAGAGAGAGAGAGAGAGAGAGAGAGATTGTTCTGACTTGTTCTGGTGAGAGATACTCACAGGTGAAGGTTCTCTTTGATCTCCTCGTGTTCATATTCTAGTCCCATTCATAATTCTGCAGCTCCCTCAGTGTTTTCTGCCGTATTTTGCGGCTAGCGCGAGCGCTTACAACTGACACCGCGGACCGCGAGGTGCCGCCGCGTTTGTGCCGAATCCGACTCTCTGCTGAATCTGACTCCCGCTTCGCGGACAGAATCGGCACAACACCCCCGCTGTAGAACTGCGGTAGTGAAAACAGCGCTTATAAATAAATTAGTTTAGTTTCACTTTCAGTTTTCGTTATTTTTTTTTTAAATAAAAATATAATTAAAAAACAGACGCCTACATCTCGGACTATTTTCTGGAGCCCGGGACGGATTTACGGGCGGGCCTCGGGTCATGTCGGGTTCGGGCAGAGAATCTAAGCTCTAGAGAGCTTGGACTCCGGAGAGCAATTTCCAGCTACAAAAAAACGCCAGCGGGCATCTAAAGTTTGGGAGCATTTCACGCAAAAGGGCAACAATGTGGTCCTCTGCCATACGTGCAAAAGGAGCACTTGAAGCGCAAACATCCAGGAGCACTATGTCAACAGGGTCACACAGTAAGTTACCGTTTACATCAGGGTCTCCGCGGGTGTCCTTAAAAAGACTTAAGGCTGTCTACCAAAGGTTTTAAACCTGCCACAGGCAGAATTTATACATTTTTGGTTTATATTTGTGCATGGCATTTCGCAGTTTCCAGAAACAGTAGCATTATTCATAAGTTCAGGTGTTTAGCTAAGCTAGCTGCCTTAAGTTATTTTAGCTAGCGCCGTCGGCGCTGCGGTGTCACACCGTTTTCTGTCACCGTCGGAATTTTGTGACCAGTGCTCACGGTTATGAGCGTTCATTGGCAAAACGGAAGCTTTCAATACCTACACCTTACCCTCAGCCCTAAACTGAACCGTTTTGGCCAGTCGGGGTAAACATTAGAAACGAACACGTTTCGAATCGGCCAGTGCACCGGTCTGCTGAGAACTACTTGCCAGTGGTCACAAAATCTAGCGGTCACAGAAAACAGTGCAACACACGGTTGTGGTGTATGGGAGCTTATCCATTTTTAGCGTTAAAGATCTAAACAACGTGCTGTACATCTAAGTGATTATAAGTGTGGGGTTTGGTTTAGTAGGCTTGTGTTGTTGTTGTTGTTATATATAAATATAGTAATTTATCGTTTGCTTTAAAACGTAAAATAATTATTTAAATATGTTTCTCAATGAATAGATTAGTCGACTAATCGAAAAAAATAATCGTTAGAATAATCGTTTAAAAAATAATCGTTAGGGACAGCCCTATTCACGATATTCAAAATTTTTGCGATATTATCGTGTACGATACGATATGGCACATCCCTACTTATAAGCCAGTGTGCCTTATGTATCAGTGTTACCAGTCAGGTTGTAAGCAGCAGTAAAGCCCCTCCACTGAGGTTCTGTGTCATACAGGAGTTTCAGTTTAGTTCTCCAGCTGTATTAGCATTAGATGGTCGTTCAGAGGAGAGTAGAGGTGAGCCCGTACCCTGCTGCTAACCCTGGATAGCACTGCTGGAGCAGCATTAGCATTAACAGCTAACCACAGCACTAGCTCTTTCAGAGGTGAGTATATCAGACTGTAGCCTGATTGTTAACCATGTTAAAACAACGTGGGTAGAACCACTAGCTAAGATCTCCCTGGCTTACTGGAACACTCAGTGTTCCACAGTGTAGCCCTGTCGGGGGCATTAGCCGCTAACCGCAAGCGTATAGCTGCTAATGCTAATGCTCCAGCTTAAGTGGAAATCTGGAAATCTAAGCTTACACCCTTGTTCCTACTACAAGTTACTAGTTACTAGTGTCGCATAAAATGCACCTTATAATCCGGTGCGCCTTACGTATGGAAATAGAACAGAAAAAAGCTATACAATGACAGCTCAATCAACAGCAAGCAGGGTCTGTAAGTTCATCAACATACTATTTATTGTTCTAAAAAGTCTGCATGTTCACAAAGTCACATGATCAGTATTAGCTGTTTATATTATTAACTTGTTTACAGCTGGCAACCAGTGCATCCCCACACCCCTTTAAATACAGTAGGGAAAATAATTATTTGATACACTGTAGATTTTGCAAGTTTTTCCACCTACAAACAACGAAAAGGTCTGTAATTTTTATCATAGGTACACTTCAACTGTGAGAGACAAAATATAAGAAATAATTTATAAAGAACCACATGGTAGGATTTTCAAATAATTAATTTGCATTTTATTGCATGAAATAAATATTTGATCACCTACCAAATAACAAAAATTCTGGCTCTCCCAGACTAGATTATCTTTAAGAAGCCTCCTATTCTGCACTCTTTACCTGTATTAACTGCACCTGTTCGAACTCATTGCCTGTATAAGACACCTTTCCAATAACAGACTGTTGCTAAATCTTTCAAAGAGAGAACTATAATGCAACCCAAACTAATTAGAGGCATTTTCAAGTAACAACTGTCTCTCTCTCTTCCCTCAATAGTAACATAATGAGTGTAGAGAGTGTTGGCAATAGAGACAAAAAAAACTTTAACATCACAACAGTAATTAAACAGCAATCTTAATGATAATGCATATTTCACATACTCTAACTGGTCTCAATCAGTCCTTTCAAAGTCCTTTCTAAATTATGCTTTGCATGGTCTGTTGTTGTTAGGTTTAACTCACTGTTATTGTTTAGCCACAAAATCACAATAATTCTTAAACTAATCGGCATATCGCTTAATTATTAATATTATTGATATGACTGATAGAGATTGATCTAATAAGAAACAGTGATGCAGTTACAGCAGCTAGGACAAGCAGCTGGTGGTATAAAAGATGTGTGTGTGGTGAGACATAAGCGTCAGTATCTGAAGCCACAGCTTGGAGAGCTCTTTCAACAGTGACTGCAACAGAGAGCACTTTAAGACAGCTAATTGCAGATTTATGGTAAACAGAGCAAAGGCATAATCCACGCTTGTATGAAGCAGTGCCAGCAACAAAAACATCAGATGGCCATTGTCTAGAGGAGTGAAAATGAACACAGTATGTATTCCTGGCACTGCCTGGTCAAAAACGGGTAATGAGCACCATTATTTAGAGATAAAGAATGATTACTTAGCTAACATAGATAATATCCCTATTATATAAAAAAACCTCTCCAAAAATCTCCAATTTATAATTTCAAGAACCCAGCTGTCCTCATTGCGCAAAAATGTCATAAAAGGATTAACACAAGTTCATTAAAATGATTTGTAATGCATGCTGGGAACATTTCTACACATTAAAGTTCACACACTGTCTTCTCTTATAATGGATGGCCCACACGACAGGATTTTTAAAATCTAAACCAATGTTGACAAAATGAGACCCCACACATAATGCCATATTTCAAAGATTTTTTCTGTCCTCGATCATGTTTGGCAGTAACCAACACTGCAAAATATCAACATTCATGCATCTGATGATAAATTTCCCTGTAAGAAAGTGAAGTGAGGTGCTGATCTCCTCTAGTCCCTGCTGGAATTACTTTACACTGCAGCACTAAGCAGTACATTTCCACTTGCTCAAGTTTAACTCTACTCCACTGCTATAGCAATACAACTTAGCTAAAGAAGCCTGGGTTTTATTATTGATCTGATCTATTTGTACAGGTTTCCTGCTCCTAAAAAATCCCTTAAATCTAAAACAGAGCTGCACTGAGAACATACAGACTGAGCAGCTGTGAGTGTAAACAGAGTGTGGATAAAATCATACTCGCTCCACTCATATAGTACTTTACAAAAAATACTTATATCAATGTAGCAGTAAAACAAAAAACTTTCAAATTAAATTTTGTTTTTTTTTCCCATTGTTGAAAAATCATAAAGACATCAAAACTATGAAATAATGTATGCATGGTACAACACAGCTAATTATCACGAACATGTTAATGAGAACACACATTTGACAAACTTATTTTTAACTAACAAAAATACAACTCAAAATCTCCTGGAGGATCTGACATCTCTAACATTGCAAAACATACATTCCTAAAGGCAATTCTATACTTTTTGTTGCATAGTTCACAAAAGGGCTGAGCAGCAAGAACAACCGAGTGCCATAAAAGAAAAAACAATCAGAGCTCAGGGAGTGACCAGGCCGGCCTGGCTCTATTTTTAGCAACTTGATTACAAAAAGGAAAAAAAGGCTCAACAACAATACTCTCATGTCTCAGATGCCAAAAATACCAGACAATTCCTACGGGATGATCCAAGCACAGTGTTTTTCGCAGCCAGGCTCAAGAGCCCTGCTGTTCGAGGCGGCTTAAGGAGATAAATCTATCTGAGGGTGCATACCTTTCCTGGAGCAGAGATAGGGCGTTAATGTGACCTGGAAGAAATGAATTAGTGGAAAGAACTGATGAGCTGATGAAGTGATCATTAGAGCTGTACTATATATTGTTTTTTAACTGTCACCACAATGTTGGCCTCTGTGGAACTGACAGAACATACTTCAACAAATTGTTTGCTATTTTACTGTGGGTTGTGGGAGCTCTAACTTGTCTCAAACCTTCCATATAAGCTATGTTTAGATGAATAATTTCTTTTAGCACGAGCCAACACAAATCTTTCTTATCCAACGCTGTGGCCGTTAAAGATGCTAAAACACAGCTGTCTCTGTAAACCTATGAGATAACATTGAATATCAGCCAATATCCATGATCTATTATAAATTCGAATAACACAATACCTACTAGTTTAAAATAAACTAGTACTTGAGTCATGATTTTAGGATGGCTAAAATCACCACCCTAAAACATTTAAACTGAATTTAAACAAATCATTTTGACAGCCTAATTATGTTCAAATACAAATATTGTGTACTATGGAAGTGAAATGTACTTTTTGATATACACAGATGTTTTAAAACAGCTTCTACATTTAAATTTTTTTGTTTGGCACACACATCCATATTTACTTTTAAATGTAGATACATACATCAATCAGCCGTAACACTAGAACTACAACAGCATTAGCCGCTAACCATGCTTAGCACTAGCTCTTTGGTCATTCACAGGTGAGTATTATCGGCCTGTAGCCTGCTGCTAACCCTGGCTAGCACTGCTGGGGCAGCATTAGCATTAGCCGCTAACCGTGCTAAGCACTAGCTCTTTCACCGCTCAGAGGTGAGTATATCCGACGGTAGCCTGTAAGTTTACCGTGCTAAAACAAGCTGGCTATACCAGAACACTCAGGGTTCCTCAATGAAGCGCTGTCGGGCGGCATTTATTAGCCATTAGCCACTAATGCTATTGCTGCTGCACCCAGCCTTAGTGGAAATCTGAAAATTTAAGCTTACTGTAAATAAATAGAAGCACTTTCCTCACCCAGATAAACAGTTTTCAGGAGAGAAATCTGTTTAGATTTAAATTCAGTGATCATATTTTAGAATTGATTTTATAGTATGCCTTTTTTAGTATGCTTTTATAGTATACTACAATTTTCCTTATATTTGATTTAACAATCCAAAATATAAACTTGCTTATAGTATCCCAATATATTTTGCTTGCAAATACACAACCCTACTTTGAATGTAAAAAAATTATGTCTTTGTCCAGTTGTTGCATAATTTACAAATGAAACTAGACCTAGAAAGCACAAGCACAAGGAGTGTTACTGGTTTGCAGACTTTCAAAGCACTGTGTGTGTTCTCTATTATGCATGTCTGTGTTCTCTGCACCAAAATGGTTGAAGGTGGACATACATCACAATGTACATCACAAGGCTGTGAAGCCCTACTGATTATAGACTCATTGGTGAGTCAAAAAGTCTTTGAGCCTGGCTTTAACAGAACACTAGAAACTGGACACTGAAAGGGAAAGTGACCTGCCATCTCTCAGCAAACCTCTCAACTATCAGGCAGTTTCCTGCAGAGCTCTCTGCTGCCTATCTGTTCTAGTTTATCAGTTCCATTAGTGCCCGCATGCCCTCCCTCTCTGCTGGAGCTCCGGTGGAGGTTGGCTCGCGCACTTTGTTAGGGGAACAAAAACAAAAGCCCGGGCTCAGCAGTTGCCTTTGTCGCCAATCACTTAGAGCAGGGGTGTCAAACTAATTTTGGCCGAGGGCCACATTGGCATATTGGCTGTCCTCTGAGGGCCAGATGTAACTTATAAATGTAATAAAATGTAACCAAATGTAATATAAAATGAATGTAATTACTCCTTAATGTTAAATAACTCTCAATATATTATTTATTCAATCAAATATTACAGTTGCATGGAAAAAAATGTTTGCTTGTTGCTCTATTAACATAAATCCTTTTAATTTGTCATGTTATGAAATCCAAAAACTCCATCAATCAAGAACCAAACAATTCAAGTGAATAGAAATGACATCAAGTTATATTAACTTTGATCAAAACGTTTGATACTGAAATAAAAATCAAAAATTGTGAGCTGTGAAGAACATTAGCAGTTCCTCATCCAACCACTAGTCGGAGCTGCAGCAGCAGCACAAGCCCGCAGTCTTTACTAAGGCTGTATTCGGAATGGCATACTACATACTACTCGCGTACTAAATCTGCCTAAAGCCAGTATGCAGTACACAGTATGTGACCAAACTGAGGATCTGTAGTGCACTACAGGTACCCGGATGGTGTACTACTCCGCTCCGATTTCGCAGTGTGCATGGAGAGCTGTCTTCGTGGTGTACTGCATCCCAACATGCATTGCGGCTGGCTCCTCCAGCTCGCTTCAGAAAAAAACAAGATGGAGGCGAGTGCGAGAGATTTTGAAATTATGGAAATATATATATTTTTAAATTAAGGGAATTATTTTGGAAAGTATCGGCTCACCGCTGTCGAGCCCCTCCGCTGCCGCGGCCGCGCGCTCTCCGCGGCCGGGACCCTCCGCTGCCGCGGCCGAGCGCTCTCCGCGGCCGGGACCCTCCGCTGCCGCGGCCGCGCGTTCTCCGCGGCCGGGACCCTCCGCTGCCGCGGCCGAGCGCTCTCCGCCGCAGCCGGGACCCTCCGCTGCCGCGCCGAACGCTCTCCGCGGCCGAGCGCTCTCCGCCGCAGCCGGGACCCTCCGCTGCCGCGCCGAACGCTCTCCGCGGCCGGGACCCTCCGCAGTGTGCAGCAACATACAGTTTTAATAAATTATTCTGTTATTTTAATAAATAATGTCCTCAGTTTTAATAAATTATTCTGTTATTTTAATAAATAATTACCTCAGTTTTAATAAATTATTCTGATATTTTAATAAATAATTTCCTCAGTTTTAATAAATTATTCTGTTATTTTAATACATAATTCCCTCAGTTTTAATAAATGATTGTTATATTAATAAATAAGTCCATCAGTTTTAATAAATTACTCTGTTACTTTAATAAATAATTCCCTCTGTTTTAATAAATCGTTCTCTTTATTTAATAAATAATTCCAATAAATTGTTCTGTTAATTTAATAAATAATTACCTTTGTTTAAAAAAATCGTTCTGTTGATTTAATAAATAATTCCCTCAGTTTTAATAAATCGTTCTCTTTATTTAATAAATAATTCCAATAAATCGTTCTGTTAATTTAATAAATAATTACCTTTGTTTAAAAAATTGTTCTGTTGATTTAATAAATAATTCCCTCAGTTTTAATAAATCGTTCTCTTTATTTAATAAATAATTCCAATAAATCGTTCTGTTAATTTAATAAATAATTACCTTTGTTTAAAAAATTGTTCTGTTGATTTAATAAATAATTCCCTCAGTTTTAATAAATCGTTCTCTTTATTTAATAAATAATTCCAATAAATCGTTCTGTTAATTTAATAAATAATTACCTTTGTTTAAAAAATCGTTCTTTTGATTTAATAAATAATTCCCTCAGTTTTACTACATATTTTTCTTTTAAATAAGGGAATGATTTGAATACAAATTAATAAAATTGTTTCACTTGTGCAACGTGTCTCATTTCTTTTATAGTTGAGATTGTGTAAATATGAATAAGAGTTTGTTTAAATGTTTTCTTCTTGATGGTACTTACATAGATGAAAATAGTAATCTACTAAAATAAATAGGAAAACGTATTTAAATATAACTGGAACTTTCTTGGGTTGTTTCTGTTTAAAACTCACTGTGAGGAATTCGGAGCACTACAGAGGACTGACTGGTGTGTCATGGGGCCATGTAGGGTACTACAATCAAAAGTGTTGCAGTACCGAATACTACATACTGGGCAGTGTGTAGTATGCAGTACATACTAGTGCAGTATGCAGTACGCAGTATAGTAGTATGCCATTCCGAATACAGCCTAAGTCAGAGCTACAGGCCAGCCACGGGCTCCAGAGCTCAGCTGAGCCAGTCTGGAGCGTTTTTAAGTTCTTATGTGTATGAAATAAAGATTTTTAACCCCACTAACCGGATAATACAGCTCTCTACAGTTCATCTTTCAGCCCAAGCAGCTAACAGCAGCAGTTTAGAGCAGCGTCACGGAATCACTGCTCGAATTACATTAAAAACAGGTCAGTTAGCGCGCTGCTAACCTCATATTTTTTTATAACTACGGAGTTTATTGGAGGCTATTGAAAGGGTTATTGGGGGCAGAAATTAGTAAAGGCTGGTTAGATAAGTGATTCACGTCCTCGTCCTTTGCTGAGGTGAAACTGCGACTAGCGCTGTCACAGATGTTTATTAATGTCATTAAAACAGATTTTGTCAGGTATTGTCTTAATATAATAAATATTTACACATAACTTATATCTCTCCTAAAAAGCGTTTATTTTGGTCAGTAACACTCTTCGTAACACAAAAGGCATACCGGTCTTTCGCCTTGAAGCACAGCCGTCCGTCTGCATCAACTTTTCTTTTTCTGGACATTATGGGATAAACATTTGTATGTCTCAATTCCATCCGCGAAGTTACGCCTTCCCTCCGGCAGGGTTTCCACATCAATGACTACACTGCCGTGTAGTGGCAGTAAGCCGTAACTTTGCGGGTAATACAATCGACAAGCATTGTGGGAAATGTAGTTTTTGGTCAAAGAACGCTCCTGACCTATTTATTATAGACACTAAGATCTTACAAGGTCTCGCGGGCCACATAAAAGGACGTGGCGGGCCACATCTGGCCCGCGGGCCTTGTGTTTGACACATGTGACTTAGAGAGTGTGCTGCTATTTCAATGGTCCCCTACAGCTGGGCCCTATTCAGGTGTGGGAACTGACCACTAGTTCTGTTAGCACCAGGTTTACTGGAGAATATGGGTGGGCATTTCAAGCAAAACAGTTTGGACTGAATTCTGAACCCACTAGTAGAAATATACAGCATAAAATAAAATAAATTAGTGGTGTAACGGTAAACAAAATTCATGGTTCAGTTCACACCATGATATAAGAATGATATAAGCCCCAAGATGGTAAGATTTCAGTATATTGGGTGGAGAAAACAATAGACGCTTCAAATAAATGTTTTTTTTCCCCAACTCCAGTAAAAACAAATTGCTAATAAATACAGCTCCAGAAAATCAACCAGAAAAAGAAAACCTTATTGTGGTATGCTAGCTTCTCCTTCTTGACCAGCATATGGTATGTAGTTTCTGCATGCCCAGCTGGTCTTGAGCTGGATTTTCAGCAAGGTAGCTGCTGAGACACATGACCAAAATTAAAAGGTTTGGACACACCTTACACTTTGTGGTTTTTCATTACTTTAAAGTGTCCTGCATTGTAGATTAATACTAATGTCCTCCAAACTACGAAGAAAAACATGAAAATATTAAGTAAACAAATTTTTTTTTAAAACAAACGAGAATAAATTGTATATTTTAGATTCTTTAAAGAAGGCAACTCATGCATAAATGCTTTGCACATTTGGCATTTTCTCAGCCAGCCTTATGAGGTAGAGTCACCTGGAATGGCTTTTGGTTAACAGCTGTGCTGAACATTGCCTCTTAATGTGTTTGAAAGCATCATTTGTAAAGTTGTGAAGAGGTAGATTTCATATACAATAATTATATAAATAGGGCTAATTACATTACATTACATTACATTACATTACATTACATTTGGACAAAAGCGTCTGCCAAATGTAATGTAATGTAATGTAATGTAATTAGCCCTATTTTAGTAATGTTCTAATCCATACTATGGTAAGAACTGAAAGTCTAATCTATATCATGGTAAGAAATGAAGGTCAGCTAATCCAAAAAGATTCAAGAACTTTGAAAAAAAAACAAGTGCAGTCGCAAATACGTTATGATGAAACTGGCTCTCATCAGAACCACCCAAGGAAAGGAAGAGCAAGAGTTACCTCTGTTGCACAAAATAAGTTCATCAGAGTTGCCAGCCACAGAAACTGCAAGATAACAGCACCCCAGAAAAGAGCCCACCTAAATGCCTCACTGAGTATTTGGGTTTGTTTAACATTCAAGTTTGTGTTTCTTTACAGTCTAAATTATTTTAGTACAAATGAATGATTAATAAAAATAAAAAAACAAACAAAAAACACTGAATGAGAAGGTGTGTCCAAACTTCTGACTGGTACTGTACGTGTATCTCTTCCGATTTCCTGCTTATTCGAAAGGCAATGTAGGCTTAAACAGCCTAAATAACCAAGGCTAATTAGCTGTAGAATAAATAAATAAGAATGCATGTGTGATGTATGAATATATGAATGTCTCCAATTTGTCTGAAATTAGAAAAGCCGCAAGGGTCATCAACACAGACTTTCTCTATTTTTCTTACAGTTTCTACAGGGCACTCATTTTAACCTCTTTGTGAATTGACATCAAGTGTGTACATCATGTGCTCTAACATCAGCCTTGAGAATGTGAACTTTTTCCCCTCCCCTGCCTGAGGCCCGTATTCTAAGTCTGTACAACAGGCAGGCCCACAGTTATTCACATAATTACAACTAATTACACTGCATTACAGTTTACAGTTATGCCTCACATGATTAAAACTGTACCAAAGCAGATAATGTTTGTACTGTCAGCAATTGTCGTACTTTGATTTTGCAAGTAACGTCCACTTTAAAAAGTATACCACATACATCAACCTATCACTTCATTAAAACTACCTCTTTCTTTTACATTCATTGTCCATTTCTTCAGTTTTATTTACCTTGTAGGGGCACTATGTACTTTTATATTTATAAACTGTAGTCTTTCTGTTTCTTTGCATACTTCACCATCCTCCTTTCACCATGTTCTTTAATGATAAGGACCACCACAGAGCAGGTGTTATTAGGGTGGTGGGTCATTCTCAGCACTGCAGTGAGACTAGCATGGTGTTGGTGTGTTAATGTGTGTGTTGTTGGTACGAGTGAATCAGACAACAGCAGTGCCGCAGGAGTTGTATGAACACTGTGTCCACTCCGTTAGGCACTTCTACCTAGCTGCTATAAAATTATAGAAGTAAAGAAGGAAGAGACAAAACTCATTAGTTGCTGTACACCTTTTGTTGATCACCCTTTAAGTCCTTCATCAGAGGTTATGGGTTGCTGCCTACAGGACAATATTGGCTGGATATTTATGGTTGATAAGACTATTGTCAGACCAGCAGTGACACAGAGGTGTTTAAAAATGTCAGCAACACTGCTGCGTCTGACCCACATGTACCAGCAAAACACACACTAGCAAACCACTGCCATATCAGTGTCAGTATATGCAGAGAATGACCAAACCCCCGAAATAATATCTGCACTGTGGTAGTCAAGTGGGCTTCTGACTAAAAAAAAAGGATGATGCTGCACTATAAGCTGCTTCTTCAATTTCTGGCTAGCTACATTTGCCCTAGGCACCTCACAAATCTTGAATCAAACTACATTTTGGATTAAGGCCAAGCTGCATACACAATTGATACTTTGACAAGTTACTATTTACAGTCTGCCCCAAAAGAAATCATTGTCTGATGCACTACAATTACAGTACAATCATGGCTGTACCCACATGGGCAACGTGATGTGCCAGGCAACTCTGGCATTCTGGTAATGGTCTGCTGCAGCAGGATGTTGTGCAGAAGGCGGAGCAGGGCGGGGCCGCCTTTATCTCACTCTCTGGGGCAGATGTAGCCAGCTGTGTTGAGCGCCGATAGCCATCAGGGGCGCGCCTCCTGTTGAGACTCGCTCCAATGAGCTGGAGAGAGATGGCAGGAAAGGCAAGGAAAGGAGCAGGAGAGAAATATATAGAGAGAGAGACAAAAAAAAAAGAAGGTGGGAAAAGAGGAGGCATGTGGGATGCAGGAACAAATCTCTGCAGGTCCAGGTGCACTTCTTCCCTCAATGCACAAGCTCTGACAGCAGCTCCCGCTGGGACCATTGCAGGGTCTGCAAGTTTACAAAGCTACTCAGCTGGCTAAACCGGCCTAATAATTCATCCAGTCTGAAAGACTTGAAACAAATAAGGTTACCCTGGGGACAAGCATGCTTACTTGTGTTTGTTCTGTGTGTGGTTTTTCATCCAGTGTAGTATTAAACTATTTATGCCCCTGGCAAACATGGAGGAACATAACTCCTTACATGTGAGTTTACACTGCTAGTGGCAGAGCACCTAATGTGAGATGTTGGTCAACAAGAGAAGATAAAGGCACATTATGTTAAACAACCAGTAACAAACAAGAGACAAGAAAATGTGTTGCAAATAGCACACTACACAAAGCTGACTGAAAAAAGGACCACAAATTACCCAGCACAAATGAGGTTTACATATTATATACTAAACTATACTATACTGTACTCTCTCTGCATGTGGCAGACAGAAGAAAAGACTCATAAAGAAAGTGGCAGAGGGATGAACAAGATTATATCTACCAGAGCAAAACTCATAAACTACTACAGTATCCACATTACCATGCAAATCCAACAGCTTACAGTTTAAGGTACCTGGGTGCCATGCATACTTGTAAAATTACCATATATTCCCTAATAGTGTGTGCATACGCATACCATTACACCCATAATAAGAACATCTGCTAAACATATTCACAGACATTCAAGCAATACCACCTACTGAATACCTTAATACTTTTAAGAAAACAATAGCATAAAATTAACACATGCATTTACAAGTTAGGCACCTGCCTACAAACTAAATTATTACCATTAGTAGTGAAACACTCCTTAAACAATGTTTTATTATGTAACGGATCCATGCATTGGCCGGGTAAAGTTTTGCCAATACAAAATTTAAAAAAAATATACTGCCCAAACCCTTCAAGCGCTCACAATCCCAGGTCATCTGTAGTTCGAAAGACATGTCTTTACAGGATTGTCATTTCCTTCTGGTGAATCAAATCAGCAGGGATGTGATGAAACGGGATTATACAATCTTCGTCCTTTCAGTGTGACGCATGCAACCAACCAGTCCCCGTCTGCTCCCTTCCACAGAGACATCATGCTAAATCCAGATGTCCTTGTTTATTTTAATTTTGCATTGTCTATTGTTTATTACTTAACTGCTCCCTCTGCAACAAAATTCCAAAAACACTTTTGCAACAGAGAATTCACTTTGCACAGTTTGCACTGCACAATGCACTTGGTCAGTGAATCTGAGAATTAGGTCTTGGCTATCGAGTGAAATTCAGAAGCCATAATGTCTTTGTTCCATGTTTAGACTGGCTTTGGTCTCATGACAGACAAAGCTGACCCCTGCCAACGCTAAAACCCTCTGGCTCTGAGGCTGCTGTTTCTGATGCAAAAGGCAGCAAGCTCAGAACTATTTTGAAACAAAATTTTCCACATTCTCTTTATTCCTGCATCTTTACAGACTTTAACATGCTGGAGACAGTGAGTCACTGCAGCGCTTACTCACAGAAGCACTTTCATATATTTGCTGTTAAATAAGGCAGTGAAGCCATAAAAATGTTTTTAAGTGAATGATATATTTTTCCATTCAAACAGAACAGAAACGATAAAAGGTTTACTACAGATACTTAACCACACAAAAAAACAAGCACAGATAGAATCTGTATCTCAAGTAGGAATGTACAACTTGGGGAATGTTCTCAGCTACGTCTTTCACTCTTAGTTAACATCTCTAACCATGTTTCGTTAAGTTGTGAGGCTGGACAAGCTTTACTAAACACTGGCAAAAAAAATCCAATGCAATGTATACAGCAAAAAAACAGAACTTTCTTTCATTTTCAAAATATTAAAAAACGTGTTATTCTTGACTGCAAAGCAAATGTAATGGGCAACCATAACAAACAGCCACCACCTGGGATACCACAGCAACAATGTCGCAAAACCACAGCAAGCACCTAACAGCCCCATAGCTTAATACAGTGGTATAGTGATTAGACACTGGATCAGATGTGGTTTGGGCTTCATTCAACATTTACTAACATTCAAAATTCAATGTAATAAAAGACTCTGGACCAGATTATACCGCTCTTAACAGAGTAGCAGAGCTAACAACAAACACTGCTAACCATACCATACAGTAAACATTCAAAAGAATGGAGTTTTAGCTCTGGATAAGCAGTTTTTTTTTTAATTGGGGTCCTCCTTTAGGCTCCACAATGTTGTATTTATAGGGGATTCACAGACTCTGTCAGCTAGAATTTCACAGTGTTTATAATGTGGTTTACTGTAAAAAGTAAAGAACATTTCCTGCTGGGGGGTGATGCACAGCATATTACAGTGAGATTTTTTTTTTTTTTTTTTTAAACAAACTTTTTCTAAGATTTTATTTGCACAAACCCTTTGCTTACAGTATTGCAATATATTTTGGATCAACTCTTGTATCCTGTATTATGATGCATTCCTATAACCAAGTTCTTGCCCATTCCAAACATTATTGTTGCCATACTGCCTCTAGTTAGTTTCAAGTAGAGGTTTCTCTATAGAAAAGATTGTGTCAAACAGCAATGACTAAATCCACACTGTGGCTACAAGTTCCCTATTTGTGCCGGCCCTTGCGAGAGAACCCACAAAGCTGACCAGAGGCAGCGTAGGACAGTTTCCACCAGAACCATCCGTTGGCCCTTGCATGACGCAGTAAGAGCCGGCTTCCATGCCAGGGCTGGCGGTCAGGCCTGTGCTAAGGTCAGCTCTGAGGAAGTCCTTTTCTTCTCTCGCCAGGCGCTGCCAAGGCGAGGATGGGAAAGCTGCCTTCACATTACTGGCAGTTTCCATGGTGACGCAGCTGGAAGAGTGCGAGAGCCCTAGTCACGTGTCTGCAGCACGAGGTCCTGCTCTAGTTCCAGAGACTCTGGGCTCCATAAAGCCTCCAAAAGCCATTTCCTCCTTCTTCAGCGAGGGCTGCCTCTTGCCACTCCTCTCACACTTACTGTGGGAACTATGGGCAGCAGAGCACATTAACTAAAGTGGTCTGCTCAGGTCACTGTGTGGGTTACTTATTACACTCTTAATAGCAGTCAGTTAATTTGGTGTGTATAACTCTGCGGATGAGTAATTCCTTTAAAGGGTGAAAAACAGTGTTTACCTTGGCATGAATGAATAATAAGTGTCTGGTACATGAAAGTGACATGCTGTGAACTTCAAACACCCCTGTATTGACTAAACAAATATCTACTATATGCAAAACACTGTTCAAAACTGTGTAAAATCCAAAAACTCCAGAACTGTTACATAAAGGAAACAAAGATTAACTCTAGTCTCCCACAGCAAGTAAAAGTGATATAAATCCAATTTTTATGTCACATGTGACACAGACATGTCATTTGTGTGAACAGCAGATAAACTGAATCTGACCTTTTCTATTCCGATTTGGACCACTTATATATAGCATTAAAATCTGATACATATCCGATCCAGTTTAAGAATGTGAACTATAATAAAAAGATAGTGTAAACAGCCTAAACTAAACTTAAGGCCTGGTGCATCAGCATCAGCAACACTGAAGAGCTTGGCAATTCATTGAGTTAATGTTTTTTTCTGATGATACAGAAGCAACACTGAGGAGACCACCTAGCCAACTGAGCAACTCCAGCAGCTTTAATCAAAGAATAATGCATGCCATGTTCATTGTTCATTAAGATAAGGAAGGAATATATACAATGTTTAATTGATCGGGATATTGATGAGAGATTTATCTAATAAATGACACAGTGATAAACCGAGAAAACCAGAGCAACCACTTAACAATACTACAGCAACCTCCTGAGTACCACAGCAATCACATAGTGACAGCCTAGGAACCTAAAACCAACTAGGTTGCACTTCTGGTTTAACATTAGTCTGAAAATAAACAGACATAAAATAACTGTGCAATACTTTTTAGTTGCATCTGTATTTTCCAAAATGACAAATGCCCCCACTGTGGGATTAATAAAGTATTGTCTTATTTTATATTTTACATTTTTAGGAAAGGGGTGCTTCAAATTTTCTTTAGTAGTTAGAAAGAACAAACGATTGTTCTTAATAAAATAAATCTTTTCTTTAAAATGACAAACCTTAACACACCAAACTTTGATAGATAAACTTTTTTCTATAATGCACCAAAATGATTATATTATTGTTAAGAATAACCATTTAGTTCTATATAGAATATTTACTTGTAGTTAAATGAACGTAAAAATTCACATTCAAAACAGTAAAATCAAATCTGTAAGAAAAAATACATGTAGTTTCAAACTATTTACAGCTAACAATTTACTGAATTTCACAGAGCTTAGGCCCATTAATACCAATCTAAAATTACTGTTTTAAATAGTATATTCAATAACGTAATTCTGAGTTTCCAAGGTATTTATGATCTCATTTCTTTTATCACCTAACCTGCTGAGGTGTGGTCCATTACCGGGACAGCTTTCTACTTACCCAACAAGCCAAGGCATGTCCAAAGCACAAAGTGTTTCCACTTTATTAAGCAGACTGGATTTTGACCAAAGGCAAAGATATTTCTGTGCACTCTGAAGATTCATGGGTCATTTATGCCTTAGAAGAACCGCTTTGGGAAGAAACATTGTTTGTTGTATTTGAGTGTGTTTCTTTTATTTCTGGTACAACTTTACAACAAACATGGTTCTCCCATCACTCAAAAACCCTTATGAAGCACCTTTATTTTTAAGAGTGTATAGTACGCTGTGTTTTTATGTGTTCAGCAACCTTGCCCGTCACCGAGCAGTAAAAACAAATAGGGTGATGTCAGTGTTCCAAATGATCTCACTGTTACAGCGTTATCTCACACACTAGCTTTTCCATGTCTGTCTCTCTCTCTCTCTCTCTTTACCACACACACAAAACCCCCTCAATCTCAGCCAATAGAAGCAGAAAGTAAAGCGCTGACTAAGGTGGCCATCAGCTGACCAAACAGAGCAAAACGAGCAGTCACTGGCACGTAAAGCCCGGCTGGTCAAAACCCTGCAGGTGGTCTCCAGTTTATGCCTTTCCCACTAGCGTGTCAAAATTAAATCCTTAAAGATTGCTGTGCTGGCTCCTGCTTATTTGGACAGGATCACCATTTTAAATATAGCAGGCGTTCTGTGTTCACTGGTATCTGATACGGCAGCAAACACACAGAGACTCAAATCTACAAATGATGAGTCTGACACAAGACCACAGTGAACCTGCCAGGTGAGATTATTTCAGGCCTCACTGTCACAATAACAAGGACCTGTTATTAAGGTGGGAGGTTCCACAGTGATCTTTCTCTCGCCCTGTTAAAGCTCTGAGTCATGTAAAGATGTGACAACCACAGCAGTTTAGGAATAAACAACTTGGCTACTGTTGGGTTTTACTGTTCTGAGTAGGGCTGCACAATACATTGTATTATCCCACTATTACTTCACTTAATGATACAGCCACCATCATGGATTGATGATTTCTGGTGATTCCTAGGTAAATTAGGGAAAATTTCTGTTTTTTATATATCACACATATATATCACAGACAGAAGGCTAAGACAGATTTTTTAAAGCAGCCATAGCACAAAATAACATCATATACTGGCTAATAACCTGTATATTGACGTATTCAAAAAGTTTTTATACAATAGATAAGATTTAAACATTACCTCATTCTTAATATCATACATGCTGTGCAGAATCCAAAAAAAAGGATGTGTAGGGGTTGTGTGTATATACATATAATTGCAAGAAACACAATTATTTACTTTGTAAACATCCGGTATATGCTGTGTTTTTGGTGTTACAAATAATTACTGCTTATTAAATTTTTTTTATTATAGGTTTTATCATATCGTTTTGCATAGTATACCACTCTTTTCCCCATAAGATGCCATAATCACAAACAGTGGTGACTACCAATTAGCTACTTGATGCTATGGAGTTACTATATTAGTACACTATATTAGTGGTTGTTTGTGGCAGGCCCCAAAACATTGGCTTATTTATGACGTGTAAATCCACATCTAATATGTAAATCCAACAGTTGACGGCCTATAGTTTCCTAGTGGTATGCACATTTGTGAAACTATTGCAACAAGACTTTAGACTTAATCTTTAATTTATTCAAGAAAAACAAACAAACAACTGTAACTAAATAATCACAATAACAACACATAGTATAACCCACCCCAGCTGTTAGCTTCTAGTAGAGAGGGCAATAACATAGCTTTATTAATAAGAACATATAGCTTACCATAAGCTAGCAACACATTCAACTTATATGAGCACATATACAAAGTATCAGCCTGGCATAATTTTTAAAAGAAAACTACCATACTAAGGAAAATTAATTCATTATGTGTCAGCTGCAGATTCATACGACACAATTCTGAAAGACAGAAAGCTCTATCCTTTCCCATAATGCCTTGCTGGTGGCCTGCGGCCCCGCCAGGAAGGGCCAGTGGCCCGGCCTGACTGACAGACATTGTTTATCAGTGATGTCACCACTTCCTGAGAGGGCCTCCAGGGTAAAAAAGGAAAAAAGTTACACAGAGCAGTGAAGCAACTGTGACAGCGAGCAAGCATCCAGATATCATGAGCAAGCAATCAACGTTCATTCAACTCTTTGGGACTTTCCAGCAATGTCCAGCTCCTAAGATCTGTTTCTAGAAGCTACAAAACAAAAAATTAGGGTGAACCGCCTTAATTTGAGTGAAAGGTCCTAAGCTCTACTTAGATCATTCTCAAATAAATAGGCAATAAAACTATGAGTAAACACAAAAGTGTTACAACAGTAACGTTAGCCTAATCTCCCACGCGATATTAGCTAGTGGTTCGTCCCACGTAGCTTGTTTTAACACAGTAACATGGGCAGCAACTACAGTCCGATATACTCACCTCGGAATGGCAAAAGAGCTAGCGCTGTTAGTGGGTAATGCTAATGCTTCTCCAGCAGTGCTAGCTGGAGTTAGCAGAAGGCCACAGTCCAACATACTGGCATCTGAACAGCAAAAGAACTAGCGCGGTTACTGGGTAATGCTGATGCTGCTCCAGCAGTGCTAGCCGAGGTTAGGAGCAGGCTACAGGCTGATAACACTCAACTCTGAATGGGGAATGTTTAGCAGCTAATGCTAAATGCTACTCCAGCCTCAGTGCTAGAGAGCAAAACTGAAACTCCTTTATTACAATACTCTTCAGCGAAGTGGTTTTACCTCTCCTTCCCACCCAATTGGTAAAATTCATACATAAGGTGCACTGGATTAAAAGGCGCACTGACAAGTTTTTAGAAAATGTGAAAAAAGTTTAAGTGCCCCTTATAGCGCATAAAATACAGTAACCTGACCTGATTGTTACTTAAAAATGTGTAAATGCCGATCCACTATCTAAAGAAAATGTCAACTCAAAGAAATGATAAACTTTTACATGTTAAAATGCTCTAGAAACTAAAATAAGTATATAAAATAAGGCAAGCAGTCTACTAGGCAGGATGGATCCAGTTCCAATCACTGAGCTATTAAACAGTAGTCGGCTTAGACACTGTTGAGTAGCTAACATCTGCTGGAAAACAGAGGAGATAAATAGACATTTGGTTTGTGTTGAGCTGACATGAGCAATCCATACTCCATAGATTAGGCAACTGCACTATTTTTACAGACCAAAGAGCCTGTGACGCCTTAGTAATCCAAGCAGCAACAAAAGAAATCGTCAGGAGAAAAAAGATGTATCAGCCTTACTATTGTCAGACCGTTCCTCACAAGAAGACAGATAAAAGCAGAGTAGTAGGTTTGTGTGCTTTTATGATGCAAGTGAATTCAGGACACCATGCATGGGGCTTTTAAGTGTAAGCACATTGTCAAACAGGCTTCATACAAACAGAAATGATACTGATGGCACTACTAGTGCACTTTGTGTGTCAATATGGAAAAAATGAAAACTACATATATGTATTGGAACTTAATAATATCTTAACAGCCCGGTTCGGATGGGGTATACTGTTTCTTATTCCTTTTAGAAACTTACAAGCACAATTACCTACTAATTTTCTAAAAGTTTTCAAAAAATTTCTGTGTTTTTCACAGAAGAAAATAATTTGAGAAAACATTAAAAATATAGCATACATATATTCATCACAAATTATACAGGTGTAACAGTACATTATCAATTTTTGTTTTTATCATATCACAAATACCAAACCATGACATTAGATAGCACCAACACACACTGAAATCATTTTACTGATGTTTCTTCAAAGCAGTGAAATCAACTACATATTACATACATATTTCAGATCATAAAAGATTCAATGCATTACTTACTTACTTAAGTAAATACTCAAGTGCACAATGTCCCAGCTTAAGGTTTGTTTAGGGTAGGGGTTTATGAGACAAAATGAACCAATCCCACAACCTTACTTGCGGCACCAGGAACGAAAAGCTTTCACAGCCACAGTAGACTGCAGCACTATAAGTAAAACCCAGACCAGCGGAGGTCTAAAGATTGCTTCCCCAAGATGTTTAATTCTTCATTTGCTTAACCAAACATGCCAAACTCTCAGAGTAAGCATTCCAGTAAAGAAAATGCTAGTGTGGAAACATCCTTCAACCTTACCACTCAGAGTATATTGTAAATTCATTGTTTTAATGTTTGCAATAAAGGGGGCTGCAACAGAACAGATCTTTACAAATTTCTTAAAGAAATAAGAATCAAATACAACACAGCTATTAAATCCTGAACCTGTTTCAACCCCCTACGATATTCATAGACATTCATGTCTAAAAATGACTACCTTACATTTCATAACAGGCCAGTCACAAACACTAATAATCTTAACTCCACACCCCCAAGTCTCTCCAATGGGCTAAGACATACTAGTAAGTCCTAGTTGGCCTGTGTCTGATAGTCAGCTCAGATTTTCCTGACAGAGAGGTGGCCTCTGCATGCAGCAGGAGAAGGAGACTTTCCTCGCAGGCTAGCTGTCAGACAAGATCACCTCACAAGAACAAGCGCAGCTGAGTTTCAAGCACTCAGTGGTTTGGCTGAGGACAAGGAGGTGCTTCCAAAAGCATTAACTGATAGACTGCTTTTAGCTTTGCTGCTAGTGAGATAGACACAGCTGCAGGTGTACTTTAAAAAAAAAAAACACACAGAGGGGTGGATGAACATTTAAAAATGAACCCAGTGGCACTGTTTCCCTGTAAAGTATGTACATGATCAGTCAGTATATCAGAATTTTAGACCAATGCCAAGTGCAGTGTTACTACAAAACTATAACATAGAAATACACCAAACACTGATAGAAATTCACTGAGAAGAAAATGTAAGGAAATGAACAAAATAACTATGTACTCAGATTAACTGTTAATATGTATTCAGACGGATGTTAATTTACACAGATTTCTCTCCTGAAAGCGGTTTATTTTGGTGAGTAAAGCGCTTCTATTTACTAACAGCAAGGCTTAGATTTCCAGTATTTTAGCGCAGTTAGCAGCAGTGTGGTTAGCGCTAGTAAATGACGCCCGACAGCACTATACATAAAACTATACTTTTTATGTTAAAAAAGTGTTACATTATTAGCTAGCGGTACAATCCTACATACCTTGTTTTAACGCTGTAAACGCAGGCTAAAGTCCGATGTCCTCACCTCCGAACAGCAGAAGAGCTAGCACTACGATTAGCAGCTGAAGAAACTTCACTAAAACCCCTTTATAATGCTGTACTTCTTGGAGTGGCTTTACTGCTCCGATCAATACATTATAAGGCGCACTGTTGATTTTTGGGAAAATTTAAGGATTTTAAGTGCACCTTATAGTGCAAAAATACGGTATGTATTTCCAAATTTCTGTTGGCAGTTAGTAACAGTGAGTTGGGAGGTTTTTTTTTTTTTTTTCAAGAATACACTACTGCAAAAAAAACTAAATGCACTCCATATATCTCCATATATCCAGTGCTGCAGTAAAATAAATGATACTGGACAGATATAATCTGTTTCTAGTAGATATTTAATGGGAAATGAGAACAGTGTGAATTTTTCTTTTGTTAAAAACAGCGAAAAAGTCTCATCCTGATGTGATAATTAGGCATGAGTTATATGGCACGATATTTCAGAGTTTAATATCGTTCATGATATTCAAAAATGTTGCCGATATTATCGTGTACGATATGATATGGCGCACCCCTAATTGTGATAAATTTGATCATGACAAACTATTAAAAGAGAAGTTTAAAAAATTAGCCAGTACTGATTGTGTCTGTGTGTAAAAAAAATACTTTAAAGCAAAACTACTATATATTGAATACTATTTTGCAATATAAGAGTAGTACATATAGCTTACATAAAGGCTATATATAGCCTAACTTTTTGAGCAATATTTTTCCATCCATCCCTACATCCCTAATGATTAATTCTCGAGTCTGTGTGCATACTATTATGTTATATTAGGCTACATGCAAACACAATCTATGCAAAGGAACATACACTTCCATACCAAATGTCATGTGACAGGTACTAGTAACTTGTCTCATAAATTTTGCCATGTCCTATAGAAGCTAAAAAATGCTGCACTGGGCTGTGGTATGTGTGGACCCTCTTTCACTTAATGTAGATGCATTTCCTACCAAGCACAATCATTACCACCCCTTCCACTGTGGTTGGTAATACCTTCTATGGCATATCCCTGGTACAGATGTGACATCAGAGGAATGATAAATGTGCACACATTTTTAGAAATGGAAGGTCCCATCCATTTAGCAGTGTCAGGCATCACCTGAACTCTTGTAAGGGCTCTTGTAAGTGCTCAGGCTGACTTACAAAGTAAGTCTTTACAACTAGGCCTGTCATGATGAGATTTTTTTGTGGACGATATATTGTTCCAAAAAATATTGCAATATACGATATTTTTGTAATTTTATGACTATTAAATGCCACTGACAATGATAACCAATAGAGGTGTGCCAAAAAATCGATTCACATAAGAATCTTGATTCTCATTTACTACGATTCAGAATCGATTTAAAATGTCCCAAAATCGATTCTAAGGTCCAATCCCATTTCTTCCCTTGGCCCTACCCCTCACGGTAAGTTCACACTGCAGCGGCACGAAGCGTTTTTCGCTCCGCCTCCCACTGCCCAAAGCGACCGTGGCCGCTGCAGTTTGAACTTACCGTCAGACCCACACGAGCGTAGGTGTATGAGAATCACCGGTAAGATGGCAGAACAAGCACTATATTACCTTAGATTAACGTGTAGTTTTAATGTTTTATGGCAGAATGCTTCATAACAAGCATAAAAAAGATCGCTAGTAGTTAGTTTCAGTTTCTGTTAGCTAGCTAACTAGCTAACTTTCCAGTTCCACCTTAAATAACGCTACAGGTGGCAGCGGGCTGCAGCATTTAAGGCGGAACGGAAAAATAACAATAAGCTAATCAGAGCTAATTTCAGCTCCCCATCACAGAGGAATTAAGGAATGGACAATATGAATTAATTTCTCCACCTCCTGCCCCCTTTCTGAAGAAATACAACGGCCTTAAATTAACTAGTTAATCAGCAGCTGCTCCTGAACTTTAGCGCTCCACTGCTATCATCACATCAGCCCAGCAGCGTCACCTACACACCACCGCTAGTAGCCTTATAATAAAGCAGTGTTATTTATTATTTATTTATTGTTCATTAACGTCATTGTGATATCCCAGTGATTCCTCTGTCACTGAAGACCCACATTCCTGCACATTTTATTGTTTTTGTAACACATTACCTTCTCCAGGACCAGTGTATATTTTGGAGGCTTTTTTTTCAATAAGTTTTCAATAAATTTTTATAAATCAAATCGTTTTGAATCAAAAATCGATTTTGAATCGAATCGTGGCCCCCAAAATCGGAATCGAATCGAATCGTGAGATAGTAAAAGATTCCCACCCCTAATAACCAAATAACATAAAAAGCAAATATACACTTTTTAAAGAAAGCTAAATTTAAAGTAACAATTTATTATAATTAGTTTGAGAATTATATACATATTTAATCCACATTGTGTGTGTGGAGTCACAGTTATTGAAGCATGACTGGCTAAAATACTGTTTACTGTTATGTATTTGAACAAACAGAGAAATAAACACAATAGACGATATCACGATTATCAGAAATTATTGAGGTCATGTTCATTTATTGTATGATAAATCGATATCGCAATTATTGTGACAGGCCTACTTACAACTTATGCACGTATGAGTCTTCCACTAAGGCACCACTTCAAAATCAATTAACAAAGTACTGTTCTATGACTTTTGGCTTGTCAGTCTAACTAACGGTTTATAGAACTGTTATGCTAGTGTTGGGACAGAAAAACAGAAACATTTAAATATTGGTTGTATTCAGTGCAAATTTAATCATTTCTTTCCATTTCTTAGTGTTGTCTTAAGTGCAAATAGGTGCTCCAAGTGTAAAGTCTTGCACAGTTAGAGAGAGCACATTTGGCCAAAGCAAAAAAGCTCTAAAAGGCCCCAAGAGTTATAAAAAAATAGTTATAGAAAAAATATACACTATAAAGGACTAAACATCTGTATTGGGACACCTGCTTCTGAAATCAATAATATTAAAAAATGTATTCTGATTTTGTAGGAGTAATTATCTTCACTGTCCAGGAAAGACTTTCTACTAGATTATGCCCCTGCTAGTGTTGGGGGAATTATTCACAATTGGGGGAAAATGGGATAAAAAATAATTAAATAAAACAAAAATGAAATACAAGTAAAAAAAAAAAATATATATATATATATATTTTTTTTTTTTAAATATACAATTAATTTCTCATCATACTTGTAGAATTTGCGTTAAATGCGTGATTTGATCAAGAATATTAATTGGTGCTAAATTATACGTTTGCTGTTATAAACCTGACCTGGGCAAAAGAAATCGATTCTGCTGCATACGTAACTCAACTCCACTCTAAGTGATTATGGAATTCAGAGGATTTTCCCATCTGTAATGTAGTGGCAGACAGCAATCCATTCAGAATTTTTTAATGATTTCTACCCTGCTGGCTTCTCACCAAGCCCCACCTCTCCTGATCCTCAAAAGTTTTTCGAAATGTGAAATGTGAAATTATTTTAAAATGTGAAGCACTGCTGATATTGAGGGTAGATGTAGCCTTTAAAACAAAGACAAAATATTTTGTTGTGTCTGTGTATGTTCCTAAATAAAGTGTAATTCTGCTCATCCAAAATGAATGAATATGCACAATTAGCATGATTCTCCTAAAGGCAGAATACATCAAAGTCTACTTAAATAATGCAGTAAAGGTCCTAAAAGGTACAGTACTGATGTGTGCACGGTATGTAGTGTAAAATGTAGTAGGGGGAAAAAGAGCACTGATCATTTGATACATCATGCTACAGTAGTCTGTACAACCCCTTTCTACACCAGGGATATCCAAGAGTGTATTAACACCCATGGGACATACTTCCATGAGTACGAACAAAACAAAACACCAACAAACAAATTAGGACGGGTCCTGCGGTCAAACTGACACACAATCTCAGGCTGAGAGGCAGTGAAGTGCAGCAGACACCTTTTTTTTATTTATTTACTGAGGTAAAAAAGCTGGTGCAGAAGGACAGAGAGAATACACTGCAATACCCACACACGTTTATGGTGCAACTCTGTTATCTGCAGACAGATTACGCCAGAAAAATAAGATAAGATGACACTGTTTAGCTTACCCAACATCTCTCTGTGTTTTGTTCCTTTAAACATGGCTGACTGTGTCTGTGGTAAGCTACGAACGCAAGACCTAAAAACTGAAGAATAGACCTAACTCATGCATGTCCAGCAAATACTTTCTAGAGAACATCTGTATTGCTTAAACTCCAAGAGGTCAGTGGAGCAGTGCTCTGATCACATCAGTCTGACGATTTCATATCACATGCTGAGGGGTGCAAACAAGCAACACTGTCCCCACTACGGGTCAGTTATTAGGTCATCAAAAGATCTAAATACTTCTTCTCCTTGTGTCACATAAGCAAGACTATGTGAGGTGATGAATGGGTACACATCACCTCCTGCTTCCATGTGACCAACCGCAGCAGTTGTATTCAGAGCATTAACACAATTTTATTGTTTCCTTCAACACATTAATCTGACAGCTAACATGAAGATATTCACCCATTTGGTTAGGGTTATAACAATACATGCAAATATGTGACAACATGCATAAGAAGGAGAAGAGAAGAATTATTATGTAACAAGTCAGAATTGTTCTTCACTTAGATATTGTTAAAAACAAATTGGAAGATTTTGAGCCCAATATAAATCGCAATCTGAATACACCATTACATTTCAGCAAAGCAGACCTGAGTTAAATGACTATATTGTGTAAGAGAGTGCATCAATTTCTTAGTTAATTAATTAATTAATTAGTCAATTAACTGAACATCCCCTGAAAAAAATACCTTTTGCACTATAAACAAAAATGCTCTAAAAGCCCTGATAGTTACACTATACACTTATAAAAGGACAACAGACAAACACTCTAAAAGGACAACAGTATTGGGATACCTACTTATTCATTATTTCAGAAATCAGTAATACCTAAAAAAAACAAAAAAAAAAACAAGAGTCTACTGTCCAGGGAAAGCTTTCTACTAGATTCTTAAGCATTGCTCTGACGATTTAACTACATTCAGCAACAGGATCATTATATCACCACATTCCCAAAAGTATTGGATGGAGAACGCCAATAGACTAGAACATAGTTCCACTGCTCTACACCATAACATGTGTCAGTAAGGGGTTAACCTAAAGAAGCTGAATGCATTCATTACAAGAGGTGTATAAAAACATTTGTACATATACTGCGTTCAACATACACTTATTTCCTTACTAGTAGAAGCTGTGTAAGTACAAGTTGCTGTTGTATCACACACTTCTGGTTAGACAAAACTTCAACTTCACATGACTGAGGTACTGTAAGGGCAAAATTATTTGATTGATTAATTAAATTAACAGAAGTTAACAAAAAAGTTAACAAAGAAGTTTTTATAATATAATAAAAATAATAATAAAATTATAATTTAGAGCAGCATAAAGCATAAAACATGGTCTTAACTACTAATGCCAAAATGTTTGGGAATACAATCTACAGAAAACTGTTTTAAATATTTTGAACATAAATAATGTTAAATAATCATGACGTAAAACCACACGGAGTTGAACTGTCAGTTCTGACCACAGCTGCACAAAGGAATGACAACATGGCGACAGGGTCAAGGGCACCCAAAGCCTACTGATGATTCATAAAGGGCCCCATTTCACAACTAACAGGACTTGAAGGAGTTTTAGTTAAAAAATGATAAAGTACCTATTAGCAGCTTTGCCTTGACAGGTCAGAGCTGTTTTGAAGATTAGGCAGGTAATTGGAATGTTATGGCTAACTGGTGTAGGTTTCAATTAAAGGTGGTTTTGACAACCTTCTGAAAAGCCATTTCTAAAATTTGCATTCACCAATCCCAAAGTGATGAATCTTACATAGGCAACACACGTGAAAACCCAACCTACAAAGCTTAAGAACTACTACTGCCATCATTGTCTAACCCATAAACCCATTTTCATTATCAGCCCAAGGGCAGCATAATTGTGGTTTATCACACAACAAACCAAGAATTTGGTTAACTAAAGCACCTGTTGGTCTCCTTCGTAATCCATTTCGACATATGACTCATTCAAAAACAGTAAGGCACTCGGGGGAGCGGTTCAGCTGTTACACACACCCTCCATCAGACGTGACTTTGTGGCAGTGTAATAATCATGCACTAGGTCCACCCCGCACTCCATGTACATGCTCTCTTAAAACACACTTCCCTCATAGGTTGAGTGCCTGTAGTCTTTCAGGAGTCTTATGCAAGATGGTGTTCCTTCATAAGATGACACTGCATTCAGACCTGTTTCACCACCTCTGGTTTGTTATGGAGAGAGGCATGTTGTGGAGCATCTGCAAATCACTAGAGAGGATGTAGGTCTCCACTACAATATTCAAACAACAATGCAATTCCCATTATATCAGCAGATACTAGATTTTTAGAAGTGTTAGATTAAAATACCATCCTGTGTTTTCAATGTGTATATTGGGAGTGTATAGGCTTCAATCAATATACTACACAGACAAAAGTACTAGGACATCTCCTCATTCGTTGTTCTCATGCCAAAAGTATGAAATGGAGCAGCATCGTTCTAGGGAAGACTCTGCATAGTTCCATTGCTTCAGAGCTCACAAATAACACCCCTCGGTACACACCTGGCATTTGGAGTGATGCAAATAGGTTCACATTTATGTACTCCTATTCTACTGTCAATACCTCTTTACAGGGACTAGGAAAGCTGTGTTACCATTTGCGCACAATATTGGCATTGGCCAATAATACAATATCAGTGTATACTCATGCTCACCTAGACAAAATACTTGTGATCACACTGGACCTATAAATATAAGAATGGACATCGATGCTTTATCATCTGAGTGAAACAAATCAAATGTGAATATTTTCTCTTTGAAATACACTATAATATGCCTGAAATACAGCTGCACACTAACATCATTTCAGCATCGTCATTGCAGTGTCATGACGTGTAATGTGAAATAAGACAGAATAAATTACTCCCATCTTTAATACAAATGGATGCACAGAAATGTTTTTTGCCCCCATTTTTCATCACTGCACAAACTGTTCAGCCTAAATCTATCTATTTTTAACATTCCAGCAGAGCACCATATAACTTAACTTTGTCACTGTATTGTATAAATTTACAAACTCAAATTCAAGATTAGCTACATCCCTAATCATGACATCCTGGATCACTGATATCTGGAGAAATCTGATGAAAATGCCGACCTTTTTATAAAATATATATATATATATAGATATCAGAACATCATATCGCAATTTGCAATATCGTGCAGCCCTAGCTAGTGTAAACATCAACACAGCCATGATGACCATCACCCAGACTCCAAGAAAGAGAAGGTGTCAGGTCCAACACTAGGCTGCCACAGAAGCAAGTCGTGATAGAGACCAACCAAATATAAACACAAGCAAAAGCAAATGAACAGAAAGGCCTTTAAAAGCGTACTGGAAGACACTGGAGACATTTACCTGTCAACTATCGTGGACTGTGAGCCGCTCATTGGGCTTCTGTGTCTTGGGTTTCTTCCGCTCTTATCCAACTAGCATTTTACCGAAGTAAAACACACTTGGGTCCGGAGAAAACTGAGATGTTTGATGGGAAGTACAATCCAGCCAGTGCGTGAGCGTACGTTTGGGGGAAACGTGGAAAGAAAAAGTATCCAGCTAGTTTGTCAGGCGTTCTTTGCTTTAGTAGTAGCAGTATGTCATTAGATGTTTCCCATTGAACACGGAGATAGAAACAAGTTGTGGGCATTCATTCAGTAGTCCTCACACTATGGAGAAGAAAGAGCAGCTGCCCAGCCTAGTCATGCAAACATGTGCCTGTTCGTGTCTGTTAGTCGCCTTAATAATGTTAAAGGCGTGCTGTAAATGTGGCGCATAGTTTGGTCTTGCTTTGCCGTTTCCCTTCAAGACGAGTGTGGCACCACTTTGGGTTAGCTGGCTAGCCTAGCAAGGCAAGCTAACCTAGCTCACAACTTCCAGGACAGAAACAGGACAGGGCAGACAGGCTTCTCCTAACCCTGGCTAACCACTGTAGCCTCTGAAGACACTACAAAAAACTAGACCTGGCAAAGTATTTTTCTGTCAAATTTGGGTCTCTTTCTGTCTGAATATATTCCTGAACGTTAGTAACTAGTGTTAACTAACGAACTATTTAACCTCACAGCCTTTCTAGCCGCGACCCTCCTCTAAACTGAGAATTCCCACACTGAGCCACAATGCCTATCTATCTGTGACTCCACTGGGTGAACTAATAACAACACGTTTGCTTTCTCGTGTTGAAGCCACTGCTTCGCGGCTGTGTCTGTGCAAAAATATACAGCTATGGCACTAATCTATCGCTCCACTTCGTTCTGAGTGAACTAGCTATACTCAAAACAATAATTTGGCGAATGTGTCGAATTTGTCAGGCCCCTCGCTCTCTCTCTTTCTCTGTCGCTTAAACGGCATGGGACTTCCCCCCTCTCTCAGAAAGAATGTGTTGAGCTAATTCTTCTCCTCTCTCCTTTGTAACCTAGCTGTTAAAACTGCAAAACTACCACAACAACTGCTTCAAAACATCCAGCAAATCGAAAGTTCCAGCTAACGTTACATTGTAAGTTTAATTTTTTCCACAGAATTCCCAAATTCCTCACTTTGCCTGTTTAACTAGTTATTTTTTCCACAGCAAGGAAAAAAAGAACTGGAACTGAGTGGAAAAAAAACTTTAGCTATGCTAGTTAGTTAACTAGTTAACTAACGTTACAACCCCCTGGATGTCAACTAGAGCTCGAGCTCTGCTCGGAACGACTTCGCTCCTGACTAACGGTCGCGTTAGCTAAAATAACGACATGTTTATTTAAAAAGCCCAAAACCCGTCCGACACATATCTGACCAAAAATACTCCGTCCCCCCTCTCTTTAGTAGGTTATCTATCTTCACGCGGCTGTAAACTCCCTCTGTAGTCATTTGGTCAGTTAGTTTGTTAGTTAGTTTAGCTGGTCAGGTCCTTCCCCTCCTTGTCTCCATGTTTTTCGAAATTCACTAGTTTTCCCCTCGCCTTCCTCTTCTTTTTCGCCCCAAAAAACACGCTGCTCGACAGTCCCGGCGGCTCAATACCCCACAGGAGACGTGTTCCGCGTACGCTGACACGAATGTCAAATTTCAGCAGGAGTCAAATAAAAAAGCGACGAGGAAAAACCTGTAAAATCCACATAATTCCTGACTTTCGGCAAAATTTACATCCACCGGATTCCTGCGCTCTGGAAGCAGTTCACTCCCTTTTGGGGTGTATCCTTCCGCAGTAGGCGCTATCGCCGCCCATGTACTGCGGCTGTTACTGGCCATTCACTCATATCTAGAGCTGGCAGACAGTCACTCACAGACAGACAGACAGACAGACCGTAGTAGTATACGCTACGTATAACTAAGTGTGAAGGAATGAATGTAACGTTATATTTCAATAGATTAATGCACGTTTTAGCCCACTTCTGTTTATTTCTTGTTTATTAACGTAAGTAGCGGTAACTAAACTGTAGTTTTGTAGTTTTAAATAAAGTTCCTACATTACTTAAACAATTATATAATATACAGCTCTGGAAAAAAAATAAGAGGCCACTTCAGTTTCTTTGATTTTGCTATTTATAGGTATATGTTTGAGTAAAATGAACATTGTTATTTTATTCATTTTAATAAAGTTTTAGGAATTCAGAAATCAATATTTGGTGTAATAACCCTGTTTTTTAAATTACAGTTTTTTATGCATCTTGGCATGTTCTCCTCCACCAGTCTTACACATTGTTTTTGGATAACTTCATGACACTACTGGTGCAAAAATTCAAGCAGTTCAGCTTGGTTTGGTGGCTTGTGATCATCCATCTTCCTCTTGATTATATTTCAGAGGTCTTAAATTAGGTAAAATCAAAGAAACTCTTTATTTTTAAGTGGTCTCTTATTTTTTTCAGAGCTGTATTTATGTGCAGACGTATATGATAATGACACTTTTATTGTATTGAATTTTTATGTATTTAAGGCACTGGCACCTCCTGCAAAAACTTTATTAGTGTTTTTGAAGAGACGTATACAGAGAACAATCACGCCATCTGGTGGTTCCCACTGAAAAAGACAATATAAGAACTCAACTCACCGACCACTCCACTTCTACTCACTGGCCACTCACTATTGCTGTCTGAACAAAACAAATGCTGACTTGATGCCTTGCTGTCCACACTGACTCACTTTAAATGCAGTGTAATAATGAAGGTCTCTGTGTCTAAATCAAACCAAAAAAAATGAAACACTATATTCTGATGATTTCAAGATATCAACTGCTTACTGCTCATACTACATATGAGTGCTTAGCTGTGTGATCATTAGCTATTATCATTTTCACCCAATAAAACATTGATTCAGACAAGACTGGTTTGCTTTCTGCCTCAGAATCCTGCCTAAGTAGGCAGCATTTCTTACATTTCAGACACAGACTATACAGTATATGCGCTCTAGAATATAGGTAACACTATATTATATCAGCCCCCCTCCACCTTATTCAGCACTGGTCAATCTCTAACCACAGGACTACTGTCGAACAGATATAATTTAGGTTCACCACCAAGCTAAGAGCACTGTGGTCAGAAAAAGCATCATATCAGCATTTTTTATGGCCTTTTCATAAGCAGTTATAGCAAAAATGTTCATAAAGCATCAACTAAACAGCAAGCAAAAAATAGAAATTACATCAGTGTATCACTGGACACTCTAAATCACTACATTTACAGTTAAAAAATGAAAAATTACTTTGATAGGCAACTTCTTGGCTGCTTTACAATCCCTTTCAAAACCAGCCACAGACAACATGACACAAAAAAATATAAAATGAAGCATGTAAAACAACTGGCAACATTGAGGGCTTAGGCTAAATCACAAGTATAATAATTCACAAGTCATTTTATCTTATAAACATCAGATTGTAGCAAATAATCCATTATTCAGTTATTAAAAAGTGTAAAGAAATGGATTTCAGTATTATGGCCATTGTGGAATTATGAATATGTGAAAGTAGATCGTTCAGTAGGCCTGACATTAATATTGTTTAACCAATGGTATAAGCCAATATTGATGAACTTTGTTTTTAACGGTATCAGCAAATCCAGAAAATGCACTCATAATAACATCAATTTTTGGAACGTAAGACATCTATGCTAGTGAGAAAGTCAATGCAAGTCACCCCTGTTTAACTATCTGACAATAATACTGGCTGAACTGGTGAATCTGAGTACAAACCATAATATACAAGGCCATAATATTTATTATACTATATTATATATAGTTAGGGCTAAGGGCTGGACAATGTGGCCAAAGTTCATATCACAATATATTTCTTAATTTTGGTCAAGTATGATATAATAATGATATCGACATGAACAACATAGAGGTCACAAAAAACACTGACAAGAATGCCTTACAAGAGATGAAAAGTACAAAAATTCAAATTGAGTTTTAAAATAATATTACTATTATTACAAAAAATGTATCCTTTTTTTACTGTCCAGCCCTAGCAACACAATTAGGCAATTATACCATACATTCAGTTACGACATTTATATTTACCCAATTAAATAAAAAAAACAATTCAATAGAATGTGTAAGAATGTATGTGTGTCTGCCGCACACAACTTTGTTCGCACACGAGTTTTTTTTTTTTTTTATCTTGTCCCTGTGCTTTTTTTTAGCTTCCGGACGACATAATGGTGTTAGTCTGGAGCCATGAACAAAGCACTGCTAACCTGATTCCACCTGTGAATAAAAGAAAATCTAAAATTTTAAATTGCATTGTCTATAAAAGTTTCATATCAGTTGGTAATTTTAACTCTAGTAATCGTGCTGCTGGTTTGTACTGTTGCAAGTTAATAAATAGACTTTTCCCACATCACCAGTACTCATCTCATAAAGTCTTTGAAGGACCTTAATTTCAAGTTATTACTTAAACAAAATGCAAAACAGTCTTCTAGTCCACATCTTTGGTCCATTACTTCACTTTCCTGCATGTCCATTAGTGTTTTCAAGCTTCCGTTGCTCCTGCCACCTCCTGTACTTGGTCCGAGTCTTTCGACAGGCGAAGCGTGCAATGTCCACCATAAAGAGGCAAGAGAGGCCATAAATGGCCACACCGCCCCACTTCATCACCATTTTAGGTTTGGGGGAGGTCAGCTCACAGTACAGCATGCGGCCGCCGATGCCCATGCGTACAGAGGCGAAGAGAGTGATGAAGAGGAGGTCGACAGCATCTCCGGTCAGGCTGTCGTAGCGTCCTGTCTGCTTGAGGAACCAGCGGGCCTGAAGGAGGGGGTTGGTGATCTCGCTGCCAAATAGCACAGCACATGTCTCAATGCCAGACTCACCCATGCCCAGTGCTGACACGATACCCAGAATGCTCAAAGTGTGGTGGGCCAGCATGACTGGACCCTCTGTACGGAAGTACACACACCAGATCATGTCGAAGAGAAAGTAGCCCAGGCTGAGCAACAGAGCAAACATCTGGAGAGGGGTGTTTTCTGACCCTGAAAAAAAAGGAAAGAAAACATTAGCATGAGGAATTTAATTTTACAGAATATTTGACCTGGCTGATCTACTAATCACTATTATTCAAAGTGTTTTAAATTATGTGTGGCAGCTTTAAATAAAATTAATATTTTGGTGAAAAATACAATTCACACAATTTCACCTATTACCCACCCCAAGACATGGATATCTGAAGTTTATTTCTTTTACAACTTGAGCTATAAGACTAATAAATGTGTATACATACAAGTATGATATATGTACATATCTTAATTCTAAAATTAATTTTATTGTGCTGTTTCTTCTGGATGCCTAAATTTCCCTTGTGGTCAAGGAAGTATGTCTGTCTGTCTTTCTGTCTACTAATACTGATATTAACCACTGGATTTACACACCCCTAGTTTTTAATTCCGCACCAAATCTTTGATTTAAATAGGTAACTGTGTCTATGTCTATGCAGTCTATGTAACTGTACCTATTACTATTACTATGCACATGTACCTATTTAGTTAGACAACTGTATGACACAATTATCTGTTTACACAAACAGAAACCACATAATCAAATCTCTTTAAGAAGAATTAACATCTTGATGTGCAACGACAGTTTTTATAACACAGATTACATGGGTGTAATCTTTCATTAGTTGTAAACAACATTAGGGTTGCAAAGTTAAGGACTCTAATCCTGAATCTTGAATTAAATCCAAACATTTGTCAAGTAATGATTTAAGCAAACAATCTGATTGATTGGTGGGATCCTCTGTTTGGTTGCATTTTTCCAATGTACACACTATAATAACCATCAATTTACAATACATACCATAGGATACATAACAATGTTATACCACTCCAACACCATTGTTGATTTTTTTTTGTTTTATAAAAAACAACCTCCAGATTCACATTACATCAACAAGTCATCAAAAATCGAGATGGTTTTTGCAAAAAAAAAAAAAAAAATATATATATATATATATATATATATATATATATATATATATATATATTGTTGCTATCTTTCCATTTCAGTATTTTTATATTAGTAGCACTCACCAGGGTGCGTAAATGGCCATGGTCCATCCACAAATCCGATGTAAGCAGTCACACAGACGATGAGGACCCCATGGATTAGGGTGACCAGCCGGCAATTCCACTCAAAGCCCCGCTTCCCATTAACGTAACACAGCAGTATGTAGAGGCAGAGCCAGCCAATCAGGCTGCAGCTCGTCTCCACTAAAAACAGCGTCATGGCTATATTAGGAGGCCAAAAAAACAACACGCACAGAACATAATCAGGGTTTGCAATCTCAAAAAATATGTCAATATATGCTCAATATGGGAGACTTCATATAGGCCCCTGAACACTAATTAACATTAAATTTGAAAGTTTAAGACCAGTTACAGAGAGCTGTTATAAAAAGCTTCAGGATACTGCAATCTATCAGGTTGCAACACAGTATTAACAGCACAGTATTAAGTGCATACTGCACTGATTAAATACTAGACCATTAAGTTATATATTTTATTAGTTAATAATTGAGTAATAATAGTAATAAAACACTGAACAAAAACACATTGTGTTGTATATTTAGCAGGTATATTTACATACTGTCCATTTACATAAGTTTACATATGTCAGTTTACCTACTCTAAAACATGACATAAAAATAACGCGAATCTCTTTGTTTAGCATGATGAGTTAGATCACTTTTCCTTTAATATCTAAATAGCTTCTTATCCAGTTCCACAAGCAAGGTAAGAGGGTTTTTTTTTTTACCGTAGAGGCCTATTGTTCTACACTAAGATTAAAAAATATCTCCTCAGAGCTAATAAGTTATAAGAATAGCCACAGGTTTTACCTTAGCTGTCACTCATAGCAAGTGCTAGGCTCCCACGTCCTGCTGCAGCAGATATCTCAGCATCCTTCTGCAGTGCTCTCAGACTGGACACCACTACCTGTCTCCAGTGCCCTTCAGTGGCTCTCTGCAGGTGGCCTCCCACATCAGACGAGAACACATCTTCATATTTTCCATGACAGCTCCAAATCACAACGCGCTTTTCCTCGCTCACTTCTCTGTGCCCTCCCAGAGTTCACAAGCTAGCTTGAGCCTCTTAAGAGATTAGCGTCTCAGTACTCCCTGTGCGCCCTGGCCCAGATCCAAACAAGATGGAGCCATTCAGTCAAAGGCCCAATGGCCTCACAGGTCAGGGGAGGAAACTAGTGTGAAATGCTTTGTCTGACAGCTTAAGATCACACCATCTTCTTGAGTGAGAGAAGGAAGTTAGATGGATGCTGAAAAGAAGCCAATAATAAAGACATTATTGTAAATTGTAAAACTCCCATGACATAAGTTAACTTCTAATTATAATATGATAAAACAGCTTTTTGCTTTTAAAATCATTGAACTAATCCTCGTATTTGTATTCTGCATCTCAGTTAACCTTTTAATAGGCCTTGGCCCATATAAGGGCCACAAATGTAGATGATACAAAACCCTTTTTCTCTGCAGTAACTTTTTTTGTATTATTCATTATATTTTTACAGTTTTACAGATTTACTTTTTTAAAATATTTTCTGTTACAATTCCAATTAGAATTTTCAGTAACGTTTCTTATGAAATAATAAATCATTTTATGTAATGCTTGAATTGAAATCCTCAAGATTTAGGCGAGTAATATCAGGCAGAATTGACAAAATTGACAAAATGCCTACTTGTTAAGGGGTTAAAGTTTACTAGAAATACAGTCTGACCATTAGGTGCAGCTGGGATTCGGACATATGGTCTTCTGTCTGTTAACAACTAAGCAGTTAAACAGTTGCACCACTGTAGAGCAATGACAACTTTGCTATTTTAATCTATTGCTCTTTTTATTGTCTTAGTTCTTTTTTTCTATGTATCCTTATGCTGCCTACAAGTCCTCAAATGTCTGTGATTTCTGGGGAAAGTTTGTAGTGGCATTTGTGTGCACAAAGGCAGCATTAGACACAAATACATGAGATTTTCCACTTCTTAAGTGTTAAAGGTGTTAAAATTTCTAATTACAGCAGCTCTACACAGTCCGGAGAGCAAAAGCTCACCCCTGAGCTAGCAAACATCATGAGATAGGGGGCCATAATGCTGCCTTCCACTTGAACTGTCAGAATTTCCAAGTGTGACATTTCAAAATAGATTTCCTACTTTCATTCTAAAATATAAAATCCCAGGTCAGGCATCAAACATGTCTTGGCTGATTGTTTGTATTCCTTTCATTCAAAAATAAGTCATCAGTTACTTTTTAATTTTGCGCTGATCAGAATTTTATACAGAGTATGATATATATGTAACTGTAACATGACTGTAACAATTACATCATGGTACACATTAATTTAGGCTAAAATCATACTCCAACCAAGACATATATCCTCCGCCACCTGGACCCATTAAAAGTGTGATTCATGGATAGGGGGAAGGAAGTATTTAAGCTGCAGCTTTAATCCATATCCATCTTAACTATAATCTGAGACACAGCAAGGTTATTGCCCCTTACAAGCATAGGCCACTTGTGGATATATATTTATTGCAACTGCAATATACTTAACAAATATTTTTAAATTATGAACAATTAATTAAGCCATAAGTAACGCTTATGCTTAGACTTATAATCTATACTATAGACTAAAACATCACCTGACACTCTAAAAGGTCTTTTTAAAAATATAATAAATTTAATCAGGTATGTTGGGAAAAGGGAAAGCTATAAATGAGCCAGGCAGAGCACTTCAGGGCCAGGTTTAAGAAACAATTGTCTGTACTAATTGACCCATATATATATTATTTTATCTTATTATTAAATTTGTTAAAATGTTTAGGCAGTTTGTATACTTAATGAACATTTTTTTTTCTCTGGCAGCACTAGAATAAACTAGAATGATAGAAATCTGAAATATTTTACTATATATATGGTCATTATCAGAATACTGTCACACCCAGTCAGCGTTCCGCTGTTCTGAGGTTAGCCTCTCCAGAATACTGATACTTATTCCAAAAGGGCATGGACAACTCATCCAGGAGGTCACAAATATACCCAGAACAACATTTAAAGAACTGCAGGTCTCACTTGCCTTAGTTAAGGTCAGTGTTAATGGTTAAATAATAAAAAAGAGATCACAAATGGTCTCAATGGGGGAGCTCCAAGGCAAAAAAAAACAAAAAACACTGCTGACTAAAAAGAACGCAACAGCCTGTCTCAGATTTGCTAAAGAAACATTTTGATGATCCCCAGGATTTTGGGTAAATATTCTTTGGGCTAATGTGACAAGAGTGGAACTTTTTGGATGGTGTGTCCCATTACATCTGGCATAAAACCAACATATAATTTCAGAAAATGAACATCAACGTAAAACGTGTGATGATCTGGGGCTACTTTGCTGCTTCAGGGCCTGAACAACTTGCTGTAATAGATGGAACCAGGAATTCTGCTGTTTACCAGACAGTACTGAGGGGGAATATCCAGCCATCTGCTGTAGACACTGTATAGACCATAGACTGTATATAGCTGGACAGAGCATCGTCTCTTAAAAGTGAAGCCACCACAGGTCGGGCGCCCCCTGCTGTTCGGCTGCAGAAAGCTGTGTAACTCCACCCATCCCCATAGGTTTCAATGGCAAAACAGACAACTTTCAATCACGTTTTTTTCTAATATACTGTAATTCTACCTCCATTATTTAAATGCAACAGCTAGTGTAACCTCTGCTTATATTGTCAAATTTTTATATCCCCACAGAATTCGGTTTTTAAAACTTTATTCGGCTCTATTCAAAAAAGGTGTGGTTATTGTAAAAGGGCTGGTTATGGGCGGGACCAATAACAGACCGTCAGCTCCGCTCCGCCCCGCTCTGCAGTCTGTGACCGCGAGGAAGCACTCAGGGGCGGGGTTATTCAAATGAGTAGGCGGTCTCTCCACAGCCTTTCTCCCTCCTCTGGTCTCTACTGCGCAGACTCTGGTCTCTGAATCGCCAAAATGGCGGAAGATTTTGGCTTCATTTTCATTGAATAAATGGGAACGGCGACACGGCGTCCATCTTTATATACAGTCTATGGTATAGACACATTAAATTGGTGTTAACATGCGTGTAACCTATACTGATTTCTACTGTATACTTCTACAAGTAAAACCCTGCACTGAGTTTTTTCTGTTGAGATTGTTAATCTGGGGGTTTGTGTGGATTGAGGGGATGTGTGTTAACTCTCACAGGCGGATTAAACTGTAAACATGTGTTTAAAGGTTTCAGGGGTGTAGAAAAGGCGAATGAACAGGTCTATACAGGAGGTAAAGTAAAAAACTAACGGTCCGACTGTTACCTGCTGTGTGTGTCCGCCCGCTTCGCTCTCAGCCTCTAATAACGGTTATTAACGGTTGTTAACGGTCAGTTCTTGTCTTCCGTTATCTTCCGTTTCAAACTCGCCGTTGCCAAGGACGCCATTGGAGAACACGAGCCAAAGCGCGAGACTCAGAGCACGAGCTAGAGCCCCCCCCCCCACCCCTGCTGCTGTGGCACAGTACTGCCCCTGCTGCTGATTAAAGCGCCTATATCAGGATTTGTTATATGATACAAGGACCTTTTTTACACATAGGTAAACGTGTTCTGATTTTTTTTAATGTAGCGCAAATAATAAAAGGCACAATATCAATATAACAATTTGTATCCGCAACATAGTTGTATTTTCATAGTTCATACAGCTCTGAAAAAAAAAGATGAGTTTCTTTGATTTTACCAAATTGAAAACCTCTGGAATATAATCAAGAACGATGGATGATCACAAGCCATTAAATCAAGCTGAACTGCTTGATTTTTTTGCACCAGGACCGGTACAGTGTTATCCAAAAGCAGTGTGTAAGACTGGTGGAGAAGAACATGCATGAAAATTGTGATTAAAAACCAGGATTATTCCAACAAATATTGATTTCTAAACTCTTAAAACTTTTTTGAATATGAACTTGTTTAAAAGCTCTGTATTTTTATTATTCCAGACATTTTTCATTATCTGCAAATAAGTTCTCTAAATGACAATATTTTTATTTGGAATTTTGGAGGAATGTTATCTGTAGTTTATAGAATAAAACAACAATGTTCATTTTACTCAAACATATACCTATAAATAGCAAAATCAGAGAAACTGATTCAGAAACTGAAGCGGTCTTTTAATATTTTCCCAGAGCTGTATTTCATACAAAGTTATACTCTAAATGGACACATTGTTACAAACATAGAGGAATGTTAACCTTCATTTTCTAAGGTACTTTTTGTACATTTTATACAGTTTTCTTTATTGTTGGAGGCTTTCTGGTTATATACCACCAACTTCTTATTTTTTTTTTTATGAAACTTTATTAAAACTTAAGTTTTGAATTAAAAACAATTTAGTCATTTTAATCATTTATTTATCATTTCCATAAAAATATGAAACTATTTAAATGTGTCCGAAGATTATGTGTCACCCTGAAGTAATCATTGACATCATTGACATGACAACCTTCATATTGTTTTATTTTAAAGGAACTAAAGACACAAAACATGGGAAACAAAACACAAAAATGGAAAAATAAACAGTGATTAAGTTAAGCAAATGCTATTTGTGTGTAGTCTTATTTGATAAAAGAGTTTTGAGGTAAAGTAGTCAGAGGCAGAGTAGTCTGATAAAGACCCAATAAATGTACTTTACATATATTATTTTCAATGGGAACATAAGTGCATTCAACATATATAATCAATAACATCCCATATAAATGTAAAAACTTAATAAGAGACATACACTTTTTAGTATGACATTATTAACATTAGAACTTAATGACTTCTGAAACAAGCTGCGCTACACAGATAGCAGTTATGATAAAGTATACTGTGAATTTACATTGGCAGAGATTTGTTAAGTGTCACCCAGCTTAATGTTAAAAATGATTTCCTGCTAAAGTGAGAGACTAATATCCCAAGACCATTTTAGATAATCCTAATTCTTAGAGAAGGCATTGTGTTGTTTGGTTTACACTTTAAAAATCATCTTTGTACTGATGTGATGATAAGACAGCTTGCTAAAAGCAGAAACATTAAAAAGAAACAAAAAGATGGCAAACTGACAAACATACAGACAAACATTATGTTTTATTAAATTTGAGTGTAAGCGAAAACGCAAATAAAATAGAAAATACATTTTTTTTAAAAGTTTATGTGTTAACGTGGATTTGCAGATGTAAGCAAGTCATCAGTGTAATATTGTATATGCAGCAAGTGTAACAATACAGACAGGAGGAAAATATAAAATTATAATGAAATTAAAAAAAGGGATGAAAAAATTCACTTCAGCAGTGCGTTAATGCAGTCCACCAGGGGGCGCTCGATCTCTGCTCTTCATTTTCAACCTGAGCGCATCATTTTCATAACTTCTTACGGGGCCTCCGAAAGGACATGAGGAAAATGGGAATTAACATGTGTGGAAAAAAAAACTTGCTTTGTAAAATGGGGGGTTGGAAGGATCATCTGAGTTTGTATCTCAAATGAATTAATTATCTTTAGATAATTAACATTAGGGGTGCTGCTGGAAGTTTATTCTGTGGTTTGCACTACTCTAATGTAAACTCACACAGAGTTAGTGTTTTTTATTTAAGAGCAGACAAGGCTTTCTGGACAATTTTATTGGCACAAATACAATTACACGCATCCACCTCAGACCCCCCCTTAAATTGTAAACTGTTGCTAACCATGGTTTTTAAGCAAATTAAATGTGAATTAAAAAGATTGAGGACAATAGCTCAAAAAACAAAAAAGCAATATCTGGTAAATTTGAACACTTTAAATTTTGAAATGGTAATGTATGCTTTATAATAATGACTCATATGTAAATTATGAAATTGCTTGTTTTGAATATGTGTCTTGTACATGAATAATTGTAATGCCTTTTGAAAAATTTCAATAAAGCTATTTTAAAAAGGGTAAAATACTGGAAATGTAAGATTACTGTAAATAAACAGAAGCGCTTTACTCACCTAAATAAACAACTGACTTTAAAATATATATATTTTTAATATAGTTTGTTTACTTTCCTCAGGGGTGAGACCTGCTGAATTAGAAGGAAAACACCCCTGTTCCTTACTAGTGTCGCTTAAAATGCGCCTTATAATCCGGTAAGTGTTATGAATGAAAATAGACCAGAAAATAAGCATTTATTTACAGTGCGTCTTATAATACAGTGCATTATTTCGTATTATTTTATATTATTTTGTTGTCCTGTAATTCCCAGCCTGGTGGGCACTGTGTATAGGTGCGTGTATGGCACAGTACAGAGTGCAGGAACTTGGACACAGCAGATTGCTTACACTGTGAGCATCATCTGCAGGAATTCATTGATTGCATTAAGGTCAAGAGCTCTACCATCGCAAATCTGGATTTTAATGATTTATTTGTGGATTTGATTGGTCAATTCCAATATGCCCAGTTAGACTACAAGCAACAGTCAGTGTTGGCATTATAATTAAAAATATATATAATATAATATAATATAATATAATATAATATAATATAATATAATATAATATAATATAATATATTTTTTGGGGTCGATCTAAGCTGTACTGCTGCTTAGTAATGCTTTAATGTTACTGTCATTTTGCTTCGGGACCCAAAATGCCTTAAAATTGCCCTGATTCTGCTGAATCGAGCGCATATAGCTCTGGCTGCGTTTGTCCTGCAGTGGGAGCTCCTATATCGCAGCCTGTCAATACGGTCTGAGCGTATGAATCGCAGGCGTATGTGTCCACCTGGCTTTAGGATTTATACAGAGAGGTCCGGTTTATTTTTTTGGCTGTTTAAACGCTGAGATTCAGAATCCTTCGCAGTGTTCGAATGCCATCAATGCCGCTCAGTGACACTAAGATTTCCTTGTGAATTAAGCCAAGTGTAAAGAAGAATTTTATTAATTCAATTAAGTGCGACATTAAGTAGGAGAAACGCTGCAGTGAAAGACATACATAAAACCTCTTATAATTACGAGATATGTATTTCGTAATTACGACATAGTATGTCGTTTTAACGACATAACTCATAAAAACTAGATACTTTCTCATAATTACAGCATATTATGTCGTTTAACGACATTATAACATTAAAAACAGATAGTTTCTTGTTATAAAGACATGCTGAAGAACATTTTTATAATAATAATAATAAGAAGAAAAATAAATAAAAAAATTCATAATAATAATAATAATAATAATAATCAAAGCTTCACAGAAAATAGCAAAACGAATAAAAAATAAAGTGCTAAAGAAATAAAGAATACTGCTCTATCACAATATGGAATTTTAAGCTAATCTAAATATAAACCAATATACTTAGCTAAGTAATTATAATTAAAGGTTATATTAGTTATAGTTTGCTAACTATAGTAGCTAGAGTATTCAACAGCTTATAATTATTTGTAATGTTATATTAAAGATGCTTCGTCCAAACGTTCTATGCCTATGTTCGCTTCACAAACCTGAATATGGCTCTGCAGCATCAGACGAATAAAACATGATTACTAAATAGAGCAGCAATGAAAGGGTTGATAAAAAAGATAAGTAAATTTTGTTACATTTTGTGATGTTTTAATCAAGGACTGAATTTTGCAAAGCCAGAAATACAGGAACTTCAGCCATTTGAAGCACTTGGGTATTTTATTTTAACTAGAGAGAGAATTCCCTGACAGAGTCAGAGGGCTGAACTGCTTGGGGAAGGAGGGGATATGTAAATTCTGTCTGTTTTTGCATATGGAATAGAGGTGGGCGATACCGGGAATTTTGGTATCGATCCGATACCAAGTAAACGCAGGGCCAGTATTGCCAATATCGATACTGATACCGATACTTTTTTTAATATTTATGCTTTATAGATCCAAATGATCCAAAAACCTAGGATATAATTTCACCAAACATTGTAAGTGATAACAAAATACTTTAGTATCACAATCAACATTTTTTGTTTAGAAACAATGGAACAGTAACAAAACAAAGTTTAAATATAAAGTAAAAAAATATTTAAAAATAAAATAAAAATTCTCCCCTCACTAGACATCTTTTCTAGTTCGTTGTTTCTTTGTTTCTTTTTTTAATAGAATTGTCATTTGGAAAAACAATAAAAAATAAGGAATTGTCTTCCTTTCAGTGCAATTCAAATGCAAGTTTTTCTTAAATAAACAGAGTGTAAAAAAATATCACTCAACACTAATCTCCTGAGGTAGAGGCCTGTCGACTCGAGGAGAGCGCTGAGTGGGCGGGGCCAGGCTGAGCCTACCTGTGTGGGGGTTTGGCTGGCTTTGCTGAGCCATGTGAGGCATGTGCAACAACAAGAGACCAGAGAGTAGACTGTGGTGAATCCTCGTGTGCAGCAGTCAGTGCGTGCTGCAGAGAAAAAAGCTTGAATATCGATATTTTTACACAAGTATTGCTCAATACCAATACCAGCGTTGGTATCGATTTTATCGATATTTGGATCGATCCGCCCACCTCTAATATGGAAGGCCTGGAGGCCTTATGAAAACAGACCTAGGCGAATTCTGACCCATAGGGGTTAGTACACAAACCGTGTACAGTTTTACCGCCTGTACACGTGATTTTTTATGGATTTTTATGGATTTCAGACGCTGTAATATACGCCGTATGATTTCACAACGCCGTTAAAAACGGCGCTAAACGCACAGAAGACGCCGTTTCCCGCGGCGTTTTTCGACCCTTTTGGCGCGCCGTACAGAGCGCCGTCTCAGTGCAATGAGACGGCGTAAAAAGCGGCGTTTTAGTGTCTCTCTTGACGCCGTAATAAGCGGCATAAAGAGCGGCGTTTAATAATAAGATAATGAGCTCCACCTTCCAGTTTTGAAAGCCAATACATTTAAACTCTGTTCAGCCAATGCTCTTACAGAGAGACTCAGTCTAAAGCAATTCACTGCAGATCCGGGCTCCTGAACCAGAGCTCTTCAGTTTTTAAATACAAATTTACAATATACCTTCTTTAGACATTCCCGCTGGTGCTCATGCCTTTTATTATTCTAATATTTATGCTGTTCAATGTATTTTAAATAAAATTAATAGTAGTAGGGACGCCCCTTGTGCATGAATTTTATTAATTAATAGTGTGTTTCTTTTTAGGCTACGTTTGGAAAATGTAGCTAATAGGGTCATTCTGCTATATTTCAAGAGTTTCTTGGTTTATTTCTTGGTTAATATTTGGACAGGTACTGTATCAGTATTTATATTATTTGAAGGATCTAAATAACAGGAGTGTTAGTAATCATAAAATGTAAGGAAACGTAAATGTTTATAAGATATACAGTGATAAACCAAAAAAAAACACCCCGACAGCTGAATATTCAAGGAACGGACACGGAGGTGGTGGTAGAGAGAAGGATGACGGCTAAATTTATACTCCACGAAGAACACTCTTGATCACTGGATAGCTCAACTTACCAATCATTCAATCAATAAACCTTTTTTACATCATTTCCAGTGTAGCCGAGAATTTACAATTTAAAAGGGACTGACAACATTGAATAAGAAAATAGAATTAATAAGAATAAATAAAAAAAATTATATATATATATATATATATATATATATATATATATATATATATATATATACACTCTAAGAAATATAAGTACAGATTTGTACTTAAAAGAGTACAAAGCTTGTCGCTGGGGCTGTACCTTATATTGAGGCACAAAAAAGTACCTTTCAGTGAAAGTCCTTTTTTGTACCCATGGTTTTTGTGGCAGTAAAGATCATAAAGATTATAAACATTATCATCAACTAAATATGGCTCAAAAACTTGATGATACAAAATTGTCTGGCTTTCAAATAAAAAATGTGCAATTTAAATATATATTGTTCATTAGTACAGTGATGCAGAATACTGAATGTACCCTTTGGCTGGTTAAATGGTACAAATTTGTACTTATTGCTGTTAGAAATGACTTTGTACTTCAGAGGGAACAAATCTGACCCCGTAAAGACCAATATTGTACCTTTGAGAGTACAATTATAAAGAGTGTACCTTCGAGTACAAAAAAGTACTCATATCGTACCTCTGTTTTTTAGAGTGTATATATATATATATATATATATATATATATATATATATATATATAAATAATCAATGCCAGGCTGCTTTGCCCCTGTTTGTGCAAATGAATGATTTTTAAGACCACCAGAGACAAAATTATGAAAATTGCAAAAAGCACACAACACCAATGGTAAATTCAAAGGATTTACAGTAAGATTTGAAGGCCTTGAAGACATCCGCAAACCCTGAATAGGTGTCTATAGCCCCTTCTTAGGGATGTTTTGATTGTTTTTACAGAAGTGTCTCTCTAACATAGACTGTATATAAAGATGGACGCCGTGTCGCCGTTCCCATTCATTCAATGAAAATGAAGCCAAAATCTTCCGCCATTTTGGCGATTCTGAGACCAGAGTCTGCGCAGTAGAGACCAGAGGAGGGAGAAAGGCTGTGGAGAGCTCCTACTCATTTAAATAACTCCGCCCCTGAGGGCTGCCTCGCGGTCACAGGCTGCAGAGCGAAGCGGAGCGGAGCTGACGGTCTGTTATTGGTCCCGCCCATAACCAGCCCTTTTACCATAACCACACCTTTTTTGAATAGAGCTGAATAACGTTTTAAAAAACGAACTCTGTGAGAATATAAAAATTTGACAATATAAGCAGAGGTTATACTAGCTGCTGCATTTAAATAATGGAGGTAGAATTACAGCATATTAGAAAAAAACGTGATTAAAAGTTGTCTGTTTTGCCATTGAAACCTATGGGGATGGGGGGAGTTACACAGCTTTCTGCAGCCGAACAGCAGGGGGCGCCCGACCTGTGGTGGCTTCACTTTTGAGAGACGATGCTCTGTCCAGCTATATACAGTCTATGCTCTCTAATATGTTAAAAATGTTAAAATCTTAAAGTATACCACAATTAAAGAATTTTAGGAACGAAATCAATCTCCCCACGCAGCGCAACAGTTCTGATCCACTTTGTCTCGGAGCCGCGTCAAGAAAAATGCATACATGCACGCAAAATTAAACAGCACCTTTTTAATCTAGTAAGCTAATGATCCAGGCTGTCCAGCATTTAGACTGGAGTGAGTTAGGCTAGCTGTGGTGCTGTTGGTCGGTTTGTGTGTTTATATTAAATACAGTGTATTGTACTGCCTGTATGTGTATCAGCTAATTGATGTTAATAATAGAATATGATGAGATAAGTTGACATTCATAATGTGCGTGGGGCTTGCCAATGAGTTTGGATATTGGATAGATTTTCCAAAGTAAAGAGCCAGATTAATAACTTAGTCTAAACTTAGTCTAAACTTCAGTCTAAGCGACTGAAGTAAATATAATATAATAATAAATATAAATATAATAAATATGTAACTTGTTGGTCTATGTCTGTAAATGACATTATTTGTTTCCTTATGGAAATAGAAAAATTACCGGATCTGCTGAAGCATAAAAACTAATATTAATAATATTATGCTTAAACAACAACAAAACAATAATATTCATAGTAAATTAAGAATAATTTACATCTTATAATAATAATATTAATTATAATAATATAATTATAATATAACATTTTATATAATATAATATATATATAATATTATAATTATACTATATAATTATAATATTATAATAAGAATAAAAATAAGAAGAATCAGCTTCCTAATATAATTTGTAACTAATTTAATAAATGTATAAATTCATTTATTGAAACCCTGATGTTTTTGCAACAATAGGGTTCTTCATGTGTGATATACTGACAAGGTGATGTGATTTCCGTCTGGATAAAAAAAAAAGTGGGGAGCTGCTCAGCATTTTGCTTTCACCTAAACCTAGAGTTTATTTTTACACTGAACAGCATAAATATTAGACTAATCATATGGCGTATATTACGGCGTCTTGAAATCATACGGCGTATATTACGGCGTATATTACGGCGTAAAACCCACACAGAACGGCGTATTTTACGGCGTTCTCTTCGATAAAAGGCGTCTGGTCCAGACGTTTTTTGGGCCTTTTGGCGTTCCATACCACCACCACAGCTTGCTGGGCATGGCTTCCCCCGTATATGCATTTGTGCAGGAGACCTCTCTCACCACGGCTCCAGCGAATGTCATAATAAAAGTCTTCCGTGATTATTAGTATTATTATTATTCAATTACATAAAATGTAATGTTGTATAGAACGTGCTATCACATTATATTATATTATATTTTATACAACAGTTAGTTCCGACCTCACAATCTGATTGGTTGAGAAGTGTTCTAGCTGTGATGATATTTCGTGATAACATCACGGCCTTCTCACACTTAACATGTATCACTCCGCCGATAGTTTTCAATCATCGCCTTCACCGGCACCAACAGCAGCGTTAGCTTAGCACAGGCTAGCGCTCAGCCGTGGCACACTTGCCCCCAGCGCTGACTCGTGGAAAAAAGGGAAGGAAAAACGCTCGGCTAATGCCGTCTGACAGCCAGAACAATAACTTAACCAGCCAGGCTAGGCTAAACTAAGTTAATGCTGAGCTAAAGCAAGCTACGCTGACTGGGAATTTCTGAAGCGCGGATAGCTTGACTCCGGTCACCTACCCACAGTCCAGCCACACCGGCAAGCTAACCAACACCACCCAGCAAAACAAACAGAAATACTCAAAAAATGGTGGAACTACTTTTTGGCAGAAGGCACAGTCCATATTAAAGCATATTCAAACTGAATTTCTTAAAGTTCTTTGATTTATTTTCTTTATTCATTTTGTAAAAAATAAACTGTTGTATAAAAGCAATAGAACACTCGAGGTTGTGTGTTATCGTGAATAACATCACCGCGATAACACACTCCCTCTCATGTTCTATTGCTTAAATATTATATTATATTATATTATATTATATTATATTATATAAAACATTGTGATACAGGGAGACCTCACTCACCACAGCTCCATTTCTCTGACGAATGTAAAAAAAAAAAAAAATCCTCTGTGAGAAAAAGGCTCATGGATGTCAATAAAAATATTAGTCAAAAATGAATGATTATTTATATCACTTAAATGTCAATACAATAAAAGACGTGTAGTGTGTATGTATTTATACTATTATTGGCTATGAATATACAACTACCTTTATTATTTAGATCTTTACTATTTTATCATTTGAAAAATTCACAGCATGGCAAATATTTAAACGTTATATAAATAAAATGTGGTTGCAATGTTTTAATTTTGACATTTCATTCATACTGGATGTTAATTAAAAATATATTCCAATTACACCTTTATTGTTTATTATTTAACTGTTATATAATAAAACATACTATATTTATTACACTTAATTTTCACCCCATATGGCATTTTAATGTTCTTGTTGCATGTATTCTGGACTTTAAAATCTGTACGCACATTCAATTAAAATTTTAAATAAACACATGAAAATTAACAACTAAATTATTTCTTATTAAAATAAATACTGTACATCATAACTTTAACTTTTTATTAACTTAAACATTGTAACAAGTCAATAGCAGTGCAAAGGTTTTAAGCTTCTGTTTTTCTGTCTAGTACAAAAACACACACGTTCCAGCTGACCTACAGAACAGTAAACAGTGAACAGTGTGTCCAGCTCCACCTGAAAAACAACGTTTAAAAGACGATTTAGTATATTTGGTCTCACAAGCTACAGTTACTGAAAACATTTAACTTCAGCCCCAACCTAAACACATAATCCACATGCATCACTGCTTTAATCTGTTAAATCACAGAAAATTACTTTCAATATCACAAACTGTGTTTAAATCGTTCACAAAAACATACCAACACAGATACCAAGTTAACAGAAAGAATAGCTAGCAATTATTTTAAGGTGCGTGCCTGGATATGAGAAAATGTAGAACGTAAGATTTGTTTGCCCAACACTTGCGTTCAAGTACAACAGATATAGAAGATAAAGATAAGGAACACTACAAATCACCAGCGTGTCCAACTTACTCGCTGCAAAATCAACGTTGGGCTTTCTTTGTACCCACAAAAGGCATGTGGGGGAAGCCACGCCCAGCAAGCTGTGGTGGTGGAGACTCCCAGTCTCGCGCTGTACCCTCCTCTCGAATTGTGGGCCCTGTACACTCTCAATGACAGTGGGCCCCTATCCATGCCAGTACACAAGCAACGTGAGCAAAAATAAATCAGGATTTATTACTCGGGCCCTGGGAAGTCAGGTCCACTCAACACCCCCAACCCCATACCCTACCCGACCCAGCCCGAGCCCATGCACCTTCTGCCCGAGCCCGAACCATAAACTGTCATTATGAGCCCAAACCCGACCCACAAACTGTCATTATGAGCCAGAGCCCAACCCAACCCGACCCACAAACTGTCATTACTGTTTTCACACTGTTTTCGGGCTGTTTGAATGAGCGAAACATGATCAGAATTATGTTAATTTACACTGTAACATAGAAGCATAGAGCTATTATTTAATTAAAATGACTTTTAAGAAGTCAAACGCGGACAAGCAGAGGAGTTCACGTGCGCCCACAAGGTGCCGCGCGCTGCCGCTGTTGTGTCGAATCCGACTCTGCTTCGCGAACAGAATTGCAACAACACCACCTGTAACAGCGCTTATAAATAAATTAAACTTGAAAATGAGGGTATTCTATCAGTAATTTTAGTTAGTTTTATAAACACAAAATACAGTTCCAGTTAGTTAAGTTTTTTCTTTTATTATCGTTTTTATTAGATTTAGTTAACACAAATGTTTTTTCACTTTCATTTTTCGTTTGTTTTCGTTAACAATAATAATTGTTTACTTGGCAACATTTTGATTATCACACCAGAGCTTTATATAAATTAAAAATATAATTAAAAAACAGATGCCTACATCACGGACTTGGTCGGGCCTCGGGTCTGGTCAGGTTTAGGCAGAGCTCTAGATTGTATGTCGTTTTTATTCGTTGACGAAAATGTTGGTTAGTTTCGTCTCGTTTTTATTTTCATGCTGTTTTTATTTAGTTATCGTCTCATTTTTGTTTTGAAAAAAAGCTTAGTTGACAAAAACTATGACGAAAAAAAAAATTCAACGAAATTAACACTGGCTCCGAGTAGCTGCCTAAACTCACAGCAAGGGGCGGCTTCCCCACACTGACCCTTCTCTGCATGGCAAAACCAGTAACCTGATTGCCTGTTTTTTCTGAAAGGCGGGAATTTCTCCAGCACCACGATTGGTTAAGAGACACACAGGAATCAGTGGCCTGTGGCCTCAATAACAACGTTTTTAACATTGTAAAGGACCAATATGTAACAAATTTCCAGTATTAAATGATAAAATGATCAGGACGTATCATCAGATAAGTAAGGAAACATATTGAGTGAAAGCTCTTATCAGCAGGGATTCAGGCAGTACGTCCCTATTTAAGTGTTCACTTCGTCCCAGATTTTGCGTTAGTTGTGACATCTGTCTCCTCCTGCTGCTCCTTCCCCAACACTAACTCCACCCACCGAGGTTGCCAGCACATACAGCGAACGCAGCGCAGCAAAAGGGCTAGCAGGGCTGGTTCAGTTAAACCTCAGCTGCTACACAGCTGTAAAAGCATCAACATGTCTTAAGAAAGCTCAGTAACCAAAGAAGGAATATAACAGGAGTAAATATTGGCAGTGAGTTTGAAAGTTGGAGACTTAGAGCTTAAAAAGACACAAGACCGTCCCAGAGCTGCTAAAGAAAATATATGTCCCAATATATTGACTGTAAATATATGGAATTATTTAATTTTACAATTTAAGGGTAAATTGGAAAGACTTAACAAGTTCAATATTTTTCATGGATACAGTATGTGCTACTGATTAGTATGTGACTAAAAAAATAATCATATATTAGATAAAACAAATACTGAAAATATATAGACTAATATATGGTGTTATATAGTAATTCATATATTACAATATGTTGAAAAATACATAAGGAATTGCCGCTTTTCATATATTGTATATATGGAAATGTAATATATAAAATATATTTACTCATGTATGTTAATATATTTAGTTTTATATGTATCAATATGCTTAATTATATATTTAATCACATATATTACTATATAGTATATTTTACAATACATTAAATAATATATTTATGCTTACATATTTCCATATATTACCAGTACATGTACCATATATTACCACATATGTTGCAATGTACTTATAATATTATATTATTATATTATATATTGAACAATGCACTTCACTATATATTCAAGAATATATTTCAATATATTACTATCAAAAATACACATACCATATATTACCACATATATCATAATGTATTTTATTATAGAATTAACAATACAATTCACTATAAATTCAAGAATATATACTAACATATACTACAATATGTATAATACAAAAACAGATAAAGGTATGCTTAAAGTTCAGGAGAACATCAACATTAAAGAGTTCCATCAGTAGCATTCGTGCAGTCCCACTGGCTGTAGCTTGTGATTTTGCAGTCTTCCAACAATGGGCTGAGACAGTGGTGGTGCTTCCCCCAATTTCATCTTATATAAAAAGAAGAAATAAACAAACAATGACCACCAGCAAAACAATGATACTTAGTTACAAGTGGGTCAGAATACTCAGAATACTAGAATTAAAAACAAGTTTAAGTATTTGTAACTCATTTATAACATGCCTAATTTAAAGGTAAACTGTGATAGTTTAATGTACAGCTAAATCCATACTACTAAATAAATTAGCATAGCTAAGTTATTTCATGGGATAATGCAAGATAGCTAGGTTAGCTAGTTATAACATTTCTCAAAGCTAGGTTAGCTAGCTAACTAGTTATCCTAAAGCTAAGCTAGCTTGTTATAACATATTTTGAAGTTAGGTTAGCCAGCCATAAGTTATAATTTGAAGCTAGGTTAGCTAGTCATAACTTAAAGCTAGGTTAGCTAGTTATAGCATATAAATTAAAGCTAGGTTAGCTAGTTAACTTAAAGCTTGGTTAGCTAGATATAACTTATAAGTTAAAGCTTGGTTAGCTAGTCATAACTTTTAACTTAAAGCTAGGTTTGCAAGTTATAACATATATATTAAAGCTAGGTTAGGTCATTAACTTAAAGCTAGGTTAACTAGTTAAATTAAAGCTAATGTAGCTAGGTAAATTAAAGCTAGGCTAGCTAGTTAAATTAAAGCTTGGTTAGGTAGTTAACTCAGTCTAGGTTAGCTAGTTAATGTAAAGCTGGGCTAGCTAGTTGAAAATATATTAAATATATGAAAAAATATTATTTAATACATTGAACTATATTTTCCAATATATTGTCATATATTATTGTTTCGTAAGGGTTTCCTCCTGAACAGGTAAGCTAACTGGCTATAGCTAATTTAGTCAGGTAACGTTAATTTATCACCACCACTAGATGTGCTTACTAGGGACTGGTGTTTAAATTAATTTAAAAATTGAGTGCTAGCATTCTGTCACGCCTGGCCCTGTTTCCTGTCTGTCCTCGTGCCTGTGTTGTCCCACGTGACCCGTGCCCCTGTGTTCTGCCTGTGATTTTCCATTACCTCATGTCTCATTTGTAGCTCCACCCCTTCCCCAGGTGTTTCCACTCCCAGTGTGTTTCCTGTTATGTTAAAAAGACTTCCTCAGTTACTTGTCCTCTGTCGGTCTTTGCACTGTCCCCCGTTGTCTGTCTCTCTGCGTTTTTCTGTCTCTCTCTGCGTTTTCTTAGCCTCTCCGTGTTTCATTTGTCATTTCCCTAGGTCCTTGTTTAGTGTTTATCTCTGTTTGTTTCTAGTTCCCTAGTTTACTCCCTGTTTAGTTATTCTTATTATCTCTTGTTTGTTTTATTTATGTTCTCTAGTCTCCCTAGTTTATTTTGGTTTGTTTCGCTGTTCTTTGTTTATTTGTTTATTTATATTTATTTAATAAATTCACCTTACCTGTGTTTACGTCCGCCTCCTCGTCTCTCTGCCTGGGTCTAATCCTGACAAAAAGACCGACCAAATGGATGTAGCAGAATGGCACGCTGCTCGGAAGGCGGACCTGGAGTTTCTCCGCCTCCTCGCCGAGCAAATCCGAGGAGATGAACCGCTCCCAGCGCCTTTCCTCGGGTTGGAGCCCGTCAGCCCAGCTTCAGTGGCGCCCACCGAGACCCACAAGGGGATCCCGTGGACTGGCTCCAGGATGGCGATCCGCCATGCTCCATTCGGGACTCCGGCGTTGGAATCCCCGAGGCCCCAAGGACGCCGCAGGCCTCGGGGTAGACGTTTTAAGGGGTCCCGCCAGCCGGAGGAGGAGCCCGTTTCCGGGGAGGATTTTCTTGGGGGGGCGCTAGGGCTGTGTGCGGTCAGCCTCGATCCTCGCCCCGACGAGGACGGGGGTGGCATGGATGCAGGCTGTGAGGAGTCCTATTCCTGGGACTACTCCGATCTCCTCACACCTGCATCCAGTGAAGAGGAGTTTGAGGACTGCCCTCCTGCACCAGCCCGCCAGCCGCTCCTTCCTCCCGCGGTAGCTGCCGATCCGCGCTCTGTGTCTTTCGCGGTGGCAGCCGAACCGCAGCCCGTGATTCCCGCGGTGGCAGTGGAATCGCGCTCCGAGACCCCCTGCGCGGCGAGCCAGCCGCGGGCAAAGACTTTCCCCGCGCTCCTCACGCCGGACTCTGCACGAGAGAGTAGGAATCCAGTCCGGGTTTTTACTTCACCCGCAGCTTCGGGCTCCAGTGCTGCAGCGGATCTCTTCATGCCACGCCCCGTGAAGCACGCGTCTGAGGCGCTGCACCCCATGATACAAGCGGCGGCCGCGCCGCTCTCCGAGATTTCAGCGGCGGCCGCGCCGCTCTTCGAGACTTTAGCGGCGGCCACGCCGCTCTCCCAGACTGCAGCGGCGGCAGCGCCGCTCTCCGAGATTTCAGCGGCGGCCGCGCCGCTCTCCGAGATTTCAGCGGCGGCCGCGCCGCTCCTCGAGACTTCAGCGGCGGCCGCGCCGCGCTCACAGACTGCAGCGGCGGCCGCGCCGCTCTCCGAGACTTCAGCGGCGGCCGCGCCGCTCTCCGAGACTTCAGCGGCGGCCGCGCCGCTCTCCCAAGCCCCAGCAGTCCCAGCTGCTCCAGCTCAAGCCCCAGCAGTCCCAGCTGCTCCAGCTCAAGCCCCAGCAGTCCCAGCTGCTCCAGCTCCGGCACCAGCAGTCCCAGCTGCTCCAGCACCAGCAGTCCCAGCTGCTCCAGCACCAGCAGTCCCAGCTGCTCCAGCACCAGCAGTCCCAGCTGCTCCAGCACCAGCTCAAGCACCTGCAGCTCCCAGAACTATGTTTGTTCCAAGGCCCCGTATTTCCAGGCCTGCTCCAAGGCCTCCTGACTTTGCCCCCAGTTATGTGCCCAGGCTGTCCCCACAGACTTTTGCCAGTCCTGGGCACCCACCTATGTTTTTGGTCCCCCTGTCTCTCCCTGTCCTGGTCCCTGTATCTGTGAGTGTTCCAGTTCCTGTCCTCGGTGGTTTCTCTGTTCCTGTCCCTGTTACTGTGTTTGTTTCCGTCCCCGTCAATGTTCTTGTCCCTGTTCCCATGTCCGGTCCCGTCCAGTCTCTGTCTCATGTCCAGTCTCCGTCACCTGTCCGGTTCCCCGTCCAGTCTCCGTCACCTGTCCGGTTCCCCGTCCAGTCTCCGTCACCTGTCCGGTTCCCCGTCCAGTCTCCGTCACCTGTCCGGTTCCCCGTCCAGTCTCCGTCACCTGTCCAGTTCCCCGTCCAGTCTCCGTCACCTGTCCAGTTCCCCGTCCAGTGTCCGTTCCCTGTCCAGTCTCTGTCCCCTGTCCTGTCTCCATCTCCTGTCCAGTTCCTGTCCAGTCTCCCGTTCGGTCTCCTGTTTTCCCCGGCCTCTCCCTGCCGCCAGCCCCCGGGGTTTGTTTTTCCGCGCCTCGGGAGCTGCGCGTTTAGGGGGAGGTTTCTGTCACGCCTGGCCCTGTTTCCTGTCTGTCCTCGTGCCTGTGTTGTCCCACGTGACCCGTGCCCCTGTGTTCTGCCTGTGATTTTCCATTACCTCATGTCTCATTTGTAGCTCCACCCCTTCCCCAGGTGTTTCCACTCCCAGTGTGTTTCCTGTTATGTTAAAAAGACTTCCTCAGTTACTTGTCCTCTGTCGGTCTTTGCACTGTCCCCCGTTGTCTGTCTCTCTGCGTTTTTCTGTCTCTCTCTGCGTTTTCTTAGCCTCTCCGTGTTTCATTTGTCATTTCCCTAGGTCCTTGTTTAGTGTTTATCTCTGTTTGTTTCTAGTTCCCTAGTTTACTCCCTGTTTAGTTATTCTTATTATCTCTTGTTTGTTTTATTTATGTTCTCTAGTCTCCCTAGTTTATTTTGGTTTGTTTCGCTGTTCTTTGTTTATTTGTTTATTTATATTTATTTAATAAATTCACCTTACCTGTGTTTACGTCCGCCTCCTCGTCTCTCTGCCTGGGTCTAATCCTGACACATTCATATCAGTGATCTGTGTGCAGTTGCTATAAAAAGGCAGAGAGTAACTTACCTGAGAGAGATACTGGCAAGGGGTAGTAGCTGTATGTCAGGCGCGGAGCTCGCGCGGTCGGGCGGTCCTCCTCTCCTCCTAGTCTAAACTTTGTGTAGATTGTGTAGATTGAGCATGCTAAATTTGGCAACCCAAATATGCTTTGCGTCTAGGAAGAGGTGGGCAAAGCAGACTACTCTGTGATGTTTTGAAATTTGACTGCTGTAGCCATTTCACAAGCTCGCTCTCAGTTCCTACAGAATGTACCTTTAATACTATACGGAAAATACTATTACGGGAGGACGGCGGGAAAGATGAGCAAAATACGGTAGTTTCCCTCCCACACTACTGTGATCTAAAAGAACGCCTGTTGAAGGTTAAATTCTGGCACTACTGGCTTGGGTAAGCTGAGGATGGTGTGGGAGGGGGGGGGGTGTTTGGGGTTGGGGTGGCTCACAGAAGTCTGAGAGTTGGGGAGGGCTGGGTAGGGCTGTACAGTTGGTATAGTGTGCAGTAGTCGCCAGTGCAGTGCTGGTAACTGACTATCCGAAAGAGTACTGTGGAAATTGGAATGCACTCATCTGTAGGTGCTTTAAAGTGGTGTATATACACTCTGCACAAGGTACAGTGCAACACCACAGTAAAAAGCCAAATGAAGCAGACCATGTGGACCAGAAACGTAAACTGTTTATAATGCCTTTCTTTTTGCATTCTGTACTCCTCTGGCTCATTCTCAGCCCTCTCTAACTTTTTCTGTTCTTCCTTCAATTCATTCTGTGCCTTCTGCTCCTGGCACCTCTCCTTCTCCAGCATACTCTCAATTCTGTCCATCTTTCTTTTCATCATAATCACCCCTTTCCTTAGTGTTCTGTTTTCTTCCTCCATTCTATCCATCCTCTCTCTCAACTCTTTTAATTCTTTTTCTGCTCTTTCTGCCCTCTCCCTCTCTCTAGTTGCATCTTCTCCGCATGCCTTATTGGCTTTCACCCAGCGTTTGACGGTCCTCCAAGCCCCGTGAGGGGACCTCCAGTCTCCCGATTCTCTCTCCCTCACAGCGTGGAACGCCGCCGTATGATCCTCCATAGCCGAACGATGACGATGCCGATGACGTCAGACACTCACTCCCAGTAAGGAATGACGGACTGCGCGCAACGCTACGCCTTTTATACCCTTTGGTTGCTTCTGATTGGTCGCGGAGCATTGCCGCCGTTACCATAGAGACAGAACGCATTTAGGGTAGAAAAAAAAAACAATTGGGTTCTGTAATTTTCATAGTGGATTTTTAGTTTTTAAACTGACAATATTAAGATGCCAAATCTGGTGGGATGCACAGAAAATAGGATAAAAAACCTTGATTTAAAGTTTTCCATCATCCCAAAACTCAAAACAGAGCCAAATAAAACCCCAAAACAAAGAAAAATATCGGAAATATCGCATTTACGAAATGAGAGCACATGAACGCCACCACGAACTCGTATTTATCTGTGCGGAACATTTTATGTTTTTAGATAACCTCAGAGTTTCCCATTTGGGGGCGTGTCAGTAACAGGAGGTCAATAAATAAATGCAGACAGTTCGTATTTTAAACTCCTTACACTTCTGTTATTGCTACAACATTTCAACACTTGCAGGTAGTTATTAGCTAACTAATAAAATCACTAGCAATATGTGAAAAAAATTGTAAGTCCAGTATGACTCACGGTTCTAATATGATTAAAAACATCACTAAATTAATGCATGTCTTATTTGCCTTATTCTCTTTGAGTAGGGAAAAATAAACCTCCTGTTTTTATAATAATAGAGCAAAAGTGTAAACAAAATAATTATTCTAAAAGCAATCCTTTCCACAGGACCAAAAAACACTTAAATGCTTGTCAAGTCATAATAATCGCTTCAAACTTTTTAAGTAGGAATTTCTGAGGAGGAATTGAAGGCAGCATTGAAACTACCAACAAGCAGGGGATTCAGGGCCTTTAAAGGATCCTGATAGTATCTACAAATCCGTGCCTATTTTGTGTTAAATTTGTTGCTAAAATAGTTTTTATTCCCATAAGCATTAGTTTACTGGTTAATTAAGATAAAATGTATAGATTCAAGTTAGTTTCCTTGTTAGATAAGTCACTAACATATCAAAGTTAGTTACCAGTTGATCTCAGAGTTTACAGTGACTAACCTAACTTAGCTAGCTATGTAACCCTTGGTTGGTTTTATCACAAGGCTCCCCCTACAGGCAGAGAGTAAAAGTTTACTGTTATTTTGTTGCTACTCCACTTCCTCCCCCTAGCTATTCGTAATTGTATTGAGCACAATACAATTTAATGGGATTTGTGCATTGCATAGTTGAAGGTAAAATACAATCAGATATTTTTTGCTTTCCAGGGTCTGTAAATAAGCATCAGTAAAAGCTAGTCTAGACAGGCACACTATTTTTGTTGATCTAAAATCTACTATTCGTTTTAGACCAATAACATACAATATTCATTCAGACTGATACAGAACACCAATTAGCAAATAGTTTTACAAATAGTACAAATAAAGTAGTACAATTAATAGGATAGTGCAGCTGTCCAAAACACGGAGGATATAGGTAAGTAGTGGTAATAAAATGCAGCATAATAATCTATAAATCAGAATATTTTTATTACAATATAAGCTAATGTTGACTAGCATGGCCTAATAAGAGCCCACTCTTTTTTTAAGCTTATTCACACAAATAAACTTGTATCACAAGTAAAATTATTCCATTCGATCTTTTGAACTAAGTAATTGAAATAAATGTACCATAGCGACTTTTCAAGCATGCTTAGATTAGATTCAACTTTAGATACCCTTCTTTGAAGAAAGTAGGCAACACTGGGTAATGATGAAATGTCCACCAGTGGAGTAAAAGTGTATACATAGGACAAGCCAATTTAGCCTAAAATCACTCCAGGACACCAGTCCTAACCCATTTTCTTGCTAATAAAAAACTACAGTAAGATTTACATGTAATGCAGTTTTTTAATAGTAGAAACTCCATTAAATCCCACTGTATGACGATGGTTGGTCACAACCCATCAAACAAAGCTGAACTGCATAAAGTTGTGCACTAGGATCACCAAAAAGCAGTGTGAAAGACTGGTGGAGAACATGCGTTCAGCCAAGAAAGCTTTTGTGAGGTCAGATTCTGGATCCTAAACCTCACTCCAACCTCACTCAGTTGTGTCATAAGTGCTTAGTTCAGTACTCAGTAGAAGGGTCATTTAGATATTTTTGGGCTTAATATTTGAAAGGTTTCCAAATCAACAGGCAAAACAAATGGGAATCCTCAAGTCTGAACTACCCACATGTGATATTATTTGTGAAAATGTTGGCTTTGACCTTTTGCCGTCACCTTTTTTATTCTGTAGGAGTCCAGATGATTCACAATTTAAGCAACAAACAAAACTCTGAGAGCATGTGAGCTCTCATGTGAAAAATAATAATTTCATAATCCACACTGTAAAAGCAGAAGTCAGAGAAGGGGATGCCAAATATATTGATGGTTAACATAACTTCAGTAGCCGAAGTCTCATGGAGAAGAAACATATTTGTATAATGTTTGAATTTACTTCATGGTTTCAAATTTGCTATGTTTGTTTGTTTCATAGACTGTATATAGCTGGACAGAACATCGTCTCTCAAAAGTGAAGCCACCACAGGTCGGGCGCCCCCTGCTGTTCGGCTGCAGAAAGCTGTATAACCCCACCCACCCCCATAGGTTTCAATGGCAAAACAGACAACTTTCAATCACGTTTTTTTCTAATATACTGTAAATCTTCCACCTTTATTTAAATGCAACAGCTGGTGTAACCTCTGCTTATATTGTCAATTTTTTATATTCCCACAGAATTCGTTTTTTAAAGCGTTATTCAGCTCTATTTAAAAAGGTGTGGTTATTGTAAAAAGGGCTGGGTTACACCTAGCCGGGGTGGGACCAATGACTGTATGGGAGGGACCAATAACAGACCGAACCTGCATCATGTTCTTTTTTCCCCTTACGTCAAGCAGTAGACTAGTACTAGTAGTTAGTCAAACGTTTAGCTAGCTAACTGTACTACCATTATTATTTTTTATTAGCTAAACTGAATTTAGATAGCTGTATTATTAATGTCGTGTTCTGCTGTTAATTGCTCTAACAGACATTCTGGACAAAGTTCTTTGCAGTTTTTTTCGGTAAGTTTGCTGGCTGTTTTTCCCTCCACTCCTTTGTCTGTGTGCATTTTATTTTATTAGTTATCATCTTAGACGAACCATTTAATCTCGGTTGGATTTTATAGCTAGCTTAATTTGTTAGCTAACATTAGTGTAGTTATCTAACTAACTATATTCGCTAGACTCTGTAGAATTAATATTTTTACTTGGTCAGTGGCTTCGCCCGTCACCGGTGCGTGCGGCAAGCTGACCCAGATAGCATGAAGGCTCTGCCCGAGATCCGCTGATGTACGGCAGCACTGGTTTAGACTCTGCATAATCCGTGCAGAATTTAGCCAAATGTATGTTTTTCGCTGTATTTTATTCACTTCCACTTGCTACATACAGAACTATCATGTGGTTATCATGTGGTTAATGTCCATAACGTGCACGAACTGCACTGTTACTATGAAAATATTAACCTTATCGTGCTGCAGATAAGTTCTCCGCTCGGCTCGGTTTGTCAGACTGTGTGAGCTCTGTTGAGGCAGCCCTCAGGGGCGGGTTTATTTAAATGAGTAGGCTGTCTCTCCACAGTATTTCTCCCTCCTCTGGTCTCTACTGCGCAGACTCTGGTCTCTGAATCGCCAAAATGGCGGAAGATTTTGGCTTCATTTTCATTGAATGAATGGGAACGGCGACACGGCGTCCATCTTTATATACAGTCTATGGTTTGTTTAGTGTAATTTAATACATCACAATTACCAAGATGATGCATTTCACAGTAAGGGGTGTGGTTACGTATGATTTGAAGCAGTGTAAAGTTTCTCTTCTGGTAGAAAAACCAAAGGTCTCAAGTGTCTGATGTATATTTAACAGAATGGTACACTAGACCTGAGCATGTAAATAACAATTTAGATGTTTTTTTTATTTAATGTGCCGATTCTTTATATTTATTACAATGTTTTAGGAGTTAGAACAGTTTCTGCATCACACTTGCCATGTCATATCAAACGAAGTATGCTGTCCAAACTGCAGCAATAGGTTCTGTGTCTGACTTTTCTTCTACAAGGTGGAGCAGCTAGGTAGGAGTGTCTAATAGCATAGAAGGTGTGAACACTAAGGTGTTTAAAAGCTCCAGCAGCACTGCTGTGTCTGATCCATTTATACCAACACAATAAACACAGCAGCATAATTTCAGTTTCACTGCAGTGATGAGAATAATCTAGCAAACAAATAATAGCTGCTCTGTGGTGGTTTCTCCTGTGGGATCCAGACTATTGAAGAACAGACTGAAAGGAGGATCATAAAGATATGTAGGAAGTAGGAAATAGAAGGACCACAGTCTGTATTTGTAGAACTGCAAAGTGCTCAGAGAAGTTAAAAGAAACAAGGAGGTGGTCATACCGTTAGCTAATATAGTATACTACAGTATAATGTTGGCTGTTGCTGAGTGGGTGTTTTATGTATTTTGGATATCCAAAACACTGTGAAAAGCACGTTAGAGCATTCAAGTGGGGGAGAGAGATGATGCATTGACCATGCAACAGTCCTTCCCACATGTGCCACATTTGTTTCATAAAACTGCCTTGGTTAGCAGGGCTAGCAGGGCTGGTTCAGTTAAACCTCAGCTGCTACACAGCTTTAAAAGCCTCTACATGGCTTAAGAAAGCTCAGTAACCAAAGAAGGAATATAACAGGAGTAAATATTGGCAGTGAGTTTGAAAGTTGGAGACTTAGAGCTTAAAAAGACACAAGACCGTCCCAGAGCTGCTAAAGAAAATATATGTCCCAATATATTGACTGTAAATATATGGAATTATTTAATTTTACAATTTAAGGGTTAATTGGAAAGACTTAATAAGTTCAATATTTTTCATGGATACAGTATGTGCTACTGATTAGTGTGTGACTAAAAACAAATATCATATATTAGATTAAAAAAATACTGAAAATATATAGAATAATATATGGTGTTATATAGTAATTAATATATTACAATATGTTGAAAAATACATAAGGAATTGCCGCTTTTCATATATTGTGTATATGGAAATGTTATATATAAAATATATTTACTCATGTATGTTAATATATTTAGTTTTATATGTATCAATATGCTTAATTATATATTTAATCACATATATTACTATATAACTAGTATATATTATCACATTTATTGTGTTGTGCTGAACGTTATATTTCACAATACATTAAATAATATATTTATGCTTACATATTTCCATATATTACCAGCACATGTACCATATATTACCACATATGTTGCAATGTACTTATTATATTATTATATTATATATTGAACAATGCACTTCACTATATATTCAAGAATATATTTCAATATATTAATATCAAAAATACACATACCATATATTACCACATATATCATAATGTATTTTATTATATATTTAACAATACAATTCACTATAAATTCAAGAATATATACTAACATATACTACTATATTTATAATACAAAAACAAATAAAGGTATGCTTAAAGTTCAGGAGAACATCAACATTAAAGAGTTCCATCAGTAGCACTGGCTGTAGCTTGTGATTTTGCAGTCTTCCAACAATGGGCCGAGACAGAAATAATGGCGATTTTTCTTCCTCAAAATTGGCGGCCCCTGGTGTTGAACTGCAAGCTGAATCCCCTTAAAATAGTTCTTTCAGAATAACAACTGGGTCAGGTTACTCGTTAATTTGCGTGTGAGTTCACGTAGTACTTGAGTTATGCACGGGTTTGGAAAACACTCTTTAATTAACAATTAATCTTAAGTACGAGTTAACAAAGTTCTTAGTGTTACAAAGCTTTCAGAAAAACCCACCCCTGATCTGCTAGCCAGCGCTTTGCCTTTGGGGCCGAGCTTTTAAAAAGATAACAGGGAATGCCGTATTGGCTCCATCTAAAGGCCAGAGCAGGTAATGTAGCTGGGAAAAAACATCTTGATTTTTTTTTCGCTTATTAATTATCTCGTGTTAATAATAGGTTCCAGCTTCTTTTACACTGGTTTTATTGTCATAGAATAAAGGAGCACGTCAGGTACATTAACATTAATAGTAATATGATGATTAAAACCTCCATTAGCACAAAGCTGAAGTGTGTACGAGCCCAGAGAGCACATTCATTCTGTACTGTATTTTTTTTAAAGCTTTACTACTAACGTGTGGTTTGTGAAAAAATCTACTTTTCTTTGTCCATCAAAAATCCACTTCTGTGCGTTTAAATATATGAATGCTCCCTGTTCTGATTGGTTGTTTTTTTTTGTTACACACAAAAATGAAAATCCAGTGCTGTAAGATGCTGATGATGATGTTGTTGGTTGTAAAGAAAAACGTCATATGCTGACCGTGTTTTTTTTTTTTTTTTTACGGAGAGTTACGGAGACCAAAACCAATGTTTGCTGAACATCATCATGTTAATCTACACATAACAGGACAACAATCAAATATTAATTTTAGACAAATATGTCACTTCAAACCTAAAATCCAACATCCATACAACATTGAGTTTTTTCTAAACTAAAGTCCAAATTCTGTCCAACGTTAAAGAGTTCAGCGTCTTTCTGATGTCAAATTGTTTTCTGTTGCCTGCCGAAAAAAAAAAAAAAAACATGTCTCTAATCACTAATCCACCACTGCCCTTAAGAGTATGGTATCAGTGGTGTCTGATGCTATTATGGACTTTCTAAATTACAGACCTATAAAACTTAAATTAAAAGTACGCACAGTATGTACGCAATGTATATATACATTTTTCACACTGTACAAAAAACACTATTGCAATCTATAGTGAATAGAGGATCAAAATTTCAGGGGTGTATACTTAAGTCACATGACTTGAGTACAAATTTAATGACAAAAAAAGTCTTGACTTTGACACCACCTTCACTAACTTGGGTGTGGAATTGGAACAATTTATTATATAATCTAATTACTTAACTGATTTCATTTCATATGCAATTTACTTTGGTTTTAATAAACACAAACATTAAAAAGATTAGTGATTAATATTGGTTAAATAAACTACTAACCAACTAGATCATTGGTGTTAAATACTGAGATGTGGCATTACATGTGACTTCACCTGAGACTTGCCTGTATTGACTTGGGGCATAAATCGGGATTTGCTCGTATTTACATGGTGTCCAGACTTACTTGTTACTTGCGACTAAGCGACTTGTTCCCACCTCTGCTAAACTGTAAAAGAGAATATCAAATGGACATCCGTTTTAAATGTAACATAACTTTATTTGGCATTGTTGTTTGTTTTTTTTGTTGCAAAAACAAAAATACAGTATATAAAAAATGCAAGCGTTAAACCACATGTACTTAATTTACACACATAAGCAAAACTAGAACATTACTACAAAAACCTTAAGGAACTGCACAGGTGAACATGTTTATGTACATCGATCCAGTCTGTCCTAGTGAGCCACGTCTTGCTTTACTGTACATGGATTAGCAAGGAGGCCAGAGACTGTCTTACAGTAGTTTTCCAGGGGGGTTGTATTACACTGAATGAAGGAAAATCAAAAATGCACAATCTGCTTTCACAGCTGGTCCCTTTCACGTATTACTTGAACAGAATGTGACAGCTGCAAATTTAGACAAAACAAGTTAGTAACAAAATCTGAGACAGTATGGGTGTATGGGTGTAATCCAAACTTAGTGGAATGATTTGATGAAAAAAAAAATCTGAATAACATAATTTATCACTGAATTCCAGATGTAGATGATCAGCCAAAGAATGCTTGGTATCTGAAATTAATTCTTTAGTTTAGAATAGGAGATGCACTCAAAATGCATCCTAATCTGTACTTGATTTGCACAGATGAATCAACACGGGTTACAACAAAGTAGGACTAATTGTATGTTTAAGCTTTTAGAAACTGTAATTCGACTGTATTAAGCTTAAATGTTTATATAAGATAATGCTGGTTGACTAAAGCTAGTCTTTTCTAAGCAAACACAGATTTTGCCATATATTTGTAGAGACTGGGAAGCATCTAAGACTTAAGAGATAAGAGATTGTTAGCGCTGTTAGACTAGCATCTTCTGTTCTTAACTAAAGAACATATCAGATTCCAAACATGTCTAGGCTGATCAGCTGCATTTGGGGTCAGTCATAAATGATGTTTAGGATCCAAAACTCAAAAAAACATAATCAACCTACCATAAATAACAATAACTTCCAGATAATAAAATCGAGAAGATATTTCACTGCAAATATAGTTGTCTTCTTTTGGTAGGGTTGAAACACAAACTTTACATTAAGATCAATGGCAGCACATACCTGGATCTGGTACACACTGGCAATTTAAACTTTGAAAATTGGTCTCAATTTCTGAATAAAGAATGAATACAAACAAAAAAGACTTACTTACACACAGCAGTAAAGGAGGAGGACCCCTGCTCCTCCAGACAATGGTCAACAGGTCAACAAGCCAAAAGACCAGAGCACAATATGCTACTCTCTCTCTTTAAGGACTGAAGGACTAGCTTAGTCAAACACACTAATGCTGCTAACAGTTCAACAGCTATATGGGCTAACAGCTCAGTTCACAATTAAATATTTTTTTACCACCTTTATTTTTTATCATATGTATTAACCATTGAAAAAAAAATCACAATTGACTTGTTAGCATGAAGTCATGATGCCAACCGCAATCTGTCAGTTTATAACAGATTTCAGACCCATTGTTAGCAATATTAGCTTTTTTGACTAAGCTATTCCCTTAAAACCTTAACAAAAGTCATCAACTTTTCTTAAAAGAGACAAAACAAAGTTCACAATGTTCCCTTCACCCAACACGTACATACACACAAAAAGAATAAAACAAGCATTAAAGAAGCCGCAGTAAAAGAACATTTACATGAAATAAACACGCGCCGCGAGGCAGAAAAAGAGAGGAAGTCGTGGATTCCCCTTAGCAGTGAACAGCTACGTTTCCCTCCGCTACAAATATTTACAAACAGTACAAGAGCTGAGCAGTAGTTTCTACAAAGGACAACGAAAAAAAAAACTTCAGGTAATGGAATCACGTTTCTTTCTCTTTTCACGAGTAAGCTGTTTCTATTGGTTTCCTGGCCACTTATTACCTACTGCTTATGAGATCAGATCAGAAAACACAACATGAATTAGCTTTGAACTGGTTTGCTTTGAAATCTGAGAATCTTTTGGCAAATGCAATGAAGATGGGCTTTCTCCATTCATAGGATGGGAAAATGCTTTGCGGAAAAGAGAAAATGTGGTCTGCAGTGAGTGCATCACAGGATTTCTGTATATATAGTGAACATTTCAATGCTCTGTTCTGCTATTTTAGCTGAGGTTGACAGGGTGTTTTAAAGCGGTAATTAAGAGAGACTTCAGTATTAAATATTATATATAATATATACACGGTTTAATGTTTATGACGACCATGTGTGGAAACATTACTGCCAATACAGCCTTCAGGTGATTGAAGAACATGATGAAAATGTTTGGAAAAGAAAAACAAAATAATAGTTGGAACAAGCTCACTTTAGTCCAATATGCCCAATCAACAATACTGCTGCTCACTAAAGGAAAAGTACAAAGATTCTGAGTACTCTTTGTCCAAAAAAGATGCCTGCTCCACTGGAGGTCATCCATATCCTAACATCTGATCGTAGGGTCAGTGAGGCACTGAATAGGCTTCAGTTGGAATCTTCAGTTCTTGGCTACTTTCCATGTTATTTGCGTAGATCAGTGTAATTCACTGCAGAAAAGGATATAAAAAAGAAAGACAGTTAGATAAGTAACACTTCTTAAAAGATAAACAGATTTATTGCCAGTTAAAATGAACACTTTTTAGCTACATACACATTACAAGTGTATGTAATCTTTAATCAATTATAATTTTTTTTTGCTCAGGGTTTTTGCTTGTGTTTGACAGTCTAGTTCACATTCATAAACGTATCTTTCCTGAAATGAGAATAAATCTGTCACTAAGACGGCCATGGTTGAAATAATACTGAGACAGCCTTAACATTAAACACTGAGAGTTTTCCACTCTTCCATTCCCAAATCGAGAGAATCGAAACAGCTAATTCGGTTTGTACATCAGCCTTGAGTATCACCTTCATTTACTAGCTTGTTATTGTAGTACATGACACTTTTAAGCTTACACTACAATAATAATGTGGTCATAGGTATCTCTGATTATCTCCAAATGTGGTTTGAGTAAATGGATTATGATGCATGTTCACACATGTTCTTTGTGCTGACCACTTACAATCAAATCAACTATAAAGTATGTTAATGTCAGGTGCGAATAGGGACATTCATGTTCCATGCCCATAAATCTGATATATACTCGGATTTAGGACCTCGTATGAAAATGACTCATTTGAAATGAAATGAATTTGAAAAGTCCACACAGTCCTATTAAGGCAGATTAAGGCAATATAATCAGATTTGAGTCAATTCTGTCTGCTAATGCAAATGTAGCCTCTTACATCCATCTTCTTATAGGATCTATAACATAATTTTACTGCTGTAACTGGTGTCATATGCAGGATTCATTAGACACCCTTATTTCATTTATAATGTAATGTTTTTTACACAGCTGTAATATGGCTCAAATGGGTTTTAGACCACCTCCTGTAATAGTTTCAGTATGATCTGAGTTTTCTCTGTTTTAAATGTGTCTTGGGTGAGTTTACACTTGCATCTTTATGTGCACCACCAACAAAAAATGTCAAATTAGAGAAACGACTCGTAGCTTTATAAAGGTGAAATGGATGCTTTAGCAGCTCATATGTGGAGCATCTTTTGCTGGAGTGAACAGCTGGTCTGAAGTACACGTTCAGGTCGAGGAGGAGAATAAAGGACAGGCGGTTTGCTTTTGCTGTTTTTGCAGCTATAGCTGCACCACAAGATATGTGTGTACAAGAGAGAAGCACATAGTGCATGCGTAAAAAATGCAAAAAGACGCATCATTTCTGATTTGACCGTTCACATCCATGTCGCATGTCCATGGATTGGATATGAATCCAATTTAGGACCACATATGAAAGTGTCTCAAATCTGAATTTTTTTTGGATTTGGCACGTTCACACAGCCATAAAAAATCAGATCTGAACCACATTGAGCAAAAAAAATTATTTGAGTCACTTCAGCCTGGCAATGTGAACGTAGCCTTAATGTACAACAGATGAAAAGGAATAAGGAATAAAACTGAATCCACATGCTGTTCTTCCCACCGCTTCTATAGTTACCTGGTCACTAGGTGGTTTCTTATCTCCGTTGACACCTTTTAGTAGTACCGACTTCTCTGTCTTATCCGCCTTCATCTCCACAACAATGTCATCCTTGTTGGTTTTCTCCTTGGTGCTAAAGGGATTAATGCTGTAGAGATTAACATACTATACTCTAATATGCTGCAGCATTTGATGTGAAAATGCTATTAATATTAGAACAGTTTGGAAGGGATGTGTTTTTACAATTAGTCAAGACAGTAATTGTAGTAATTGCAGCTTCTACTGTCAATAAAATATAAACATATCATGGAAATGGTTCTTTAAACACTGATGTTCTAAAACCTTATCCCATCCAAATAGTACTTAAAAAATTTAGTCTTTTTCAATATACATAACAGAAAACTAAACCAGGCACTTACATCTCCTGTTTACCAGAACGTCCGCAGGGTAACTTGCCCTTCTTGTACAGGAAGTAGAGAACACTTCCCAGAATGGCCACCAGAAGAATGCTGATAATAATGACCACGATGATCACCCCACTGTTATCTAGAGAAATAGTGTATGACAAAATCAGTTTTTATGCCTCAAAACACAAAACAAAAAAGGACAATAATGTTCAAGGGAGTACAAACCATGCAAGTTCAATATAACCTCTATAAAGCCTATATAAAAGACACCTATTAGGTATTAGTTTTTTTCAATAACAAGCGGCTTCCTTCATATGAGCAGTGCATGCATGTTTGTAAAGTTTAAAAAATGCATTAAAACTGTAATTCAAATTAACTAAATAATTTGTGTACATCGCAAAGCAGTAGGTATAACTAAAACTAATACATTTGTTTTAACATATAGAGCTTCTGCAATCATACAATACACAAAAAAGTTCTGGGATGCCATGCATGTCTGAAAGAGGCTTTAGACATTTCAAGGAAAAAAATTGACCAAATGGTCCTCCCCATGTATTTTTAATGGTGGAGAACCAAGTATATTATTGTGTTTTGTCTTCAGAGTTTCAGCATTCACTCAGTGTTATAACAGGAGCAAATGAGGCCAAGACTGCAGCACAGTCTGGTCTAATTCACTTCCATTATGTCAACAGACTGAAAGTCAGAACCTGTGGCACCAGACAGGAAAAAAATTACACACTCAGACCATTTAAGTCTACAACCAGGTAAAAGAAAACAGAATCTGGACAGCATACTATACTAATCTGTCCTTTATCACTTGGAGGAAGAAATTGTGCAGATATAGCTGTAGGAATGTGAAATGCTATCTGGTGTAATGGAACATGCTAATGCACAAAAGCACTGAAAGGCAAATGGCTACAGAGTTTTACCCCTCCTGTGAGACAAATTAAAATAAAAAGATTGGCATTCTGAAGCAATGGGAACAAATGCTATGCATAAGCGCGGAGTTAGACGACAAACAATCGTCTGGGAATGAGTTTTACGATCTGACTCCTCTCAATGAAACAGCACGCCACTGCCGCAAACGCTCCCCACAATAACTTTAATACCCTGCTACGCCACACTTCAAAACATTTTTTTTGCTAATTTTTCGGAGAAAGCTAATTATACATTCATCTTGGAGGGGGAAGAAAAAAAACATTTGATGGTAGATGTGTTTTCCTAAGCAAAGTCTGCCTTGATTTCAGCTCGTTTTTTTTCTGTATGATTTTTTTTTCTCTTCACACAGAATTTTAAATATGCCCAGGGGCTGCTGCGAGGAGCCAATCTAACTTCTGCAGAGGCTTCGACATATAAAAAAAATGATGAATTATTAATTTTTTTTTCAAACGTCAGCTGATCATTTATTGTATGGAGCGGATGGATATATCGGCAGACAGGAATGAAAAGTTTGAGTCTGTGGTGAGGGGCTGAAGCTGAGTGAGATCTTTACCTGCGGTGTTCCGTGCTGCCGGGGTCACGATTGGAACTGTGGAGAGAGGGAAAGAAAGAAAGAAAGTGTTTTTTACTCTCAGCAGACTCACAAGGATACTTCTCACAAATCTGCACAAATAACATACATTTTAATTATTTTTTTTCCTTTATTTATAATTTATATTATATACACAGTAGTTACTTAAGTTACTTAAACATAAAACACCATGCTATTATACTGTATTTGAAAAGAAGAAATTGTAAAAGTTCTTTTTAGCTGTAATGACTGTACATTGATTAGGTAATGAATATTTGAGTTGATTAAATAATCAAGTAATTAGCACTCAATTTTCACAATAGGGTAAAAAAACTATGTGGAACAGGTTTGTTTTTGTGCACTGTTCTAATTACCTATGGTTATGTTAAGTGACACTGTGCAGTTAATCTGAAACCTAAATAAACTCATTGTTTCAGTTTTTATAAAGTGCAAAGTCTACCACCTCTTCCTCATATCACTGCTAATTTCAGTATTTTACAGGGAAGACTTCCAGTAGTGTGTGGATTATAGTTGGCATCACCTTATGGCATCAAAACACTAATTTATAATCAAAACTTGAGCCCAACAAATAGCCATATGTGAACAAATCTCTCTTTTGGGATTAATTTAGTTTCTTGATTCTTTATTTGGAGAATTTCTTTATATAAAAAACTAAAATGCACTTGAATTATTTCTTTATTACTGAAGATACGTAACATAAATGTAAAAAGTAAGAAATTGTTTATATATGTTTACTTATTGGAGGAGTTCAACTGACAATGGTTTCAAACACAAAACATCCTAAAGAATAGGTACACTTGTACATATTTTTACATGCTTTGTAAGATTACACATTACACAAATGATCTAGAGCTATGGTTCTTGTGGTGTTTTTGTTAAAGACAATTACTTACATGAGCCAAAAGAATCATGATATGAGAGATGGCACAACATCACTACACTCTATCAAATAAATCACCTAAAACAACTAAATTTCAAACACAGTGATGACTCCACTAGGCTTATTTTGTAAACACTAGAAGCAAAACTTTAGTTAAGAAGAGCTTGTGCTTCCATGAAATAGACGTGGCAGCATATATCTAAAACAGATATGTAGAACTTATTTTAAAACAGGAAAATGATTTTTGGCTGCAGAAAGTTAGATAACCCCTGCTTTACAGGATAAAATTTTGTGCAAATATTGAAAAACTCATACATGTTTGAAATATGCGTAACTTTCATGTAAATCAAATTTATTTAATTTCTTTGTGTTTTACCAGTATGTCAAATTTAGTAATAAACAGTTAATATACATTTATTGTGCATAACTAAAGGAATTTACTTCTAGAGGAATTTTGCACATTCATAAGGTGCCCAAAATGTTTGACTCTTGTTTGAGTCTGTATTTAATCATAAAATGTAAATTTAGATAAATATAATTTTTACTTAACTGTGTAATTAGTGCTGTAACTGCACAAAAATGGCTCTAGATGATTCTAAGGTTTTTTTATATATATATATATAAGATATATCTAAGAAACTCACTGCTTCTGATGGTGTAAGTCTTGGTATCGGCCCCTAGCTTGTTTGTTGCATTGCAGACGGCCACAACATCAGTGTCTCTAGTGATTTTCATAGTTACAATGCTTTGAACAAAGTCTTCTGTCTCTCTTCTCACAACTTCACGCCAGCCCTGAAGACACACACACACAAACACAAGGTCAACATACAGACATCAGGGACCAAGCTCAGTATATGTTTATCCACCCAAACTCCAGGCTTTTTATTCTACCAATAAATGAATACAGTTACTGGAATAAGGAATGAAGTCTGGACCTCCTGGCACATCCTTAAAATGTTTGAATGATAACTGAAAGGTGCTGTGTGTTTCTTACAGTAATGCTGGGGGCGCTCCAGGTAACGATGGGTCTTGGGTGCCCTCTTACATCGCATGTTAGATTCACCCACTTTCCCACCTTCTCTATTACATCCATCTCCCTCTTTGCATCTCGCAACTGTGGAGCACCTGCAGGACGTCACATTCCAGCATGAATAAACACAAGTAACAAGAGACATGAAGGTTTGTTTACCATGCAGGTGATCATTTTTTATCCTAAGGAGTGGAAATTACCACAGTGATGAAAGGCATGTTGAAAAGTATATTAATAATCTGAGGAAATTCTGTCACACAAAGCAATAGAAAAGGTAAAATTAAGAATTGAATGTGTTTACATTAATAATGCATTTTGTCTATTTACAGTGAAACTGCTTTAATTGAACAGTGATCTCTGTACACACAAAAAACAGAGGTACGATATAAGTGCTTTCTTGTACCTAAAGGTACACTTTTAATAATTGTACCTTCAAAGGTATAATATTGGTCAGATGTGTTCCCTCTGAAGTAAAAAGTATTTTCTAATAGCAGAAAGTACAGAATTGTACAATTTAACCAACCAAAAGCTACATTCACTATTCTGTATCACTGTGTTATTAATAAACAATATATATTTTAATTATACATGTTTCATTTGAAAGCCAGACAATTTTGGATCATCAAGTTCCTTACACATATTCAGTTGATGATATTGTTTATAAACTTTATAATCATTACTGGTACAAAAACATGGGTACAAAAAAGACTTTCACTGAGGTACTCTATTGTACCTCAATATAAGGTACAGCCCGGGCGAAAAGCTTTGTACTCTTTTTATATATATATATATATATATATATATATATATATATATATATATTTATGAATACACCCCTAAAACTCATGTCCACCTTTATCTATTCACAACCATTCTGTTGTTAATCGGGAGCTTGCTGCTTACCCTGCACAATGATGTGGACTGATCCACTGGTGTGCAAACCCGGTATGGAGGGAACGGTCACCTCACAGTTGTAGTGTCCAGCTGTGTCAAATGTTGCATCTTGTAGATTCAACACATTTCCCTTTTTAATCTCGACACCATTCTGAAAACACACACGCGCACACACACATACACATTAATAACAAAACTAAACACATTAAAATTTATACAGAATTAGTGTCATGCATAAAGTGATCCTATAATTTTACAGCTTTAAAGGTTTATAATAATTTTTCAGAAGGCAAAAAGCAGAAATTTCAGATGTTTTAGAAAAATGAATAGAGCTTTGTATTTTACATCAAATTACTATTAATATGTAATAACAATATATAATTATTTCATAACTAATTATTTTTCCTGCATTACTCATTCCTAAAATTGTTCCTACATTTTAAAGTAAACAAAGCTGAAATTTACATAATGTGGCCAATTTATACTTTAGTCCACATGATGTAATTCTTATTATTATTACTACAATAATGACTACTGATCCTAAATGTTTGAACAGCAGTGATTATTATTTCATTACATTTTAAAAAATGTTGAAAGAAACTTAATTTTCATAGCTTCAATCAGCTTGTCAAAGTGGTTTACTGTGGGCCTTATCTTAAATCCTACACAAGGCGTGTCGTGATGCTCACTGCTATCTTACACCCCACCAACAGTCTATTTTGTGACATTTCTTGACATTTAGCTGATGCTCTTATCCAGAGCAACCTACAAGGTTATTCTTTACACAGAAGTGGGCCAGTGTAGGGTTAGGAGAAATTAGGTGGAAATTAGGTGTGTTCAGGTAAGTTTCTGGAGTATTGGTATCTTGGCAACAGCAAAACACAGGTGTGTCACTGACTGATTAAAACCTATAGACCACAGTCCTAAGTCAGAAGCTCATTGCTATCTTTTATCAACGCAGGTGAGTTACAAACAAGGACGTTCAACAGTGCACAGACCCAAGTTATACATCAACAATAAATAGAATACAGAATCAAATAGTTTTGCTGTTCCCATTAATTACCTGTTCCCATAAATTTTCTCCTCTGCTAAGAAGCTCAGCAGTGCTGTGCTATTAAAATAGCAATCCATCAAAGACAAAGCACAAATCTGGCTCTTAAAGGGAATGACAAGTGACACGCTGATTGATGCATTTCGGCACAAGACAAACTTTGAGCGTCCAATGCCAAAGGCACAGCGACACACCCTAAATCGAGCTGCTTGGTGGGAGGTTGACGGCTCACCTATAGATTACTAAAATAGGGCCCTCTCTTCTGTTTAAATATTAAGGTCTAGGACATATTGAATACTGAGGCAGTTTAACTGTACCTTAAACCACACAGTGTTTGTTTCCAGTGAGGACAGGGCATTACAAGAGGCTGACAGGTTCTCCCCTTTCAGCATGACTTCAGAGTCTCTGGGCACCACCACAGCTGGGTCCAAATCTATGCACACACACACACAAACAAAGAACATGTGCTAAGTACTTTCTCTCCAACGTTGGTTATTGCTGTCTGCCAACTGTTCTTTGCAGCTGTGTTTATTTGAGCAAGTATGTTTAGGCCAAAACCTTCCCCACTAGTCATAGTCACTTATAATAGTTAATAAAGAAACTATAAAGGTGCATTTATCTTATTGTTTTATTGTATATTCATTTTTGTATTTATTCTTACCTATCATGACACTTGTTCGTCAATGTACAGACAGAATTCAATTATTCTCACTTTACATCTTACAATTAAGTTGCTTTTGCTAGTATGCTTATAATGTAGATAAAAAATAAGCCAAATTAGTTTTTTTATGGTATTAGCAGTTTAAATGAATAATTTATCCAAACATGTTAACATCTAATAAGCAATTAAATCTGGCAGCAGGTATTTCCTAAGGGATAAGAGATTAGACTGCCAGTAGGTAACAAAAAAAGTCATCTCTCTTTTTTAACAAAGAACAGAACCCAATTAGCAGAATCAGGTAGAAGCACAGATGTCTGACTGGAAGAAAAAATTGGATTAAGTTCAGTTTCCCCAGGATGTTGGAGTGCTAGTGTGAGCGTGGAGCTCCAGTTACTCACAGTGCACGGTAAGCTGCAGGAACTCCATCACTTCATTATTGTCTGCAGACCTGGAGTCCAGGTCCAGAGAATGGCAGTGGTAGATGCCACTGTCTCTACGGGTCACGTCCTTCAGAACCAGCACGTTATCGTCAGCATCCAGGTCTGTTTCCTAAAGGAAACATACGGTTTATTAAGCAATTTGTACTTCATAGCATGTACATAATTCATAATTTGTAATTGGGCTGTAATTGTATTAATTGTACTTTATTATGTAATCTTTAACGATTTGTATTTCAAATACATTTCTAGTGTTTATTTATTCAGTATAAAACAATTTTAATATGATCATTTCTTTTTTTTTTTTTGATTTTTCCCCTTTTTCTCCCAATTTGGTTATCCAATTGTCCCACCCCTTTTGTGCATCCCCATCACCGGTGGTACCTGCGACTCTTGGAGGATGAGGACGAGCACACGCCTCCTCCGACACGTGTGAAGTCAATAACCCCTTTTTTCGAGCTGCTGCTGATGAATCTTTGCCTGAGCAGCTAGAGTGCTCGGAGGAAAGCACAGCGGCTAGGTTCTGATTCATCCGTGTGATGGGGAGAGAGCGCCATCTACCCACCCGGAGGGAGCAGGGCCAGTTTTGCTCCCCCTATGCGCCGGCAGCTGATGGCAAAGCTGCTTGAGTGGGGGTTCGAACCTGTGACCTCCGGCACATAGTGGCAGCGCTTTAGACCGCTGGACCACTCAGCGACCATTAATATTGTAATTTCTAAATGCAAATTAATCCTTTTACCATGTTTGTCCTCGACTATCATCTTTGTACAAAGCCTAGTGAGGTATTAGCAGTTTTATTTAGGGATGTTAACATTGCATCACTAGTGCTGAGTTCAAAAGGTAGATTTCTTCTTATATATTCTGAAATATGGAATAAATCTCATAACTAACTCTCACTTTCTTACTCCTCCATACTCTTACCATTTCTCTTTCTCTCTCTCTCTTGCTTACACATTGTAGCCGTGCTAAATTACCATTGATTTCCTCCATTAATCTTAATGTGTCTGAACTTCCTTGTGTTTAATGCTAAATCTCTCTGTTAAGTGTTTACTCAGCACATTCAAATATTCTAATTTATAAGCATCCAAACTATAATGAGATATTATAATGAAGTAAAAAGGCTCTAATCTGTTTGCCAGGCTTACCACACTCACTACACAACAATAGTTTTTTATCTTCCCTTCAAGAATATAGGGACATGCCAGCATTTAAACTTTTCACATCATCAATTTAATTATGATCAATCACTGAATGTTGCAGTGAATAATATATATATATATTTTTTACAATCAATTCACATCGCAAGTAAACTACCAATGTGTTAATTTAACACTGTAATTTTATCATTAGTTTTTTTTGTTTGTTTTTAAAGGTTTTAGTCTTAAGAAAAAGAGAAAAAAGTTGGGTATTTAATAATTATTGATTCATATTATTAATCACAGGATATTGTCGGGATTAAACTAGTTAATATAAATACAACTATCTCTATTTATATTTACATTTATGGCTCATGTCACAATATATTGTTATATTGTCTCCACAAGATTTTTCTTCATGTAAATTTGTTAATTTCTTGATAATGCAAACTGAAAAAATAAATAAATAAAAGGTATCTCCAAACTTTTAGAAGCAGTATCCATCTATCCAAGTATACTTCCTGTCAGCGCCCAAGAAAAATCTTGTAACTTTAAAAGAAAAGGTAAAACTTCTTCAGCTGTCAAAAGTGAATAAGAACAAAAATGTAGACACAAGGTTTTTGTATGACAGCGATGTTATGCTTTACTGACAGATTCTGGCTTCATGCTGAATATAAAGCATGTTCTCCGTGTTAGCCTTTTCTCACCGCTACATGGCTCTCCCTGCTAGAAAATGGGGTAAGAAAAAAAAGTAAAGAGACAGAAAAAATGGGGGGCCATTCTCACTTGTTCTCGACTGAAAGTGATGGCAGGCGGGGGGTTGCCATCGCCGTGGCAACGGATCTCCACTGTGTCCCCCTCTTTGACCAGACCCTCAGGCAATTCCCTCCACATCTCGATTTTGGTAGTGGGGTCTGTGGGGCACACAAAAAAAGCCAGAGACCATAAATGGCGGGCCATTCAGACATGCGTTACCAGGGCAGTGTGGCTTCAACACTGCAGTCATTCGGTCAGCAGCAACAAAGCCGGGAATTCTGCAGCCTAGTCATAGCAGGCACAGCTCTGCTTTGATGCTGAATAAGTCATAATTTCAGGGAATGTTGGGAAAATTGAGGGGGTTTGGAATTTCCCTGTGGAAGGGGAGGCATGTCAAAAATTCAAACTATTCATTCATTTTGTATAGGTGTGTGTATTGTATAGGATTGAGTGTGTATATAATGTGTGTATGAAAATGCTGTAGTTTAGATGCAGTCCTCCAGGTGGACGGTTGTTTCCGGTTGAGAGTATGCTGTGCGCTATTGGCTGCTGCTTCTCACCTTTGGATGAGTGCTGAGTATTAATGGTTGCATGTAAAACTTGCAACTTATAAAGCGTCCTTGGGTTTCAAGAATATATATGTGTAACTTAATTTATTCACAAAATAATAACTATTATTGTGCCACATGAAAGCTAAATAATACAGAACTGCACTATGGGATATATGTGTGGGCTGCCGTGCACTGAATATGGATGTGATTTCTGCCAGAGTTGCTTGTCTGTTTGCACGGACAATCTTAGCCAGATGATGCCTGTCCCAATCATTTAACATGAACTCCGATCCCCAGTTTCACATATGCACTGGGAATACATCCTATAAAAGGTATTACCACCCACTTCACTGTCCACTGTGGGTAGTAATACCTTTTACCTTGTACAACTGCCCTGCACAAATTAAGAAATGAAATTTTCCATCTATTTGACACCCATTATCCACTAGCCCAGATTGGATGACAACTTACCTCAATGCCATATACACATATATATATATGTATATTATATCATATATTTTATTACCCAAAACTGCATAGTGAAATCACATAACTTCAAACAAAGGCAGAATTCATTGTTGGTCTCTCCTTAGAACTTGTTTTTTTGGCCATGCACATTTTGGCCTTCACGGCACTCAGCTTGACCTTCATTAAGAAGTCTTGGGGAGAGCAAACAGTTTAAAAGTAAAAGAGTGGTGAGGTGTTGAAGATGCTCACAGTGCACGCTGATGTTGACGCTTTTGGACTCAACCGTTCGAACCGCCCCGGGCACGAAGTAGCTGACCTCGCAGAAGAAGTGAGCATCTTTGTCCTCCCTCGTCACTTTATACTGGAGCTCACTCTGCACTGTGTACAGCCCAGTGGAGTCCTTGGACACCAGGGTTATCAAGTTCACCTCTGAGATAAAACATACACAACAACATACAGACAGAAACAGTAAGCTCTCTGAGGAATATTAATGCTGTTAATTAGATTTTAAAATCTTTAAATAGCCCATTGGTACTAATTAGCTTATGTCTCTCACTGCTAGATTGAAAACAGGACTGTGGTTTATCTGATTAGAGATAATAAATGCAATTCTCTTAAGAATTTTTTACCTATTTAAAATATCTCTTTTAAACATTGTGTTATTGAGTTTACAATTAGCCATTGGCCTCTGTTATAAGTGAGATTATGGCCAACAGGTTTTCTATTCCTTTACAGAACAGAGGTACTGCTTATCCTCTTAAATGTACTGTTAACAATAATGATTGTGTGATATACATTCAGCACGAGATAATAGGTTGATAAATGGTAGAATATAATATAATATAATTCTCTCATTAAAAAACATGGCAAAAAGCCTACAGTTTGAGATCTATTCTCTTTAACTTACGGCCCTGTCTGCGGTGTAATGGCTTGTGGTTGCGGTACCAGGTGATGTTCGGCTGGGGGAATCCTTTCGTTGTCTCACATGTCGCGACCTAATCAAGATCAGAGACATTTCTTCACAACTCAGTTAAAAACAGTCTAAAAATACATAAGAACACCCTCCGGTCAGAAACAATGCAACAAGCACAAGGGTTTGAGACTGTCTCAAAAGACTGACACTGACCTTTGATGGTGAGACACTGGTTACAGAAACTCCATAACGGACAGCTTCAATGACAGGAGGCTCCGGAGGGTCTAAACAACAGAACAGACCAAAACTAAATAATTTCTTCTGAGTAGAACCCAAGAAACAGCATGCTGTTGTATTTTACTATTGCCTTTTTTGGTTAAAATAAGAGTTTTATTCCCTGTTTTAGAACATATAAAGATTTATTGACAGTTATATTGTTGCATATACTGAGAAGCAATCTTGAGCTGCAATATTATACACTCCAAATATCATGGGAAAGGAACTAGTATTGTATTTCATGACTTGTGCAAATTAAAAAAAAAAATGCTGTTCGGACCTACATGAAATGTGTGTGGGGCCTCCTGCATTAAAAGTGGATGTGACACTAATGTCTGTTCACATGGATAGCTCTAGCCAGATGCCGCTGGTCATGATCATTACCACACACTTTGATTTCCATTGTATGGTGTATTTGTGACCCATTATCAGAATTTCCCTCAAACTATGAACATTCATGTCATCTTGCTATGAGCATGCAGGTCAGTGTTTGACCTCACTCACAAGATAATACCTCCAAATTTATAGAGATGTGGGCAATCACATGCAGTCCTCTCAAACAACATTTCTTTATTTTTTACAAACTCCTATCCCTTTTGAGTTTTGACATATCAGTGTACTATTACATAATATTCAAATTGATACTCAATTAAAAGTCATTGTAACATTCCAAAACCAATGCAACTAAACCACCTCTCTCACATTTATGCACCATGTACAAATGCCTTGTTAGTCAAAGAGGTGGCGTTGCTGATCAGGGGGGTGTGGTGGTTGAGGGGGTTGCGGTTGTGGGTTTGCTTGTGATTCATCTCTACTTGTCCGTTACCTTGGGGGGCAAGTGGCAATAGATGGCACTGTAAAATATTTGATCAACAAGTGGGGGCATTTGTTGTCAAGAAGTTAGAAGTTGTAGTACAAAGAGAAGCAGACTCACCAAAAACCCTCAGGTGGAACTTGCCCTCATTACTGCCAGCAGCCAGGCCATCAACCTGACAGAAGAACTCCCTCTCGTCAGACAGTTTTACATCCACAATGGTCAGATTTTCTCCACCACTGTCTCCGGCCACGCTGATTCGCTCCGTGTAGTTTGTGTTCTCATCAACCTTCTGCATGGTGAGGTCACTGTAGGAGATCCTCACTCTGCTTCCACGATGGTCACGCTGAGATTCAGGGAAAACAGTTTAGTGAATATCTTATTTTGGAAAAGCCAGACTAACAAAGTTATTTTTGTCAGCCGAGCCACAATTTTAAGCTGGTGACTACAGGATTCTGGGAAGTGTGTGCAAACTATGAGTACATACCACAAACCACTGCACCATCACCATGCTGGCATTTTGCAAGAACTTGTACTGGCAGCGGATTTCTGCTGAGTCACCCATATAAACTTCACTGTCGCCCACCATGGTTACGTTCACCTCACCACCAACTGCCAACAAAAAACACACAAGAAGATATACCATTATTGACAGTACTACTATTGATCAGATAACAACATTGACATGACGTGACATTTTCCCCAGTTGTGACATTTTAATTTATGTATAATAAAAATCAAATTGATTTACATGACCATTCTGTTCATTTAACTGCCCAAAACACTTTTTTTAACCTTTCACCTGAATGGGCAGAGCTAAACTACACTTTTGCGATAACGATACTCTTGGCGATATGACAAAACACTGAATTAAAAAAAATATTTCAATATAACATATTCAATATATATTATTTCACCACTGCAACAAAATGAAAATTTAATTTTACTGTTGCATACGATATGATTTGGCACACCCCTAAGTGAGATATTAAAAAATACAAGAATTTGAACAGAAGTCAATGATCCAGAATGTCATGAAACTAATAATTAACTCCAAATATCTCCATATATTAAGAATTAAAGTAAAATAACTGATACTGGACTAATATAATCTGTCTATATAGATATATAGACAGATATATAATAGGAAAAGAAAACAGTGTGAAGTAGCACCCTAATTTGATAATTAGGAGTGGGTGATATGGCACGATATTTCAGGATATAAAATCGCTCACAAAAAAAATGTTGACAATATTTTTGCATGTAATACAATATGGCACATTCCTAATGGCAAGTCTTACAATGTGAAAAAGACCACCATAGAATACGTGAACTGTGTGGACAGCACATTCCCAGCATTACAGACGAATTGAAGCACAATGTAATCATAAATGACCATCTGCTGAGGGCACAGATTTCCCATTGAACTGGTCCAGAGTCAGCTAAAGCCTCTAACTGTTGACCAGGCAGCGGCAGGCATCTCAAAGTCTCTGGAAGGACATTACAGGGTCGGCCATGTTATTCAAGGAATGTGCCAGGCTCGCAGTCCTACGTTGGCACTAACTATCATAGGCTAAAAAGTCAAGTGAGCCATTAAGTCCAAACAAATCGTATTGGTTTTGTCTTGGGATTATTATATGGGTTAACAATTTAGTGTAAAGCTGATTTTACATTTTGTATTGTAAAGTGTTGCTCGTATTTGCAGTACACTTTGCAACAAAAGGTATTATCAAGATTGCACTCCCAAAACATGTTGTAAAGGACATTATTGGGAAGGCAGATGTACAGCCATGGAAAAAATTAAGAGACCGCTTCAGTTTCTGAATCAGTTTCTCTGATTTTGCTATTTATAGGTATATGTTTGAGTAAAATGAACATTGTTGTTTTATTCTATAACCTACACACAACATTTCTTTCAAATTCCACATAAAATATTGTGATTTAGAGCATTTATTTGCAGAAAATGAGAAATGGCTGAAATAACAAAAACTTTCAGCTTTCAGACGTCAAATAATGCAAAGAAAAGAAAGTTCATATTCATAAAGTTTTAAGAGTCCAGAAATCAATATTTGGTGGTTTTTAATCACAGTTTTAATGCATCTTGGCATGTTCTTCTCCACCAGTCTTACATACTGCTTTTGGATAACTTCATGCCACTCCTGGTGCATAAATTCAAGCAGTTCAGCTTGGTTTGATGGCTTGTGATCATCCATCTCCCTCTTGATTATATTCCAGAGGTTTTCAATTTGGTAAAGTCAAAGAAAAACGTCATCATTAAGTGGTCTCTTACTTTTTTCCAGAGCTGTATACCCGATCTAAGGTATTTTAGTTTTTCCAATCCTAACTAACATGGGCTAAAGAGGTGCAAAGCCCTCCAGCATTGGTCTGTGAAGTGATGGAGCTCCATCCAATACTCAGTTTGAGTTGGGGTGACATTTTTGTTCGGTAGAAAGTGCAGCAACCCAGCTCTAATACATCCACTAAAGATGACCGTATAAGCCAGCATCACAATGGAGGTGATAAGAAGTGAGAGCAGCCTCTACTCACCCAGAGAGATCACGGCCAATTGTGATCTCTCGGACTCCGACATAGTCCACTGAACAACTCTAAGCCCCCGATAAACATCAATTTTCATACTACACTATACCATACAATAGTATTCCACTGCAACCCTACAACAAACACAGTTCAAACAGATGTTTCCAATGATGGAGGAAGAGATATTATACCAGCGCGCTCTAGCTTACAATAATGTAGACACCATTCCGGTCTACCACACACTGATGCTGATGATACCATCTCCAGACCACCGTGATGCTTTCAAAATACTAAGCATAACTCCTGCTGCTGTACGCAATACATGATTTTGCCTTTGTCTACCTGTAATGTGTGTGTATAGCACCTAGATTTTAATCTACCAATCTTGGGCTGACTTAGACTTCACCCACAACACTCCGAATCCAACTATACACTCACGAACAGGCTGGAATCATAACAACCACTGAACCGCAGCGACTTTTCAAATGCCACACGTCTCTGTCTCAGTCCTCCCCTTATTTCAACCCCCCCTTTCACTGCCAAAACAGAAGGTCTGCTGCCCACAACCCCCCGTCTCCCTCTGTCTCTCTCTCCGTCTATAGTCTAAGAGGGTTTCTCGCTCACCCTCCACCCCTTCTCTCTCTCCCTCTCTCTTTTTCTCCCTCTCAGCATGGAGAGAATAGGCCTGTGTTGAAAGGCCCCCCTTTTTTGATTGGAAACATCTGGGATATGGGGGGATTGGACGAGTGGGGTGCCTCGGCTATTACGGGATTTCCACGTCCTTGGCGAGTGATGACCGTGGAGAAGGACGGAGGAGAGAAGAAGAAGAGTTGTTGGCCAGAGTTTAAAAGTGAAGCTACTACACAAGTGACCCCATCACTCTACTTCCTCCGCTGGCTGTAGTCTGAAGGTCAGAAGCGAGCTACTGCTGAAAGAGGGGGAGGGGATCAGAAGGGTCCGCAGCTACATTAGATATTCATACATTTCCAGCTCAAAAATAGTCCTGACTTTGTTCCACTGCCAAAGAAAAGCAGCGCCGACCAACAACAGGATGTTGACATTTTTACAAAAGAAAGCCTGTTCGCTTCTTTTTTTTTATTTTTTAAACTGAAATGCAGAAACCATTATTTAGTTTAGATGTAGAGTTTGATTTATTCTTATTACATATAGATACATCATTAATGTCAAAAAATGGGAAAAGCAGCTCCTTTAATTTAGGAAATTAAATATATACATATTGTATATGTATTTATATGATATATTCATGTATATTTAAATTTAACTTTATCTACAAAGGCCATAAAGTGGTAAAGAGTACTGTTGTGATCGTAAGTTAGTGGATTTATTGAACTTCTTTATTTTGAATGTTTAATTATATACAATGAAGGTAAATGAGTGCTACTAACCCTAACCCTAAACTATTAGACTAAACTACAGGTGTACAGTTTCACTGAATTAAGGATTTAAGGGCATTACTAAATGGGCATTACTAAAAGTTACAAAATGTACTTTTATTTATAGGTCTTTTTATATATATGTGCCTTTCATTTCAAAGATTTATGTTTTTGCTATTGCTAAATGTAATTGCAGCAGTTTAAATATATGTAAAGTTGCCAATTGCTGTTTTTTTTTTTGTTTGTTTGTTTAATTCAGTTCATTTCTAAATAATTAAAAAAACACAAAAAACCTGAAAACAATAAAAACTGAAAACAATTGAAAACTGAAACAGGGAAAAATAAAATGTAAATTTGCCAAAAAAAGTAGAACAGTTTTTAAAGAATGCAATTAAAATCCTTATAGCAATGCTCCAAAATCTAGTAGAAAAACTTCCCTGGACAGTAGAGACAATTACTCCAACAAAAGCAGTACAAGCATCATTAAATAATGAAACCATTGAAACAGTGAATGTGAAACCAAAACCTCAGTTCTTTTATCCATATAATACATACTATGTACTGCTTGAATACGATTTTAGTTATCCACAATGTCTGGCCTTTATGTCCAAAAACGATTTAACACACAGACATGCAGAGCTTTAGTTTTATTTTATTGAGCAATATAAACTATTTTAGGAAACTCCACAATGCTACGCCAAGCCATAAGAAACACCAAAGCTTTTCATCTTTAAAATTAGTGCTGGACGATATGGCCAAAATTCATATGACGATATATTCCTTAATTTCGGTCGATACGATATAATTTCGATATCGATATAAATACTTAGAAGGCCACAGAAAACTGCGAAGAATCCCTGCAATGGAAATATGTACCTACTACTGTCTGAAAATTTTATTTAAGTCTTTGAAACCTCCTTTCACGAAAACATTATAATACTTAAGAAATAAAAAATAGTCAAGATAAATCAATGCTCAATTTTATTTGCATATAGCAAAATAAAAACATGACATCCCTGTCAAACATAAGCCTATATAACTATTACCAATAAAAATAACTTTAAATTAGGACAGAAGCAGAGCTTCTTATTCTTTTGTAAACAAATTTAACAGATCAAAACAAAAGTGTTTCAACTAGGATAAAGAATAAAAGAAGCCTTTATACACATAAAAGCAACAAGATTTTCCCATCAAATAAACAAACCTATAGGCTTTATCAACTATAAATAACTTAGTTACAATATAAGCTACAAAAGTGCTTCAGCCAAAATACAACTCTTTATAAACATAAAAGGAACATGATATCCCCGTCAAATAAACAAACCTAAAGGATTCATAAACTTTAAATAACTTAAATAACTTACAACATACGCTATAAAAGTGCTTCAGCCAGTATAAGGAAAATATTGTATGTAGTGGAACTGATTGAGGTGGTGGAACAGATTAGATGTTTTAACGTTACCGCTGCTAACCTGCTCCACTCTCCGGCACAATTTGCAGCAAACTGAAGTTTAGCAGACCTTCGAGAGTTGAACCAAATCCTCACCACTGAATTAGACCTCCCTCCTTCAATTGATCACTTGTGGAAGCGGCAGGGGCATTCATTTTGCATCAAAAATGTCCCGTGCTGGGAGCCAAGAGGGCCCGCGGCTGACCGAGAGGACCCGCGACTGACCGCTGACCGAGCGGACCCGTGGGTGGACCGAGCGGACCAGAGGCTGACCGAGCGGACCCGTGGGCGGACCGAGCGGACCAGAGGCTGACCGAGCGGACCCGTGGGCGGACCGAGCGGACCAGAGGCTGACCGAGCGGACCCGTGGGCGGACCGAGCGGACCCGAGGCTAGGCTAGGCTCGACTTGGTTCCGCTCCGTTCCACTCCAGCGCGGAACATTTCAGATGCAAACCGAGCCTACCTTAGCCTTGGATCCGCTCGTCCCGGCTCCGTTTGGCTCCAGCGCGAGGCATTTTAGATGCGTAGCGGACCCGAGCCTAGCCTAGCCTAGCCAAATCTAGCCTAGCCTAGCCTATCTGGCTACGTGCCTATGTGATTACATCATCACGCACAGAGATAGTCCAGCTACGGAGGCTGATTGTGTTCAGCTGTGCGGCGAGCTGACGCCAGTAAAACCCCTGTCCGTGACAGATTCTGTAAATAATACATATCGATATACCACAAAAATGATATCACCGTTATTGAAACATTTCTTATCGCGATAAATACCGATATCGAATTATTGTCCAGGCCTATTTAAAATAAATGAAATTGAAAAAATGAAATGCATATGTCACTGAAGACATGGTGGCCACATCCGTCCAAAATCGGTTACAATCAGAGGGTATGCACACGCCCACACACACACAACCTTATTAAACTCACAGTCACATCCCGCTGGTCCCATTCAGCATTCACTCAGCATTGTCAAGGCCACTGCCATTCCTTCTCCAATAGCCCCTCCCTCTCTCTCCTTACACCCTACACTGGGAACCGCCCAGTTCATTGCCAAACTCAAGACCCCGGTCTTATTCACCTCTCCCTTGTCCCACTCAGCAAAGACTGTGTCCACCCACCCATAACCCGAGATCCAATCCATTGTCCAGACACCTGGGGAACCCACACCCTGTTTAGCCCCCAATGTCTTAGCCCCCCCTGAGTCCAGAGCCTGAATCAAGAGCTGTGATGGTTGTGTCATGGGACGCCCAACTAGGTTCTGCCTTGACACCCCCTTACCACACAGTTATTATTCGTCATGACTGTTACATGGTTATGATGCACTTGGGTGGTCCATATGAAACACGTAGTACCTGAAGGGCTGAGTTTTAACATGATCTCAAATGAGGACACGTTGAAGTCAAGTTTGCATTGGCTCATTTCAACAAACATACCGTATTTTCAGCACTATAAGGCGCAAAATCATCAGTGCGCCTTTTAATCCAGTGCACTTTATGTTATGTATTTTACCAGTCAGGTTGTAAGGAGCAGTAAAGCCACTCTGTTAAAGTATAGCATTATACAGGAGTTTTAGTTTAATTCTCCAGCACTGGGGCTGGAGTAGCATTAGCATTAGCTGCTAACCACTATTTCCCTGTTCAGACGTGAGTATTATTGGCCTGTAGACTGCTGCTAACCCTGGCTAGAACTGCTGAAGCAGCATTAGCATTAGCCGCTAACCACGCTTGTTCTTTTTTGCGCTCAGAGGTGAGTATTAGCAGTCGGTAGCCTGTTAACAGCATTAGCCTTAGCCACTAACCACGCTAGCTCTTACGCCTCTCAGAGGCAAATATTATCGGCCTGCCGCCTGCTGCTAACAGCATTAGCATTAGCCTTAGCTGCTAACCACGCTAGCTCTTTCGCCATTCAGAGGTGAGTATATCAGTGTTTACCATGTTAAAAAAAGCTACATGGGACAAACCGCTAGTTAATATTTTGCCCTGGGTTACTGAAACACTCTGGATTCCTAAGAGTAGCCCTGCAGCATTGAGCAGTGGAAGTGTGTTCTGTGGAATGATGGTGCTCCATCCAATACATCTGGGAAGAGTTGGGCAGAAAAGGCTATCACACACTGGTTGCGCATGAGTGTCATAGTGAATGATTTGTTCATATTAAAGATATTAAAGGTTGAGAACACTGACTTCAACTCTTATTTCATAGAGATAAAACTATGTATTCCCTAATATACAGCTGGTAGAGACAGTTACTCCAATAAAATGATAAATTATTTTTTAATACCCTTGATTTTTGAGGAAATTAACTAGTAAGGTGTCTCAGTACATTTTGTGATGTTTTGTGCTGACAAGGATTGCCATAAAGCCCACCTTATTTCGTAACCTTATTGCTTTGCTAGCGCTGCGAGATCATTATTAGGTTTATCTGTGTCTTTGTTCTCTGTTCTGTTACAGTATGCCCATGTACTGTCTCCCAGTGTCTATATCCAATATGTTTGATTCTCTGTTTCCTTGTTGCGAGTCTTAGTTTACAACTTCATTTTGTATTCACTAGGAATGCACTGAATATTCTGCAACTGAAATTATTTGGCTGGAAATGGCTAAAAAGCCAAATAAGTGATGTGATCAAATCTCAATCAGCACAGACGTTTAAAATGTTCAGTGTTCAGTACATTTTCTTAAACTGTATTTTTGTTATTGCTTCTGGCTTGAAAGTTTGTTTGCAGTGGAGCTCCACTATTCCCAAATATTCTGGTGTTAATTGTCTCATCTGTTCTATGACTGTTTATAGATATGACTACAGTCTACAACCTCAACTTTCTTTGCTTCCACTTACGGATTATTACAGATTATGATTCCTTTGGAACGACAAATCAACTGCCTCCAGAACATCAGTGTTCCAGTTCTCGTCTTAGTGTCCCAGAGCAGTAGCAATAGGTTTATCATGTTCCCAAGTTTGTTGTTGACTGTCTAATCTTGTTGACAGAAATATTTTGAGACCATCCCAGCAGCGAAGTTGACAGTTTTTCCTTTTTTTTCTCAGTCTCAGTCGGCTAATCGGATTAGAAGAGGTACGGAATATCTTGTCAAGAGAGGATTTATGGTTGAGGCGGACATGACTTGTCTTATCTGACAGAGAGAGAGAGGGAAAGAGAGAGAAAGAGAGAGAGAAGGGATGACAGCATACCTGGGGCTCACACACGTCACAACTACATTATTAACGTCAAGAGAAACTGGCAGAGACACAGAATGTCTGTCCTATAAAAAGCTAATATTTGGACGTGCTGACAGAGAATGAAATAAAGAGCATGGATGCCTGAAACTGCACTCTGCATGTGTCTGTGTGATGTGTGTGTTGAGAGAGGGCTCTGTGTTGGGTGCTGATAACAGAATTACAGACTGTCCCGTGTCGGTCCATTCCTAAACCTATAAAAGCACCATGACATTGTGCAAAGCATTTCTGGTGCAGTACCAATGCTTACAAAATGCTAACAATGGGACACGCCACCTCTATTATACGGCATACAGTGTTTCATTGGGTTCTTAATAGGCAGACAAAAGAGGCTGCTTGTAAAAACCTCAGTAACCACGACATTATTCTGGCTCACGAAAAAAGTGGATGAGCTTCAGTTTCAGCCAAGCACAATTAGATCTCCAGCTGTTCCCTTGCAGTGCAACTTCCTAAACTCTCAATGGGTTACAATAAACATACACACACACACACACAAATCCATATAAGCAAATATACACTTCCTGTAAGTGTGAGTTTTAATATAACTTTTTCCAGAAGTTTAATTACTAAATTGTACAGAATATGTTCTAATATACACAAAAAGCTTATTTCTTATACTTTAAACTGAGATGGGTTCCATCCAATCCTTTATCAGGTCCAACATAGAGGTCGTTCCTTCAAAAGGTATGACAGATAGGGCAAATCTACCTACCAATCCAAATTCCAGCCAAGATATGGGCAATATGACTATGTTCTGTCATACCTAAATAAATGCATAATAAATGCATTGTGTAAATATCTTAAATTATTGTGTTATAATACTTTAATCATATCGTCAAGCTCTACTCTAGCCCACAGCTAGAGCTTGCACTGGACCATAAACCCGCCATTAAGGAGAGACAAACCATTTCATGAACAGTTTCTATCCACAGGCTGTCAGGCTTCTTAACAAGCTGTGAATCTTGATCTTTTTTCATCTTATATTATCTGTTTTTTTGTAATATATCTGTAAAATGTAGAGAGCTCACTTCATAGAATATTTCCTTTTTTGTATAATTATGTATATAAGTGCATAGTACGTTTATTAAGTAGTACCTTACCTGAGCATCACCATACGAACTTCAATGCCTAATTGTCCTGATATGTTGTGCACATGAAAAATAAACCTAAAAACCTAAACATAATGTAACAAGACACATCACAGATCCATATTCCATTCCATTTATTACCAACCCTTAGATATTTCAGTTTGTAATTGATTGTGCAAATATTATTTGTTGGTTTCACTAAAATGTTGGTTGTTTGGAAACATTTTAGGCTGTAAACGCCTAAAAATATGTGCTTAAATTCAGTGTGCCATGAAGATAAAATATGCATTGTACACCACACTCAGGTTAATCAAGTACCTGCAGAGGTTTCACATTAAAGAGCATCAGGAGTTCATGCTACTAAACAGACTCTTGCTTTCCAGAAACTTCCAGCTGACAACCCAAAGCCAAAAAGGATTACAGAGAAGTTGCTCAACTTCAGTATCCTGGAAGCACAAACAATTTTTCTATCTGTGGAGTACAATGTCAGATTTCGCAGCTTGTTTGAGCACTTGGAGCTCAGGTATAATCTGCCACCCAGAAAAAGTAATGCATACACTGCTACACCTGAACTGCAGAACCCAGTGTCATTGTGATTAGAATATGTTAAATACATGGGAATAAGATACAAACTGAAAGTCTCTCATAAGTTTTACTGTACCCTGTGTGAACTCGGGAACACATGCAGAACAAATAGCAGTGCTTGACATCCACAGTTCATTTCAAGCATTTAAATGTAATGCATGTGTGTATACCTGTTCTTATTTGAGGGAGTAGTGATGTGTGGCCTATTTTTGCATATTGATGTAACCTTAAACACAATATAATATCAACAATAAAAATAATACAGTAAAAATAGCTCTTGTACTGGAATCTGTGTCAAATGTGTCAGAATTGCAGTAGCTAGAAATGCCATATCAGTATTGAGTCATTAAATTGCTCTTTACAGACAAAGTAAAAATATTATCTGATCTATTCCCAAAAAGTTTCTTTAGGCTAGGCTCCCCTTAATATTTTCCTCATGTCCTCACGTCTCATGTTTCACCTCTCAAGTGTTGGTTCCTCTTTATGTGTCTTCCATATTTTCTTCCATATCGTAGAGGGTATCTCCTGTTGAGTATTGGTTTATCTTAGTGTTTCCTCCTTATTTTCTTAGAGGGTATCTCCTGTTGATTATTGGGTTATCTTAGTGTTTACTTCTTATTTATTTAGAGGTTATCTTGTTGAGTATTGGTTTATCTTAGTGTTTCCTCCTTATTTTCTTAGAGGGTATCTGCTGTAAATTATTGGTTTGTCTTAGTGTTTCCTCCTTATTTTCTTAGAGGGTATCTCCTGTTGAGTATTGGTTTCTTAGTCTTTCCTCCTTATTTTCTTAGAGGGTATCTCCTGTTAAGTATTTGTTTCTCTTGGTGTTTCTTCCTTATTTTCTTAAAGGGTATCTCATGTTGAGTATTGGTTTCTCCTAAAGTGTCTTCCTTATTGTCTTAGAGGATATCTCTTGTTAAGTATTTTTTTCTCTTGGTGTTTCTTCCTTATTTTCATTAAAGGGTATCTCCTGTTGAGTACTGGTTTCTCCTAGTGTGTCTTCCTTATTGTCTTAGAGAGTATCTCTTGTTGAGTATTGGTTTCTCCTAGTGTTTCTTCCTTATTTTCTTAGAGGGCATCTCCTGTTGAGTATTTGTTTCTCCTAGTGTTTCTTCCTTATTTTCTTAGAGGGTATCTCCTGTTGAGTATTTGTTTCTCCTAGTGTTTCTTCCTTATTTTCTTAGAGGGTATCTCCTGTTGAGTATTGAATTCTTTTAGGCTTTCTTCCTTATATTTGTAGAGGGCCTGTATATTATATTTGTACCTGGCCAGAGAAAGATGAGCCGAGTAGTGTAGGTACCATGCAGTGAAAAAGCATCAGTATTTTCTGTGAAAAAAGCCTCCAGGCTCTCGACATGGGGCGTGCTTATCTCTATTTTTGAGGCCCACCTCTGGATCTAACGTTCCAAGCTAGACCCCCCAAGAAGATCTCATCAATCATAGAATATTACTGAACGTATCAACCAATATGTATGCTTGAAAGTGAAGAAATCTTCAGTGTCCTAAAGGATAGCTTGCCCACTCAAGCATCCAGCCATCATGGACCCTGTCTTTGTCTCTTTGTCTTCAGAGTGAAGCATTTGTTAATCTACACATTCAAGTTTTCTTGGAGAAGGATATCCAGGCCTGGCATCTGTAAGCTGCTTGAGAGAAAGCTGAGAAAGCTTTGTGGGTGTGAAGTGTGTAACAGTTTCTGACACAGAGAGGGATTTACCTGGCATGCCTCACACACCTGAGATCAAAGGGGACAGGGGGCCAAAATGGAACACGCACCTATACCTGCTGTTCTACAGAACTCCTTTAAACATCTACTTCCACTATAACATGAAGAAACATCATAATCTGTTATTGTATCCCAGATTTGACATGTGTATATGGACGACTCCATGGCACCATAATCTCACATCAAAATAAATAAGAAGAAGAAGAAAAAGAAGAAGAGGCGTCTCTGATCCAAAGTCTCCGTCTGATCTGACCTGTCTTTGTGAACTGGGAACTGGCACAAATCCCCCTGCAGACAGGGCTTCCTGAGTCTGACACACATTCAATACACTGTGTTTGCTCCCCCCCTCAGAGGGTCAACATCAAACATGCAAATCCCTCAAAGTGGTCACTGGCAGCCTAAGCAAGGCCCTTCAGAACGGGGGATCACTTCACAGTCCCTGTGCAGACGCTCAGTCACACACAACACTCTGAAGCATGTATCCACACCCTCAAACAGAGCACAAAAACACACTTGGTATTACAGACTAATCCCTCTGAGCAACTAAGTGCAAACTTGCATGTTGGATCAAATTACCAAGTGTGTGCAACAATTCAGGACATACTGACAAATGCTGGATGCAACAACATGAAGGGTTTAGTGCACAATGCCAAACATCCACTTTCCTCAACTGTGTTATGTGGCGTTAACCAAAACAGGACAGGTGCCTAGACAGATTCCTGTCAGTGTTTCTTTCTCCTGTTCTTAGAGGGTATATCCTTTTAAATCTTGATTTCTTTAAGTAACTTTTCTTTTTGATTCTGGGTTCCTCTCAGCTATTCTTTCTCAATTTTCATGGAGAATTGATTCATGTTCATATTTTAAATACATTCTACCTTTGAGTCACTATTTCAAATTGTGTTTACCAAAAGGAGGATTGGCACCTATTTTTAAAATTTTCAGTGTGTCCTTATTAGGATTTGGTTTTTTTTTAGCCTTAGATCCTTTGTATTTCTTCTTCATGTTTTTTTTAACATTTTTCTTTTTAAATTGTTTTTTAAATGTTGTATTCTCTCAGTGTTACATGCATTCTTTTTCCTCATGTGTTACAAAGTTTTACGGCTTTTAGTGTTTCTCTCTCATGTTATTTGAGAGTTTTTCTTTGTAGGTCTTGGTTTACCACTGTGTTTCATTCTTATGTTTTTAACCACTTCCTTAGAAATGTCTTGATTCCTGTTAGTGTTTTATGCTCACGTTTGAGAGTTTCACCTCTCAAGTTTTGGTTCCTATTTATGTTTCCTCCTCACTGTGTTAGAGGTTATTTCCTTTTGAATTTTGGTCTCTTCTTTTATGTCTTGGAGGTTATCTCATGTTAAAGATGGCCAATTTCGGTGAAAGTAAGTTGGAAACTGGAAGAAACTTCAACATGTTACATGATACATTACAAGCAAGACATACAATGACAATTTCATATGTTTATCAGTACTATTTCTGCACCAATCTCTGCTTGTCCTTTCATTATTACCATTTTGTAAACTCATCTCAGTACATGCCAGCCTAAATATTTACCCTAATTTGCTGTTTGTCTTGACAGGACTCCCACAAATAGCGACAAGCTTGGTTCTCTTTTTAAGGTGTAATTACTCCCTGTGGGTAGTTGCCTCCCCATGAATATTTCAGCAGGCTGGCCCATCAGCCACTACTTGAATGTTTTATTTACAGAACCAAAAAAGATTCTTCAGCTGCATGAAAATCCTCCTGGTCTGCTGAGACTTGCACTTGTACGGTTGTAACTGCAATCTATATCCAAGGAAAAAGTCTTTAATGCATAATTAAGCACTTGAATGTGGCTGTGGGGGCACCAATATATGCTGAAGGTTTATCGGAATGTATTGTGCTCTGAGGTGAAGAAGGCTGAATTGCACTCACATGAATCAATCTGGCTCCACTGAGACATCCTTCAGCAGTGCTCCACCATGATAGACGAATTCATCTGAGAGCCAGATCCACAGCCCAAGAGGCTAATCAAAGCCAAATTACCATTACAAAGCGAGGCAATCAAAAAAGCCCATGGGTAAATGAAATAATAACGGGTCTGATTAGCCTAGGGGAGCAACTTTATTTGCCTAATGGGGCAAGAGGTTGAAACACTACAAGTGAGAATGTCGGCTCTATAATTTGCATCCTCTCAAGGAATGTGAACAGCTTCGGTTGCATTATTTTGTAGAAGGGAGTGGAATTAATGATCTAGAAATATGATCAAATGTACATAAAATCTGCCAAAAATGTTTGTGTTTTTGTGATAGACAATATGATCAGGGTTTCCCAATGTATTGCAATGTGCTCATACTTAATAGTGTTATTATCATTATATGGAATTTTTAGTGTGTTAAAAATGAATGAATATACTACATTTTGTACTATTGTAGAACAAAATAAAGCAAAGCATAGTTTTTTTCCCTAATATCATGCAGCCCTAGATATTAAGTTGTACAGTATGGTCGAACTCACAATCACCTTACAAAAACATTGTATTTTATCGAA